>NC_092542.1:8418399-8758079 GCF_037038585.1 Patagioenas fasciata
TGGAGCCTGACAGGGCCCGGGCAAACCCGACAGGGCACGCTGGAGCCCGACAGAGCCCGAGCAAACCCGACAGGGCCCGACAAGGCCCGACAGGGCCCGAGAAAACCTGACAGGACCTGACAAAGCCTGACAGGGCCCGACGGAGCCCGACAGGGCCTGAGCAAACCCGAAAGAACCCGACGGAGCCTGACAGGGCTCGATAGAGTCCGACAGGGCCCGAGGAAACCCGACAGGGCCCGACGGAGCCTGACAGGGCCCGAGCAAACCCGACAGGGCCCGAGCAAACCTGACAGGGCTCGACGGAGCCTGACAGGGCCCGAGCAAACCCGACAGGGCCCGAGCAAACCTGACAGGGCACGAAGGAGTCCGACAGGGCCCGAGCAAACCCGACAGGGCCCAACGGATCCCGACAGGGCCTGAGCAAACCCGACAGGGCCCGACGGAGCCTTACAGGGCCCGAGCAAACCCGACAGGGCCTGACGGAGCCCGACGGGGCCCGAGCAAACCCGAAAGGTCCCGACGGTGCCTGACAGGGCTCGATGGAGTCCGACAGGGCCCGAGGAAACCTGACAGTACCTGACAAAGCCTGACAGGGGCCGACGGAGCCCGCCAGGGCCCGAGCAAACCCGAAAGAGCTTGACGGAGCTTTGCAGGGCTCAATGGAGTCCGACAGGGCCCGAGGAAACCCGACAGGGCCCGACGGACCTCGACAGGGCCTGAGCAAATCCGACAGGGCCCGAGGAAATCCGACAGGGCCCGACGGAGCCTGACAAGGCCCGAGGAAACCCGACAGGGCCCGACGGAGCCCGACAGGGCCCGAGCAAACCCGACAGGACCCGACGGAGCCCGATAGGGCCCTCGTAAACCTGACAGGGCCCGGTGGAGCCCGACAGGGCTCGATGGAGCCCGACAGGGCCCGAGGAAACCCAACAGGGCCCGACTAAGCCCGATACGGCCCGCGTAAACCCGACACGGCCCGATGGAGCCCGACAGGGCCCGAGGAAACCCGACAGGGCCCCACGGAGCCCGATAGGGCCCGAGCAAACCCGACAGGACCCGATGGAGCCCGACAGGGCTCGAGCAAACCCGACAGGGCCTGAGCAAATCCGACAGGGCCCGACGGAGCCCGACAAGGCCCGAGCAAACCCGAAAGGGCCCGACGGTACTTGACAGGGCTCGATGGAGCCCGACAGGGCCCGAGGAAACCCGACAGGGCCTGACGGAACCCGATAGGGCCCTCGTAAACCCGACAGGGCCCGATGGAGCCCGACCGGGCTCGATGGAGCCCGACAGGGCCCGAGGAAACCCAACAGGGCCCGACCAAGCCCGATAGGGCCCGCGTAAACCCGACAGGGCCCGATGGAGCCCGACAGGGCTCGATGGAGCCCGACAGGGCTTGAGGAAACCCGACAGGGCCCCACAGAAGCCCGATAGGGCCCGAGCAAACCCGACAGGGCCTGATGGAGCCTGAAAGGGCCCGGGCAAACCCGACAGGGCACGCAGGAGCCCGACAGAGCCCGAGCAAACCTGACTATGCCTGACAAGGCCCGACAGGGCCCGAGCAAACCTGACAGGACCTGACAAAGCCTGACAGGGCCCGACGGAGCCCGACAGGGCCTGAGCAAACCCGAAAGAGCCCGACGGAGCCTGACAGGGCTCGATAGAGTCCGACAGGGCCCGAGGAAACCCGACAGGGCCCGACGGAACCCGACAGGACCCGAGCAAACCCGACAGGGCCCGAGCAAACCCGACAGGGTTCGACAAAGCCTGACAAAGCTCGATGGAGCCCGACAGGGCCCGAGGAAACCCGACAGGGCCCGACGGAGCCTGACAGGGCCCGAGCTAACCTGACAGGGCTCGACGGAGCCTGACAGGGCCCGAGCAAACCCGACATGGCCCGAGCAAACCTGACAGGGCACGAAGGAGCCCGACAGGGCCCGAGCAAACCCGACAGGGCCCAACGGATCCCGACAGGGCCTGAGCAAACCTGACAGGGCCCGACGGAGCCCGACAGGGCACGAGCAAACCCGACAGGGCCTGATGGAGCCTGACAGGGCCCGGGCAAACCCGACAGGGTACGCTGGAGCCCGACAGAGCCCGAGCAAACCCGACAGGGCCCGACAAGGCCCGACAGGGCCCGAGCAAACCTGACAGGACCTGACAAAGCCTGACAGGGCCCGACGGAGCCCGACAGGGCCTGAGCAAACCCGAAAGAGCCCGACGGAGCCTGACAGGGCTCGATAGAGTCCGACAGGGCCCGAGGAAACCCGACAGGGCCGGACGGAACCCGACAGGACCCGAGCAAACCCGACAGGGCCCGAGCAAACCCGACAGGGTTCGACAAAGCCTGACAAAGCTCGATGGAGCCCGACAGGGCCCGTGGAAACCCGACAGGGCCCGACGGAGCCTGACAGGGCCCGAGCAAACCCGACAGGGCTCGACGGAGCCTGACAGGGCCCAAGCAAACCCGACAGGGCCCGAGCAAACCTGACAGGGCACGAAGGAGCCCGACAGGGCCCGAGCAAACCCGACAGGGCCCAACGGATCCCGACAGGGCCTGAGCAAACCTGACAGGGCCCGACGGAGCCCGACAGGGCACGAGCAAACCCGACAGGGCCTGACGGAGCCTGACAGGGCCCGAGCAAACCCGACACGGCCCGAGCGAATCTGACAGGGCCCGACGGAGCCTGACAGGACGCGGGCAAACCCGACAGGTCCCGAGCAAACCCGACAGGGCCTGACAAGGCCCGACAGGGCCCGAGCAGACCTGACAGGTCTCGATGGAGCCCGACAGGGCCCGAGGAAACCCGACAGGGCCTGACGGAGCCTGACAGGGCCCGAGCAAACCCGACAGGGTTCGACGGAGCCCGACAGGGCCCGAGCAAAACCGACAGGGTCCGACGAAGCCTCACAGGGCTTCAGCAAACCCGACAGGGCCTGAGCAAACCCGACAGGGCCCGACGGAGCCCGACAGGGCCCGAGGAAACCAGACAGGGCCCGACAGAGCACGACAGGGCCCGAGCAAACCCGACAGGGCCGGAGCAAACCCGACAGGGTTCGACAAAGCCTGACAGGGCCCGACGGAGCCCGACAGTGCCCAAGCAAACCTGACAGGGCCCGATGGAGCCCGACACGGTACGAGCAAACCAGACAGGGCCTGACGGAGCCTGACAGGGCCCGAGCAAACCTGACAGGGCTCGACGGAGCCTGACAGGGCCCGAGCAAACCCGACAGGGCCCGAGCAAACCTGACAGGGCTCGACGGAGCCTGACAGGGCCCGAGCAAACCCGACAGGGCCCGAGCAAACCTGACAGGGCACGAAGGAGCCCGACAGGGCCCGAGCAAACCCGACAGGGCCCAACGGATCCCGACAGGGCCTGAGCAAACCTGACAGGGCCCGACGGAGCCTGACAGGGCCCGAGCAAACCCGACAGGGCCTGACGGAGCCTGACAGGGCCCGAGCAAACCCCACAGGGCCCGAGCGAATCTGACAGGGCCCGACGGAGCCCCACAGGACGCGGGCAAACCCGACAGGGCCCGAGCAAACCCGACAGGGCCTGACAAGGCCCGACAGGGCCTGAGCAAACCCGACAGGACCCGACAAAGCCTGACGGGGTCCGATGGAGCCCGACAGGGCCCGAGCAAACCCGACAGGGCTCGATGGAGCCCGACAGGGCCCGAGGAAACCCGACAGGGCGCGACGGAGCCTGACAGGGCCCGAGCAAACCCGACAGGGCTCGACGGAGCCCGACAGGGCCTGAGGAAACCAGACAGGGCCCGACGGAGCCCGACAGGGCCCTAGCAAACCCGACAGGGCCTGAGCAAACCCGACAGGGCCCGACGGAGCCCGACAGGGCCTGAGAAAACCAGACAGGGCCCGACGGAGCCCGACAGGGCCCTAGCAAACCCGACAGGGCTTGACAAAGCCTGACAGGGCCCGAGCAAATTCGACAGGGCCCGAGCAAACCCGACAGGGCCCGACGTAGCCCGACAGGGCCCGAGCAAACCCGAAAGGGCCCGACGGAGCCTGACAGGGCTCGATGGAGCCCGATAGGGCCCGAGGTAACCCGACAGGGCTCGACGGAGCCCGATAGGGCCCAAACAAACTTGACAGGGCCTGATTGAGCCTGATAGGGCCCGGGCAAACCCGACAGGGCACGCTGGAGCCCGACAGAGCCCGAGCAAACCCGACAGGGTCCGACGAAGCCTGACAGGGCTTCAGCAAACCCGACAGGGCCTGAGCAAACCCGACAGGGCCCGACGGAGCCCGACAGGGCCCGAGGAAACCAGACAGGGCCCGACAGAGCACGACAGGGCCCGAGCAAACCCGACAGGGCCTGAGCAAACCCGACAGGGTTCGACAAAGCCTGACAGGGCCCGACGGAGCCCGACAGTGCCCAAGCAAACCTGACAGGGCCCGATGGAACCCGACACGGTACGAGCAAACCAGACAGGGCCTGACGGAGCCTGACAGGGCCCGAGCAAACCCGACAGGGCTCGACGGAGCCTGACAGGGCCCGAGCAAACCCGACAGGGCCCGAGCAAACCTGACAGGGCTCGACGGAGCCTGACAGGGCCCGAGCAAACCCGACAGGGCCCGAGCAAACCTGACAGGGCACGAAGGAGCCCGACAGGGCCCGAGCAAACCCGACAGGGCCCAACGGATCCCGACAGGGCCTGAGCAAACCTGACAGGGCCCGACGGAGCCTGACAGGGCCCGAGCAAACCCGACAGGGCCTGACGGAGCCTGACAGGGCCCGAGCAAACCCCACAGGGCCCGAGCGAATCTGACAGGGCCCGACGGAGCCCCACAGGACGCGGGCAAACCCGACAGGGCCCGAGCAAACCCGACAGGGCCTGACAAGGCCCGACAGGGCCTGAGCAAACCCGACAGGACCCGACAAAGCCTGACGGGGTCCGATGGAGCCCGACAGGGCCTGAGCAAACCCGACAGGGCTCGATGGAGCCCGACAGGGCCCGAGGAAACCCGACAGGGCGCGACGGAGCCTGACAGGGCCCGAGCAAACCCGACAGGGTTCGACGGAGCCCGACAGGGCCTGAGGAAACCAGACAGGGCCCGACGGAGCCCGAGAGGGCCCGAGCAAACCCGACAGGGCCCGAGCAAACCTGACAGGGCTTGTCGGAGCCTGACGGGGCCTGAGTAAAACCGAAAGGGCCCGAACAAATCCGACAAAGCTCGACGGAGCCCGACAGGGCCCGAGCAATCTTGACAGGGCCCGACAAGGCCCGACAGGGCCTGAGCAAACCCGACAGGACCCGACAAAGCCTGACGGGGTCCGATGGAGCCCGACAGGGCCCGAGCAAACCCGACAGGGCTCGATGGAGCCCGACAGGGCCCGAGGAAACCCGACAGGGCGCGACGGAGCCTGACAGGGCCCGAGCAAACCCGACAGGGCTCGACGGAGCCCGACAGGGCCTGAGGAAACCAGACAGGGCCCGACGGAGCCCGACAGGGCCCTAGCAAACCCGACAGGGCCTGAGCAAACCCGACAGGGCCCGACGGAGCCCGACAGGGCCTGAGAAAACCAGACAGGGCCCGACGGAGCCCGACAGGGCCCTAGCAAACCCGACAGGGCTTGACAAAGCCTGACAGGGCCCGAGCAAATTCGACAGGGCCCGAGCAAACCCGACAGGGCCCGACGTAGCCCGACAGGGCCCGAGCAAACCCGAAAGGGCCCGACGGAGCCTGACAGGGCTCGATGGAGCCCGATAGGGCCCGAGGTAACCCGACAGGGCTCGACGGAGCCCGATAGGGCCCAAACAAACTTGACAGGGCCTGATTGAGCCTGATAGGGCCCGGGCAAACCCGACAGGGCACGCTGGAGCCCGACAGAGCCCGAGCAAACCCGACAGGGTCCGACGAAGCCTGACAGGGCTTCAGCAAACCCGACAGGGCCTGAGCAAACCCGACAGGGCCCGACGGAGCCCGACAGGGCCCGAGGAAACCAGACAGGGCCCGACAGAGCACGACAGGGCCCGAGCAAACCCGACAGGGCCTGAGCAAACCCGACAGGGTTCGACAAAGCCTGACAGGGCCCGACGGAGCCCGACAGTGCCCAAGCAAACCTGACAGGGCCCGATGGAACCCGACACGGTACGAGCAAACCAGACAGGGCCTGACGGAGCCTGACAGGGCCCGAGCAAACCCGACAGGGCTCGACGGAGCCTGACAGGGCCCGAGCAAACCCGACAGGGCCCGAGCAAACCTGACAGGGCTCGACGGAGCCTGACAGGGCCCGAGCAAACCCGACAGGGCCCGAGCAAACCTGACAGGGCACGAAGGAGCCCGACAGGGCCCGAGCAAACCCGACAGGGCCCAACGGATCCCGACAGGGCCTGAGCAAACCTGACAGGGCCCGACGGAGCCTGACAGGGCCCGAGCAAACCCGACAGGGCCTGACGGAGCCTGACAGGGCCCGAGCAAACCCCACAGGGCCCGAGCGAATCTGACAGGGCCCGACGGAGCCCCACAGGACGCGGGCAAACCCGACAGGGCCCGAGCAAACCCGACAGGGCCTGACAAGGCCCGACAGGGCCTGAGCAAACCCGACAGGACCCGACAAAGCCTGACGGGGTCCGATGGAGCCCGACAGGGCCTGAGCAAAGCCGACAGGGCTCGATGGAGCCCGACAGGGCCCGAGGAAACCCGACAGGGCGCGACGGAGCCTGACAGGGCCCGAGCAAACCCGACAGGGTTCGACGGAGCCCGACAGGGCCTGAGGAAACCAGACAGGGCCCGACGGAGCCCGAGAGGGCCCGAGCAAACCCGACAGGGCCCGAGCAAACCTGACAGGGCTTGTCGGAGCCTGACGGGGCCTGAGTAAAACCGAAAGGGCCCGAACAAATCCGACAAAGCTCGACGGAGCCCGACAGGGCCCGAGCAATCTTGACAGGGCCCGACAAGGCCCGACAGGGCCCGAGCAAACCCGACAGAGCCCGACAAAGCCTGACAGGGCCCGACGGAGCCCAACAGGGCCCGAGCAAACCCGACAAAGCCTCACAGAGCCTGACAGGGCTCGATGGAGCCCGACAGGGCCCGAGGAAACCCGACAGGGCTAGACGGAGCCCGACAGGGCCCGAGCAAACCTGACAGGGCCCGAGCAAACCCGACGGGGCCCGAAGGAGCCTGACAAGGCTCGAGAAAACCTGACAGGGCTCGACGGAGCCCGACAGGGCCCAAGCACACTCTGCAGGGTCCGACGAAGCCTGACAGGGCTTCACAAAACCCGACAGGGCCCGAGCAAGCCGACAGGGCCCAACGGAGCCTGACAGGGCCCGAGGAAACCCGACAGGGCCCGAAGGAGCCCAATAGGGCCCGAGCAAACCCGACAGGGCCCGACGGAGCCCGACAGTGCCCAAGCAAACCTGACAGGGCCCGATGGAGCCCGACACGGTACGAGCAAACCAGACAGGACCCGATGGAGCCCGACAGGGCTCGAGCAAACCCGACAGGACCCGATGGAGCCCGACAGGGCTCGAGCAAACCCGACAGGGCCTGAGCAAATCTGACAGGGCTTGACGGAGCCCGACAAGGCCCGAGAAAACCCGAAAGGGCCCGACGGAGCCTGACAGGGCTCGATGGAGCCTGACAGGGCCCGAGGAAACCCGACAGGGCCCCACGGAGCCCGATAGGGCCCGAGCAAACCCGACAGGGCCTGATGGAGCCTGACAGAGCCCGGGCAAACCCGACAGGGCACGCTGGAGCCCGACAGAGCCCGAGCAAACCCGACAGGGCCCGACAAGGCCCGACAGGGCCCGAGCAAACCTGACAGGACCTGACAAAGCCTGACAGGGCCCGACGGAGCCCGACAGGGCCTGAGCAAACCCGAAAGAGCCCGACGGAGCCTGACAGGGCTCAATAGAGTCCGACAGGGCCCGAGGAAACCCGACAGGGCCGGACGGAACCCGACAGGACCCGAGCAAACCCGACAGGGCCCGAGCAAACCCGACAGGGTTCGACAAAGCCTGACAAAGCTCGATGGAGCCCGACAGGGCCCGAGGAAACCCGACAGGGCCCGACGGAGCCTGACAGGGCCCGAGCAAACCCGACAGGGCTCGACGGAGCCTGACAGGGCCCAAGCAAACCCGACAGGGCCCGAGCAAACCTGACAGGGCACGAAGGAGCCCGACAGGGCCCGAGCAAACCCGACAGGGCCCAACGGATCCCGACAGGGCCTGAGCAAACCTGACAGGGCCCGACGTAGCCCGACAGGGCACGAGCAAACCCGACAGGGCCTGACGGAGCCTGACAGGGCCCGAGCAAACCCGACACGGCCCGAGCGAATCTGACAGGGCCCGACGGAGCCTGACAGGACGCGGGCAAACCCGACAGGTCCCGAGCAAACCCGACAGGGCCTGACAAGGCCCGACAGGGCCCGAGCAAACCTGACAGGGCTCGATGGAGCCCGACAGGGCCCGAGGAAACCCGATAGGGCCTGACGGAGCCTGACAGGGCCCGAGCAAACCCGACAGGGTTCGACGGAGCCCGACAGGGCCCGAGCAAACCCGACAGGGTCCGACGAAGCCTGACAGGGCTTCAGCAAACCCGACAGGGCCTGAGCAAACCCGACAGGGCCCAACGGAGCCCGACAGGGCCCGAGGAAACCAGACAGGGCCCGACAGAGCACGACAGGGCCCGAGCAAACCCGACAGGGCCCGAGCAAACCCGACAGGGTCCGACGAAGCCTGACAGGGCTTCAGCAAACCCGACAGGGCCCGAGGAAACCAGACAGGGCCCGACAGACCACGACAGGGCCCGAGCAAACCCGACAGGGCCTGAGCAAACCCGACAGGGTTCGACAAAGCCTGACAGGGCCCGATGGAGCCCGACACGGTACGAGCAAACCAGACAGGGCCTGACGGAGCCTGACAGGGCCCGAGCAAACCCGACAGGGCTCGACGGAGCCTGACAGGGCCCGAGCAAACCCGACAGGGCCCGAGCAAACCTGACAGGGCTCGACGGAGCCTGACAGGGCCCGAGCAAACCCGACAGGGCCCGAGCAAACCTGACAGGGCACGAAGGAGCCCGACAGGGCCCGAGCAAACCCGACAGGGCCCAACGGATCCCGACAGGGCCTGAGCAAACCTGACAGGGCCCGACGGAGCCTGACAGGGCCCGAGCAAACCCGACAGGGCCTGACGGAGCCTGACAGGGCCCGAGCAAACCCCACAGGGCCCGAGCGAATCTGACAGGGCCCGACGGAGCCCCACAGGACGCGGGCAAACCCGACAGGGCCCGAGCAAACCCGACAGGGCCTGACAAGGCCCGACAGGGCCTGAGCAAACCCGACAGGACCCGACAAAGCCTGACGGGGTCCGATGGAGCCCGACAGGGCCCGAGCAAACCCGACAGGGCTCGATGGAGCCCGACAGGGCCCGAGGAAACCCGACAGGGCGCGACGGAGCCTGACAGGGCCCGAGCAAACCCGACAGGGCTCGACGGAGCCCGACAGGGCCTGAGGAAACCAGACAGGGCCCGACGGAGCCCGACAGGGCCCTAGCAAACCCGACAGGGCCTGAGCAAACCCGACAGGGCCCGACGGAGCCCGACAGGGCCTGAGAAAACCAGACAGGGCCCGACGGAGCCCGACAGGGCCCTAGCAAACCCGACAGGGCTTGACAAAGCCTGACAGGGCCCGAGCAAATTCGACAGGACCCGAGCAAACCCGACAGGGCCCGACGTAGCCCGACAGGGCCCGAGCAAACCCGAAAGGGCCCGACGGAGCCTGACAGGGCTCGATGGAGCCCGACAGGGCTTGAGGTAACCCGACAGGGCTCGACGGAGCCCGATAGGGCCCGAGCAAACTTGACAGGGCCTGATGGAGCCTGACAGGGCCCGGGCAAACCCGACAGGGCACGCTGGAGCCCGACAGAGCCCGAGCAAACCCGACAGGGTCCGACGAAGCCTGACAGGGCTTCAGCAAACCCGACAGGGCCTGAGCAAACCCGACAGGGCTCGACGGAGCCCGACAGGGCCCGAGGAAACCAGACAGGGCCCGACAGAGCACGACAGGGCCCGAGCAAACCCGACAGGGCCTGAGCAAACCCGACAGGGTTCGACAAAGCCTGACAGGGCCCGACGGAGCCCGACAGTGCCCAAGCAAACCTGACAGGGCCCGATGGAACCCGACACGGTACGAGCAAACCAGACAGGGCCTGACGGAGCCTGACAGGGCCCGAGCAAACCCGACAGGGCCTGACGGAGCCTGACAGGGCCCGAGCAAACCCGACAGGGCCCGAGCGAATCTGAGAGGGCCCGACGGAGCCTGACAGGACGCGGGCAAACCCGACAGGGCCCGAGCAAACCCGACAGGGCCTGACAAGGCCCGACAGGGCCTGAGCAAACCCGACAGGACCCGACAAAGCCTGACGGGGTCCGATGGAGCCCGACAGGGCCCGAGCAAACCCGACAGGGCTCGATGGAGCCCGACAGGGCCCGAGGAAACCCGACAGGGCGCGACGGAGCCGGACAGGGCCCGAGCAAACCCGACAGGGCTCGACGGAGCCCGACAGGGCCTGAGGAAACCAGACAGGGCCCGACGGAGCCCGAGTGGGCCTGAGCAAACCCGACAGGGCCCGAGCAAACCTGACAGGGCTTGTCGGAGCCTGACGGGGCCTGAGTAAAACCGAAAGGGCCCGAACAAACCCGACAAAGCTCGACGGAGCCCGACAGGGCCCGAGCAATCCCGACAGGGCCCGACAAGGCCCGACAGGGCCCGAGCAAACCCGACAGAGCCCAACAAAGCCTGACAGGGCCCGACGGAGCCCAACAGGGCCCGAGCAAACCCGACAAAGCCTCACAGAGCCTGACAGGGCTCGATGGAGCCCGACAGGGCCCGAGGAAACCCGACAGGGCTAGACGGAGCCCGACAGGGCCCGAGCAAACCTGACAGGGCCCGAGCAAACCCGACGGGGCCCGAAGGAGCCTGACAAGGCTCGAGAAAACCTGACAGGGCTCGACGGAGCCCGACAGGGCCCAAGCACACTTGACAGGGTCCGACGAAGCCTGACAGGGCTTCACAAAACCCGACAGGGCCCGAGCAAGCCGACAGGGCCCAACGGAGCCTGACAGGGCCCGAAGAAACCCGACAGGGCCCGAAGGAGCCCAATAGGGCCTGAGCAAACCCGACAGGACCCGATGGAGCCCGACAGGGCTCGAGCAAACCCGACAGGGACTGAGCAAATCTGACAGGGCTTGACGGAGCCCGACAAGGCCCGAGCAAACCCGAAAGGGCCCGACGGAGCCTGACAGGGCTCGATGGAGCCCGACAGGGCCCGAGGAAACCCGACAGGGCCCCACGGAGCCCGATAGGGCCCGAGCAAACCCGACAGGGCCTGATGGAGCCTGACAGGGCCCGGGCAAACCCGACAGGGCACGCTGGAGCCCGACAAAGCCCGAGCAAACCCGACAGGGCCCGACAAGGCCCGACAGGGCCCGAGCAAACCTGACAGGACCTGACAAAGCCTGACAGGGCCCGACGGAGCCCGACAGGGCCTGAGCAAACCCGAAAGAGCCCGACGGAGCCTGACAGGGCTCGATAGAGTCCGACAGGGCCCGAGGAAACCCGACAGGGCCGGACGGAACCCGACAGGACCCGAGCAAACCCGACAGGGCCCGAGCAAACCCGACAGGGTTCGACAAAGCCTGACAAAGCTCGATGGAGCCCGACAGGGCCCGTGGAAACCCGACAGGGCCCGACAGAGCCTGACAGGGCCCGAGCAAACCCGACAGGGCTCGACAGAGCCTGACAGGGCCCAAGCACACCCGACAGGGCCCGAGCAAACCTGACAGGGCACGAAGGAGCCCGACAGGGCCCGAGCAAACCCGACAGGGCCCAACGGATCCCGACAGGGCCTGAGCAAACCTGACAGGGCCCGACGGAGCCCGACAGGGCACGAGCAAACCCGACAGGGCCTGACGGAGCCTGACAGGGCCCGAGCAAACCCGACAGGGCCCGAGCGAATCTGACAGGGCCCGACGGAGCCTGACAGGACGCGGGCAAACCCGACAGGTCCCGAGCAAACCCGACAGGGCCTGACAAGGCCCGACAGGGCCCGAGCAAACCTGACAGGGCTCGATGGAGCCCGACAGGGCCCGAGGAAAACCGATAGGGCCTGACAGAGCCTGACAGGGCCCGAGCAAACCCGACAGGGCCCGAGCAAACCTGACAGGGCACGAAGGAGCCTGACAGGGCCCGAGCAAACCCGACAGGGCCCAACGGATCCCGACAGGGCCTGAGCAAACCTGACAGGGCCCGACGGAGCCTGACAGGGCCCGAGCAAACCCGACAGGGCCCGAGCGAATCTGACAGGGCCCGACGGAGCCCCACAGGACGCGGGCAAACCCGACAGGGCCCGAGCAAACCCGACAGGGCCTGACAAGGCCCGACAGGGCCTGAGCAAACCCGACAGGACCCGACAAAGCCTGACTGGGTCCGATGGAGCCCGACAGGGCCCGAGCAAACCCGACAGGGCTCGATGGAGCCCGACAGGGCCCGAGGAAACCCGACAGGGCGCGACGGAGGCTGACAGGGCCCGAGCAAACCCGACAGGGCTCGACGGAGCCCGACAGGGCCTGAGGAAACCAGACAGGGCCCGACGGAGCCCGACAGGGCCCTAGCAAACCCGACAGGGCCTGAGCAAACCCGACAGGGCCCGACGGAGCCCGACAGGGCCTGAGGAAACCAGACAGGGCCCGACGGAGCCCGACAGGGCCCTAGCAAACCCGACAGGGCTTGACAAAGCCTGACAGGGCCCGAGCAAACCCGACAGGCCCCGAGCAAACCCGACAGGGCCCGACGGAGCCCGACAGGGCCCGAGCAAACCCGAAAGGGCCCTACGGAGCCTGACAGGGCTCGATGGAGTCCGACAGGGCCCGAGGAAACCCGACAGGGCTCGACGGAGCCCGATAGGGCCCGAGCAAACCCGACAGGGCCTGATGGAGCCTGACAGGGCCCGGGCAAACCCGACAGGGCACGCTGGAGCCCGACAGAGCCCGAGCAAACCCGACAGGGCCCGACAAGGCCCGACAGGGCCCGACAAATCTGACAGGACCTGACAAAGCCTGACAGGGCTTCAGCAAACCCGACAGGGCCCGAGCACACCCGACAGGGTCCGACAAAGCCTGACAGGGCTTCAGCAAACCCGACAGGGCCCGAGCAAACCCGACAGAGCCCGACGGAGCCCGATAGGGCCTGAGGAAACCAGACAGGGCCCGACAGAGCCCGACAGGGCCCGAGCAAACCCGACAGGGCTCAACGGAGCCCGACAGGGCCCGAGCACACCCGACAGGGTCCGACAAAGCCTGACAGGGCTTCAGCAAACCCGACAGAGCCCGAGCAAACCCGACAGAGCCCGACGGAGCCCGACAGGGCCTGAGGAAACCAGACAGGGCCCGACAGAGCCCGACAGGGCCCGAGAAAACCCGACAGGGCCCGAGCAAACCTGACAGGGCACGAAGGAGCCCGACAGGGCCCGAGCAAACCCGAGAGGGCCCGACGGATCCCGACAGGGCCCGAGCAAACCTGACAGGGCCCGAGCGAACCTGACAGGGCCCGAGCGAACCTGACAGGGCCCGACAGAGCCCGACAGGACGCGGGCAAACCCGACAGGGCCCGAGCAAACCCGACATGGCCCGAGCAAACCTGACAGGGCCCGACGGAGCCCGACAGGATGCGGGCAAACCCGACAGGGCCCGAGCAAACCCGACATGGCCCGAGCAAACCTGACAGGGCTCGATGGAGCCCGACAGGGCCCGAGGAAACCCGACATGGCGCGACGGAGCCTGACAGGGCCCGAGCAAACCCGACAGGGCTCGACGGAGCCCGACATGGCCCGAGCAAACCCGACAGGGCCTGACGGAGCCTGACAGGGCCCGAGGAAACCCGACAGAGCCCGACGGAGCCCGAGAGGGCCCGAGCAAACCCGACAGGCCCGAGCAAACCTGACAGGGCACGAAGGAGCCCGACAGGGCCCGAGCAAACCCGACAGGGCCCAACGGATCCCGACAGGGCCTGAGCAAACCAGACAGGGCCCGACAGAGCCCGACAGGGCCCTAGCAAACCCGACAGGGCTTGACAAAGCCTGACAGGGCCCGAGCAAACCCGACAGGCCCCGAGCAAACCCGACAGGGCCCGACGGAGCCCGACAGGGCCCGAGCAAACCCGAAAGGGCCCTACGGAGCCTGACAGGGCTCGATGGAGTCCGACAGGGCCCGAGGAAACCCGACAGGGCTCGACGGAGCCCGATAGGGCCCGAGCAAACCCGACAGGGCCTGATGGAGCCTGACAGGGCCCGGGCAAACCCGACAGGGCACGCTGGAGCCCGACAGAGCCCGAGCAAACCCGACAGGGCCCGACAAGGCCCGACAGGGCCCGACAAATCTGACAGGACCTGACAAAGCCTGACAGGGCTTCAGCAAACCCGACAGGGCCCGAGCACACCCGACAGGGTCCGACAAAGCCTGACAGGGCTTCAGCAAACCCGACAGGGCCCGAGCAAACCCGACAGAGCCCGACGGAGCCCGATAGGGCCTGAGGAAACCAGACAGGGCCCGACAGAGCCCGACAGGGCCCGAGCAAACCCGACAGGGCTCAACGGAGCCCGACAGGGCCCGAGCACACCCGACAGGGTCCGACAAAGCCTGACAGGGCTTCAGCAAACCCGACAGAGCCCGAGCAAACCCGACAGAGCCCGACGGAGCCCGACAGGGCCTGAGGAAACCAGACAGGGCCCGACAGAGCCCGACAGGGCCCGAGAAAACCCGACAGGGCACGCTGGAGCCCGACAGAGCCCGAGCAAACCCGACAGGGCCCGACAAGGCCCGACAGGGCCCGAGCAAATCTGACAGGACCTGACAAAGCCTGACAGGGCCCGACGGAGCCTGACAGGGCCTGAGCAAACCCGAAAGAGCCCGACGGAGCCTGACAGGGCTCGATAGAGTCCGACAGGGCCCGAGGAAACCCGACAGGGCCGGACGGAACCCGAGAGGGCCCGACGGAACCCGAGAGGGCCCGAGGAAATCTGACAGGGCCCGACAGAGCTTGACAGGGCCCGAGCAAACATGACAGGGCCCGACAGAGCCCGACAGGACCCGAGCAAAGCCGACAGGGCCCGAGCAAACCCGACAGGGTTCGACAAAGCCTGACAGGGCTCGATGGAGCCTGACAGGGCCCGAGGAAACCCGACAGGGCCCGATGGAGCCTGACAGGGCCCGAGCAAACCCGACAGGGCCCGAGCAAACCTGACAGGGCACGAAGGAGCCCGACAGGGTCCGAGCAAACCCGAGAAGGCCCAACGGATCTTGACAGGGCCTGAGCAAACCTGACAGGGCCCGACGGAGCCCGACAGGGCACGAGCAAACCCGACAGGGCCTGACGGAGCCTGAAAGGGCCCGAGCAAACCCGACAGGGCCCGAGCGAATCTGACAGGGCCCGACGGAGCCCGACAGGACGCGGGCAAACCCGACAGGTCCCGAGCAAACCCGACAGGGCCTGACAAGGCCCGACAGCGCCCGAGCAAACCTGACAGGGCCTGACGGAGCCCGATAGGGCTCGAGCAAACCCGATAGGGCTTGACGGAGCCTGACAGGGCCCGAGCAAACCTGATAGGGCCCGAGAGAACCTGACAGGGCCCGACGGAGCCCGACAGGGCGCGAGCAAACCTGACAGGGGCTGACAAGGCCCGACAGGGCCTGAGCAAACCCGACAGGACCCACCAAAGCCTGATAGGGTCCGATGGAGCCCGACAGGGCCCGAGCAAACCCGACAGGGCCCGAGCAAACCCGACAGGGTTCGACGGAGCCTGACAGGGCCCGAGCAAACCCGACAGGGTCCGACGAAGCCTGACAGGGCTTCAGCAAACCCGACAGGGCCCGAGCAAATCCGACAGGGCCCGACGGAGCCCGACAGGGCCCGAGGAAACCAGACAGGGCCCGACAGAGCCCGACAGGGCCCGAGCAAACGCGACAGGGCCCGAGCAAACCCGACAGGGTTCGACAAAGCCTGACAGGGCCCGACGGAGCCCGACAGGGCCCTAGCAAACCCGACAGGGCTTGACAAAGCCTGACAGGGCCCGAGCAAACCCGACAGGGCCCGAGCAAACCCGACAGGACCCGACGGAGCCCGACAGGTCCCGAGCAAACCCGAAAGGGCCCGACGGAGCCTGACAGGGCTCGATGGAGACCGACAGGGCCTGAGGAAACCCGACAGGGCTCGACGGAGCCCGATAGGGCCCGAGCAAACCCGACAGGGCCTGACGGAGCCCGACAGGGCCCGAGCAAACCCGAAAGGGCCCGACGAAGCCTGACAGGGCTCGATGGAACCCGACAGGGCCCGAGTAAACCCGACAGGGCCCGACGGAGCCCGATAGGGCCCGAGCAAACCCGACAGGACCCGATGGAGCCCGACAAAGCTCGAGCAAACCCAACAGGGCCTGAGCAAATCCGACAGGGCCCGACGGAGACCGACAGGGCCCGAGGAAACCCGAAAGGGCCCGACTAAGCCTGACAGGGCTCGGTGGAGCCCGACAGGGCCCGAGGAAACCCGACAGGGCCCGACAGAGCCCGATAGGGCCGGAGCAAACCCGACAGGGCCTGACGGAGCCCGACAGGGCCCGAGCAAAACCGAAAGGGCCCGACGAAGCCTAACAGGGCTCAATGGAGCCTGACAGAGCCCGAGCAAACCCGACAGAGCCCGACGGAGCCCGACAGGGCCTGAGGAAACCAGACAGGGCCCGACAGAGCCCGACAGGGCCCGAGAAAACCCGACAGGGCCCGAGCAAACCTGACAGGGCATGAAGGAGCCCGACAGGGCCCGAGCAAACCCGAGAGGGCCCGACGGATCCCGACAGGGCCCGAGCAAACCTGACAGGGCCCGAGCGAACCTGACAGGGCCCGAGCGAACCTGACAGGGCCCGACAGAGCCCGACAGGACGCGGGCAAACCCGACAGGGCCCGAGCAAACCCGACATGGCCCGAGCAAACCTGACAGGGCCCGACGGAGCCCGACAGGATGCGGGCAAACCCGACAGGGCCCGAGCAAACCCGACATGGCCCGAGCAAACCTGACAGGGCTCGATGGAGCCCGACAGGGCCCGAGGAAACCCGACATGGCGCGACGGAGCCTGACAGGGCCCGAGCAAACCCGACAGGGCTCGACGGAGCCCGACATGGCCCGAGCAAACCCGACAGGGCCTGACGGAGCCTGACAGGGCCCGAGGAAACCCGACAGAGCCCGACGGAGCCCGAGAGGGCCCGAGCAAACCCGACAGGCCCGAGCAAACCTGACAGGGCACGAAGGAGCCCGACAGGGCCCGAGCAAACCCGACAGGGCCCAACGGATCCCGACAGGGCCTGAGCAAACCTGACAGGGCCCGACGGAGCCCGACAGGGCACGAGCAAACCCGACAGGGCCTGACGGAGCCTGACAGGGCCCGAGCAAACCCGACAGGGCCCGAGCGAATCTGACAGGGCCCGACGGAGCCTGACAGGACGCGGGCAAACCCGACAGGTCCCGAGCAAACCCGACAGGGCCTGACAAGGCCCGACAGGGCCCGAGCAAACCTGACAGGGCTCGATGGAGCCCGACAGGGCCCGAGGAAACCCGATAGGGCCTGACGGAGCCTGACAGGGCCCGAGCAAACCCGACAGGGCCCGAGCAAACCCGACAGGGCCCGAGCAAACCTGACAGGGCACGAAGGAGCCTGACAGGGCCCGAGCAAACCCGACAGGGCCCAACGGATCCCGACAGGGCCTGAGGAAACCAGACAGGGCCCGACGGAGCCTGACAGGGCCCGAGCAAACCCGACAGGGCCCGAGCAAACCCGACAGGGCCCGAGCGAATCTGACAGGGCCCGACGGAGCCCCACAGGACGCGGGCAAACCCGACAGGGCCCGAGCAAAGCCGACAGGGCCTGACACGGCCCGACAGGGCCTGAGCAAACCCGACAGGACCCGACAAAGCCTGACGGGGTCCGATGGAGCCCGACAGGGCCCGAGCAAACCCGACAGGGCTCGATGGAGCCCGACAGGGCCCGAGGAAACCCGACAGGGCGCGACGGAGGCTGACAGGGCCCGAGCAAACCCGACAGGGCTCGACGGAGCCCGACAGGGCCTGAGGAAACCAGACAGGGCCCGACGGAGCCCGACAGGGCCCTAGCAAACCCGACAGGGCCTGAGCAAACCCGACAGGGCCCGACGGAGCCCGACAGGGCCTGAGGAAACCAGACAGGGCCCGACGGAGCCCGACAGGGCCCTAGCAAACCCGACAGGGCTTGACAAAACCTGACAGGGCCCGAGCAAACCCGACAGGGCCCGAGCAAACCCGACAGGGCCCGACGGAGCCCGACAGGGCCCGAGCAAACCCGAAAGGGCCCTACGGAGCCTGACAGGGCTCGATGGAGCCCGACAGGGCCCGAGGAAACCCGACAGGGCTCGACGGAGCCCGATAGGGCCCGAGCAAACCCGACAGGGCCTGATGGAGCCTGACAGGGCCCGGGCAAACCCGACAGGGCACGCTGGAGCCCGACAGAGCCCGAGCAAACCCGACAGGGCCCGACAAGGCCCGACAGGGCCCGAGCAAATCTGACAGGACCTGACAAAGCCTGACAGGGCCCGACGGAGCCTGACAGGGCCTGAGCAAACCCGAAAGAGCCCGACGGAGCCTGACAGGGCTCGATAGAGTCCGACAGGGCCCGAGGAAACCCGACAGGGCCGGACGGAACCCGAGAGGGCCCGACGGAACCCGAGAGGGCCCGAGGAAATCTGACAGGGCCCGACAGAGCTTGACAGGGCCCGAGCAAACATGACAGGGCCCGACAGAGCCCGACAGGACCCGAGCAAAGCCGACAGGGCCCGAGCAAACCCGACAGGGTTCGACAAAGCCTGACAGGGCTCGATGGAGCCTGACAGGGCCCGAGGAAACCCGACAGGGCCCGATGGAGCCTGACAGGGCCCGAGCAAACCCGACAGGGCCCGAGCAAACCTGACAGGGCACGAAGGAGCCCGACAGGGTCCGAGCAAACCCGAGAAGGCCCAACGGATCTTGACAGGGCCTGAGCAAACCTGACAGGGCCCGACGGAGCCCGACAGGGCACGAGCAAACCCGACAGGGCCTGACGGAGCCTGAAAGGGCCCGAGCAAACCCGACAGGGCCCGAGCGAATCTGACAGGGCCCGACAGAGCCCGACAGGACGCGGGCAAACCCGACAGGTCCCGAGCAAACCCGACAGGGCCTGACAAGGCCTGACAGCGCCCGAGCAAACCTGACAGGGCCTGACGGAGCCCGATAGGGCTCGAGCAAACCCGATAGGGCTTGACGGAGCCTGACAGGGCCCGAGCAAACCTGATAGGGCCCGAGAGAACCTGACAGGGCCCGACGGAGCCCGACAGGGCGCGAGCAAACCTGACAGGGGCTGACAAGGCCCGACAGGGCCTGAGCAAACCCGACAGGACCCGCCAAAGCCTGATAGGGTCCGATGGAGCCCGACAGGGCCCGAGCAAACCCGACAGGGCCCGAGCAAACCCGACAGGGTTCGACGGAGCCTGACAGGGCCCGAGCAAACCCGACAGGGTCCGACGAAGCCTGACAGGGCTTCAGCAAACCCGACAGGGCCCGAGCAAATCCGACAGGGCCCGACGGAGCCCGACAGGGCCCGAGGAAACCAGACAGGGTCCGACAGAGCCCGACAGGGCCCGAGCAAACGCGACAGGGCCCGAGCAAACCCGACAGGGTTCGACAAAGCCTGACAGGGCCCGACGGAGCCCGACAGGGCCCTAGCAAACCCGACAGGGCTTGACAAAGCCTGACAGGGCCCGAGCAAACCCGACAGGGCCCGAGCAAACCCGACAGGACCCGACGGAGCCCGACAGGTCCCGAGCAAACCCGAAAGGGCCCGACGGAGCCTGACAGGGCTCGATGGAGACCGACAGGGCCTGAGGAAACCCGACAGGGCTCGACGGAGCCCGATAGGGCCCGAGCAAACCCGACAGGGCCTGACGGAGCCCGACAGGGCCCGAGCAAACCCGAAAGGGCCCGACGAAGCCTGACAGGGCTCGATGGAACCCGACAGGGCCCGAGTAAACCCGACAGGGCCCGACGGAGCCCGATAGGGCCCGAGCAAACCCGACAGGACCCGATGGAGCCCGACAAAGCTCGAGCAAACCCAACAGGGCCTGAGCAAATCCGACAGGGCCCGACGGAGACCGACAGGGCCCGAGCAAACCCGAAAGGGCCCGACTAAGCCTGACAGGGCTCGGTGGAGCCCGACAGGGCCCGAGGAAACCCGACAGGGCCCGACAGAGCCCGATAGGGCCGGAGCAAACCCGACAGGGCCTGACGGAGCCCGACAGGGCCCGAGCAAAACCGAAAGGGCCCGACGAAGCCTAACAGGGCTCAATGGAGCCTGACAGGGCCCGAGCAAACCCGACAGGGCTCAACGGAGCCCGACAGGGCCCGAGCACACCCGACAGGGTCCGACAAAGCCTGACAGGGCTTCAGCAAACCCGACAGGGCCCGAGCAAACCCGACAGAGCCCGACGGAGCCCGATAGGGCCTGAGGAAACCAGACAGGGCCCGACAGAGCCCGACAGGGCCCGAGCAAACCCGACAGGGCTCAACGGAGCCCGACAGGGCCCGAGCACACCCGACAGGGTCCGACAAAGCCTGACAGGGCTTCAGCAAACCCGACAGGGCCCGAGCAAACCCGACAGAGCCCGACGGAGCCCGACAGGGCCTGAGGAAACCAGACAGGGCCCGACAGAGCCCGACAGGGCCCGAGCAAACCCGACAGGGCCCGAGCAAATGCGAAAGAGTTCGACAAAGCCTGACAGGGCCCGATGGAGCCCGACAGGGCCCGAGGAAACCCGATAGGGCCCGACGGAGCCTGAAAGGGCCTGAGCAAACCCGACAGGGCTCGACAGAGCCCTACAGGGCCCGAGCAAACCCGACAGGGCCCGAGCAAACCTGACAGGGCACGAAGGAGCCCGACAGGGCCCGAGCAAACCCGAGAGGGCCCGACGGATCCCAACAGGGCCCGAGCAAACCTGACAGGGCCCGAGCGAAGCTGACAGGGCCCGAGCGAACCTGACAGGGCCCGACAGAGCCCGACAGGACGCGGGCAAACCCGACAGGGCCCGAGCAAACCCGACATGGCCCGAGCAAACCTGACAGGGCCCGACGGAGCCCGACAGGATGCGGGCAAACCCGACAGGGCCCGAGCAAACCCGACATGGCCCGAGCAAACCTGACAGGGCTCGATGGAGCCCGACAGGGCCCGAGGAAACCCGACAGGGCGCGACGGAGCCTGACAGGGCCCGAGCAAACCCGACAGGGCTCGACGGAGCCCGACATGGCCCGAGCAAACCCGACAGGGCCTGACGGAGCCTGACAGGGCCCGAGGAAACCCGACAGAGCCCGACGGAGCCCGAGAGGGCCCGAGCAAACCCGACAGGGCCCGAGCAAACCTGACAGGGCTTGTCGGAGCCTGACAGGGCCTGAGTAAAACCGAAAGGGCCCGAACAAACCCGACAAAGCTCGACGGATCCCGACAGGGCCCGAGCAATCCCGACAGGGCCCGACAAGGCTTGACAGGGCCCGAGCAAACCCGACAGAGCCCAACAAAGCCTGACAGGGTCCGACGGAGCCCGACAGGGCCCGAGCAAACCCGACAAAGCCTCACAGAGCCTGACAGGGCTCGATGGAGCCCGACAGGGCCCGAGGAAACCCGACATGGCTAGACGGAGCCCGACAGGGCCCGAGCAAACCCGACAGGGCCCGAGCAAACCCGACGGGGCTAGAAGGAGCCTGACAAGGCTCGAGAAAACCTGACAGGGCTCGACGTAGCCCGACAGGGCCCGAGCACACTTGACAGGGTCCGACGAAGCCTGACAGGGCTTCACAAAACCCGACAGGGCCCGAGCAAGCCGACAGGGCCCAACGGAGCCTGACAGGGCCCGAGGAAACCCGACAGGGCCCGAAGGAGCCCAATAGGGCCCGAGCAAACCCGACAGGACCCGATGGAGCCCGACAGGGCTCGAGCAAACCCGACAGGGCCTGAGCAAATCCGACAGGGCTTGACGGAGCCCGACAAGGCCCGAGCAAACCCGAAAGGGCCCGACGGAGCCTGACAGGGCTCGATGGAGCCCGACAGGGCCCGAGGAAACCCTACAGGGCCCCACGGAGCCCGATAGGGCCCGAGCAAACCCGACAGGGCCTGATGGAGCCTGACAGGGCCCGGGCAAACCCGACAGGGCACGCTGGACCCGACAGAGCCCAAGCAAACCCGACAGGTCCCGACAAGGCCCGACAGGGCCCGAGCAAACCTGACAGGACCTGACAAAGCCTGACAGGGCCCGACGGAGCCCGACAGGGCCTGAGCAAACCCGAAAGAGCCCGACGGAGCCTGACAGGGCTCGATAGAGTCCGACAGGGCCCGAGGAAACCCGACAGGGCCCGACGGAACCCGACAGGACCCGAGCAAACCCGACAGGGCCCGAGCAAACCCGACAGGGTCCGACAAAGCCTGACAAAGCTCGATGGAGACCGACAGGGCCCGAGGAAACCCGAGAGGGCCCGACGGAGCCTGACAGGGCCCGAGCAAACCCGAACGGGCTCAACGGAGCCTGACAGGGCCCAAGCAAAACCGACAGGGCCCGAGCAAACCCGACAGGGCCCAACGGATCCCGACAGGGCCTGAGCAAACCTGACAGGGCCCGACGGAGTCTGACAGGACGCGGGCAAACCCGACAGGTCCCGAGCAAACCCGACAGGGCGTGACAAGGCCCGACAGGGCCTGAGCAAACCTGACAGGGCCCGATGGAGCCCGACAGGGCCCGAGGAAACCCGACAGGGCCTGACGGAGCCTGACAGGGCCCGAGCAAACCCGACAGGGTTCGACGGAGCCCGACAGGGCCCGAGCAAACCCGACAGGGTCCGACGAAGCCTGACAGGGCTTCAGCAAACCCGACAGGGCCCGAGGAAACCAGACAGGGCCCGACAGAGCACGACAGGGCCCGAGCAAACCCGACAGGGCCTGAGCAAACCCGACAGGGTTCGACAAAGCCTGACAGGGCCCGACGGAGCCCGACAGTGCCCAAGCAAACCTGACAGGGCCCGATGGAGCCCGACACGGTACGAGCAAACCAGACAGGGCCTGACGGAGCCTGACAGGGCCCGAGCAAACCCGACAGGGCCTGATGGAGCCTGACAGGGCCCGGGCAAACCCGACAGGGCACGCTGGAGCCCGACAGAGCCCGAGCAAACCCGACAGGGCCCGACAAGGCCCGACAGGGCCCGAGCAAATCTGACAGGACCTGACAAAGCCTGACAGGGCCCGACGGAGCCTGACAGGGCCTGAGCAAACCCGAAAGAGCCCGACGGAGCCTGACAGGGCTCGATAGAGTCCGACAGGGCCCGAGGAAACCCGACAGGGCCGGACGGAACCTGAGAGGGCCCGACGGAACCCGAGAGGGCCCGAGGAAATCTGACAGGGCCCGACAGAGCTTGACAGGGCCCGAGCAAACATGACAGGGCTAGACAGAGCCCGACAGGACCCGAGCAAAGCCGACAGGGCCCGAGCAAACCCGACAGGGTTCGACAAAGCCTGACAGGGCTCGATGGAGCCTGACAGGGCCCGAGGAAACCCGACAGGGCCCGATGGAGCCTGACAGGGCCCGAGCAAACCCGACAGGGCCCGAGCAAACCTGACAGGGCACGAAGGAGCCCGACAGGGTCCGAGCAAACCCGAGAAGGCCCAACGGATCTTGACAGGGCCTGAGCAAACCTGACAGGGCCCGACGGAGCCCGACAGGGCACGAGCAAACCCGACAGGGCCTGACGGAGCCTGAAAGGGCCCGAGCAAACCCGACAGGGCCCGAGCGAATCTGACAGGGCCCGACGGAGCCCGACAGGACGCGGGCAAACCCGACAGGTCCCGAGCAAACCCGACAGGGCCTGACAAGGCCCGACAGCGCCCGAGCAAACCTGACAGGGCCTGACGGAGCCCGATAGGGCTCGAGCAAACCCGATAGGGCTTGACGGAGCCTGACAGGGCCCGAGCAAACCTGATAGGGCCCGAGAGAACCTGACAGGGCCCGACGGAGCCCGACAGGGCGCGAGCAAACCTGACAGGGGCTGACAAGGCCCGACAGGGCCTGAGCAAACCCGACAGGACCCGCCAAAGCCTGATAGGGTCCGATGGAGCCCGACAGGGCCCGAGCAAACCCGACAGGGCCCGAGCAAACCCGACAGGGTTCGACGGAGCCTGACAGGGCCCGAGCAAACCCGACAGGGTCCGACGAAGCCTGACAGGGCTTCAGCAAACCCGACAGGGCCCGAGCAAATCCGACAGGGCCCGACGGAGCCCGACAGGGCCCGAGGAAACCAGACAGGGCCCGACAGAGCCCGACAGGGCCCGAGCAAACGCGACAGGGCCCGAGCAAACCCGACAGGGTTCGACAAAGCCTGACAGGGCCCGACGGAGCCCGACAGGGCCCTAGCAAACCCGACAGGGCTTGACAAAGCCTGACAGGGCCCGAGCAAACCCGACAGGGCCCGAGCAAACCCGACAGGACCCGACGGAGCCCGACAGGTCCCGAGCAAACCCGAAAGGGCCCGACGGAGCCTGACAGGGCTCGATGGAGACCGACAGGGCCTGAGGAAACCCGACAGGGCTCGACGGAGCCCGATAGGGCCCGAGCAAACCCGACAGGGCCTGACGGAGCCCGACAGGGCCCGAGCAAACCCGAAAGGGCCCGACGAAGCCTGACAGGGCTCGATGGAACCCGACAGGGCCCGAGTAAACCCGACAGGGCCCGACGGAGCCCGATAGGGCCCGAGCAAACCCGACAGGACCCGATGGAGCCCGACAAAGCTCGAGCAAACCCAACAGGGCCTGAGCAAATCCGACAGGGCCCGACGGAGACCGACAGGGCCCGAGCAAACCCGAAAGGGCCCGACTAAGCCTGACAGGGCTCGGTGGAGCCCGACAGGGCCCGAGGAAACCCGACAGGGCCCGACAGAGCCCGATAGGGCCGGAGCAAACCCGACAGGGCCTGACGGAGCCCGACAGGGCCCGAGCAAAACCGAAAGGGCCCGACGAAGCCTAACAGGGCTCAATGGAGCCTGACAGGGCCCGAGCAAACCCGACAGGGCTCAACGGAGCCCGACAGGGCCCGAGCACACCCGACAGGGTCCGACGGAGCCTGACAGGGCCCGAGCAAACCCGAACGGGCTCAACGGAGCCTGACAGGGCCCAAGCAAAACCGACAGGGCCCGAGCAAACCCGACAGGGCCCAACGGATCCCGACAGGGCCTGAGCAAACCTGACAGGGCCCGACGGAGTCTGACAGGACGCGGGCAAACCCGACAGGTCCCGAGCAAACCCGACAGGGCCTGACAAGGCCCGACAGGGCCTGAGCAAACCTGACAGGGCCCGATGGAGCCCGACAGGGCCCGAGGAAACCCGACAGGGCCTGACGGAGCCTGACAGGGCCCGAGCAAACCCGACAGGGTTCGACGGAGCCCGACAGGGCCCGAGCAAACCCGACAGGGTCCGACGAAGCCTGACAGGGCTTCAGCAAACCCGACAGGGCCCGAGGAAACCAGACAGGGCCCGACAGAGCACGACAGGGCCCGAGCAAACCCGACAGGGCCTGAGCAAACCCGACAGGGTTCGACAAAGCCTGACAGGGCCCGACGGAGCCCGACAGTGCCCAAGCAAACCTGACAGGGCCCGATGGAGCCCGACACGGTACGAGCAAACCAGACAGGGCCTGACGGAGCCTGACAGGGCCCGAGCAAACCCGACAGGGCCTGATGGAGCCTGACAGGGCCCGGGCAAACCCGACAGGGCACGCTGGAGCCCGACAGAGCCCGAGCAAACCCGACAGGGCCCGACAAGGCCCGACAGGGCCCGAGCAAATCTGACAGGACCTGACAAAGCCTGACAGGGCCCGACGGAGCCTGACAGGGCCTGAGCAAACCCGAAAGAGCCCGACGGAGCCTGACAGGGCTCGATAGAGTCCGACAGGGCCCGAGGAAACCCGACAGGGCCGGACGGAACCTGAGAGGGCCCGACGGAACCCGAGAGGGCCCGAGGAAATCTGACAGGGCCCGACAGAGCTTGACAGGGCCCGAGCAAACATGACAGGGCCCGACAGAGCCCGACAGGACCCGAGCAAAGCCGACAGGGCCCGAGCAAACCCGACAGGGTTCGACAAAGCCTGACAGGGCTCGATGGAGCCTGACAGGGCCCGAGGAAACCCGACAGGGCCCGATGGAGCCTGACAGGGCCCGAGCAAACCCGACAGGGCCCGAGCAAACCTGACAGGGCACGAAGGAGCCCGACAGGGTCCGAGCAAACCCGAGAAGGCCCAACGGATCTTGACAGGGCCTGAGCAAACCTGACAGGGCCCGACGGAGCCCGACAGGGCACGAGCAAACCCGACAGGGCCTGACGGAGCCTGAAAGGGCCCGAGCAAACCCGACAGGGCCCGAGCGAATCTGACAGGGCCCGACGGAGCCCGACAGGACGCGGGCAAACCCGACAGGTCCCGAGCAAACCCGACAGGGCCTGACAAGGCCCGACAGCGCCCGAGCAAACCTGACAGGGCCTGACGGAGCCCGATAGGGCTCGAGCAAACCCGATAGGGCTTGACGGAGCCTGACAGGGCCCGAGCAAACCTGATAGGGCCCGAGAGAACCTGACAGGGCCCGACGGAGCCCGACAGGGCGCGAGCAAACCTGACAGGGGCTGACAAGGCCCGACAGGGCCTGAGCAAACCCGACAGGACCCACCAAAGCCTGATAGGGTCCGATGGAGCCCGACAGGGCCCGAGCAAACCCGACAGGGCCCGAGCAAACCCGACAGGGTTCGACGGAGCCTGACAGGGCCCGAGCAAACCCGACAGGGTCCGACGAAGCCTGACAGGGCTTCAGCAAACCCGACAGGGCCCGAGCAAATCCGACAGGGCCCGACGGAGCCCGACAGGGCCCGAGGAAACCAGACAGGGCCCGACAGAGCCCGACAGGGCCCGAGCAAACGCGACAGGGCCCGAGCAAACCCGACAGGGTTCGACAAAGCCTGACAGGGCCCGACGGAGCCCGACAGGGCCCTAGCAAACCCGACAGGGCTTGACAAAGCCTGACAGGGCCCGAGCAAACCCGACAGGGCCCGAGCAAACCCGACAGGACCCGACGGAGCCCGACAGGTCCCGAGCAAACCCGAAAGGGCCCGACGGAGCCTGACAGGGCTCGATGGAGACCGACAGGGCCTGAGGAAACCCGACAGGGCTCGACGGAGCCCGATAGGGCCCGAGCAAACCCGACAGGGCCTGACGGAGCCCGACAGGGCCCGAGCAAACCCGAAAGGGCCCGACGAAGCCTGACAGGGCTCGATGGAACCCGACAGGGCCCGAGTAAACCCGACAGGGCCCGACGGAGCCCGATAGGGCCCGAGCAAACCCGACAGGACCCGATGGAGCCCGACAAAGCTCGAGCAAACCCAACAGGGCCTGAGCAAATCCGACAGGGCCCGACGGAGACCGACAGGGCCCGAGCAAACCCGAAAGGGCCCGACTAAGCCTGACAGGGCTCGGTGGAGCCCGACAGGGCCCGAGGAAACCCGACAGGGCCCGACAGAGCCCGATAGGGCCGGAGCAAACCCGACAGGGCCTGACGGAGCCCGACAGGGCCCGAGCAAAACCGAAAGGGCCCGACGAAGCCTAACAGGGCTCAATGGAGCCTGACAGGGCCCGAGCAAACCCGACAGGGCTCAACGGAGCCCGACAGGGCCCGAGCACACCCGACAGGGTCCGACAAAGCCTGACAGGGCTTCAGCAAACCCGACAGGGCCCGAGCAAACCCGACAGAGCCCGACGGAGCCCGATAGGGCCTGAGGAAACCAGACAGGGCCCGACAGAGCCCGACAGGGCCCGAGCAAACCCGACAGGGCTCAACGGAGCCCGACAGGGCCCGAGCACACCCGACAGGGTCCGACAAAGCCTGACAGGGCTTCAGCAAACCCGACAGGGCCCGAGCAAACCCGACAGAGCCCGACGGAGCCCGACAGGGCCTGAGGAAACCAGACAGGGCCCGACAGAGCCCGACAGGGCCCGAGCAAACCCGACAGGGCCCGAGCAAATGCGAAAGAGTTCGACAAAGCCTGACAGGGCCCGATGGAGCCCGACAGGGCCCGAGGAAACCCGATAGGGCCCGACGGAGCCTGAAAGGGCCTGAGCAAACCCGACAGGGCTCGACAGAGCCCTACAGGGCCCGAGCAAACCCGACAGGGCCCGAGCAAACCTGACAGGGCACGAAGGAGCCCGACAGGGCCCGAGCAAACCCGAGAGGGCCCGACGGATCCCAACAGGGCCCGAGCAAACCTGACAGGGCCCGAGCGAAGCTGACAGGGCCCGAGCGAACCTGACAGGGCCCGACAGAGCCCGACAGGACGCGGGCAAACCCGACAGGGCCCGAGCAAACCCGACATGGCCCGAGCAAACCTGACAGGGCCCGACGGAGCCCGACAGGATGCGGGCAAACCCGACAGGGCCCGAGCAAACCCGACATGGCCCGAGCAAACCTGACAGGGCTCGATGGAGCCCGACAGGGCCCGAGGAAACCCGACAGGGCGCGACGGAGCCTGACAGGGCCCGAGCAAACCCGACAGGGCTCGACGGAGCCCGACATGGCCCGAGCAAACCCGACAGGGCCTGACGGAGCCTGACAGGGCCCGAGGAAACCCGACAGAGCCCGACGGAGCCCGAGAGGGCCCGAGCAAACCCGACAGGGCCCGAGCAAACCTGACAGGGCTTGTCGGAGCCTGACAGGGCCTGAGTAAAACCGAAAGGGCCCGAACAAACCCGACAAAGCTCGACGGAGCCCGACAGGGCCCGAGCAATCCCGACAGGGCCCGACAAGGCTTGACAGGGCCCGAGCAAACCCGACAGAGCCCAACAAAGCCTGACAGGGCCCGACGGAGCCCGACAGGGCCCGAGCAAACCCGACAAAGCCTCACAGAGCCTGACAGGGCTCGATGGAGCCCGACAGGGCCCGAGGAAACCCGACATGGCTAGACGGAGCCCGACAGGGCCCGAGCAAACCCGACAGGGCCCGAGCAAACCCGACGGGGCTAGAAGGAGCCTGACAAGGCTCGAGAAAACCTGACAGGGCTCGACGTAGCCCGACAGGGCCCGAGCACACTTGACAGGGTCCGACGAAGCCTGACAGGGCTTCACAAAACCCGACAGGGCCCGAGCAAGCCGACAGGGCCCAACGGAGCCTGACAGGGCCCGAGGAAACCCGACAGGGCCCGAAGGAGCCCAATAGGGCCCGAGCAAACCCGACAGGACCCGATGGAGCCCGACAGGGCTCGAGCAAACCCGACAGGGCCTGAGCAAATCCGACAGGGCTTGACGGAGCCCGACAAGGCCCGAGCAAACCCGAAAGGGCCCGACGGAGCCTGACAGGGCTCGATGGAGCCCGACAGGGCCCGAGGAAACCCTACAGGGCCCCACGGAGCCCGATAGGGCCCGAGCAAACCCGACAGGGCCTGATGGAGCCTGACAGGGCCCGGGCAAACCCGACAGGGCACGCTGGACCCGACAGAGCCCAAGCAAACCCGACAGGTCCCGACAAGGCCCGACAGGGCCCGAGCAAACCTGACAGGACCTGACAAAGCCTGACAGGGCCCGACGGAGCCCGACAGGGCCTGAGCAAACCCGAAAGAGCCCGACGGAGCCTGACAGGGCTCGATAGAGTCCGACAGGGCCCGAGGAAACCCGACAGGGCCCGACGGAACCCGACAGGACCCGAGCAAACCCGACAGGGCCCGAGCAAACCCGACAGGGTTCGACAAAGCCTGACAAAGCTCGATGGAGCCCGACAGGGCCCGAGGAAACCCGACAGGGCCCGACGGAGCCTGACAGGGCCCGAGCAAACCCGAACGGGCTCAACGGAGCCTGACAGGGCCCAAGCAAAACCGACAGGGCCCGAGCAAACCCGACAGGGCCCAACGGATCCCGACAGGGCCTGAGCAAACCTGACAGGGCCCGACGGAGTCTGACAGGACGCGGGCAAACCCGACAGGTCCCGAGCAAACCCGACAGGGCCTGACAAGGCCCGACAGGGCCTGAGCAAACCTGACAGGGCTCGATGGAGCCCGACAGGGCCCGAGGAAACCCGATAGGGCCTGACGGAGCCTGACAGGGCCCGAGCAAACCCGACAGGGTTCGACGGAGCCCGACAGGGCCCGAGCAAACCCGACAGGGTCCGACGAAGCCTGACAGGGCTTCAGCAAACCCGACAGGGCCCGAGGAAACCAGACAGGGCCCGACAGAGCACGACAGGGCCCGAGCAAACCCGACAGGGCCTGAGCAAACCCGACAGGGTTCGACAAAGCCTGACAGGGCCCGACGGAGCCCGACAGTGCCCAAGCAAACCTGACAGGGCCCGATGGAGCCCGACACGGTACGAGCAAACCAGACAGGGCCTGACGGAGCCTGACAGGGCCCGAGCAAACCCGACAGGGCTCGACGGAGCCTGACAGGGCCCGAGCAAACCTGACAGGGCCCGAGCAAACCTGACAGGGCCCGACGGAGCCTGACAGGGCCCGAGCAAACCCGACAGGGCCCGAGCAAACCTGACAGGGCACGAAGGAGCCCGACAGGGCCCGAGCAAACCCGACAGGGCCCAACGGATCCCGACAGGGCCTGAGAAAACCTGACAGGGCCCGACGGAGCCTGACAGGGCCCGAGCAAACCCGACAGGGCCCGAGCGAATGTGACAGGGCCCGACGGAGCCCCACAGGACGCGGGCAAACCCGACAGGGCCCGAGCAAAGCCGACAGGGCCTGACAAGGCCCGACAGGGCCTGAGCAAACCCGACAGGACCCGACAAAGCCTGACGGGGTCCGATGGAGCCCGACAGGGCCCGAGCAAACCCGACAGGGCTCGATGGAGCCCGACAGGGCCCGAGGAAACCCGACAGGGCGCGACGGAGCCCGACAGGGCCCTAGCAAACCCGACAGGGCCTGAGCAAACCCGACAGGGCCCGACGGAGCCCGACAGGGCCTGAGGAAACCAGACAGGGCCCGACGGAGCCCGACAGGGCCCTAGCAAACCCGACAGGGCTTGACAAAACCTGACAGGGCCCGAGCAAACCCGACAGGGCCCGAGCAAACCCGACAGGGCCCGACGGAGCCCGACAGGGCCCGAGCAAACCCGAAAGGGCCCGACGGAGCCTGACAGGGCTCGATGGAGCCCGAAAGGGCCCGAGGAAACCCGACAGGGCGCGACGGAGCCTGACAAGGCCCGAGCAAACCTGACAGGGCTCGACGGAGCCCGACAGGGCCTGAGGAAACCAGACAGGGCCCGACGGAGCCCGACAGGGCCCTAGCAAACCCGACAGGGCCTGAGCAAACCCGACAGGGCCCGACGGAGCCCGACAGGGCCTGAGGAAACCAGACAGGGCCCGACGGAGCCCGACAGGGCCCTAGCAAACCCGACAGGGCTTGACAAAACCTGACAGGGCCCGAGCAAACCCGACAGGGCCCGAGCAAACCCGACAGGGCCCGACGGAGCCCGACAGGGCCCGAGCAAACCCGAAAGGGCCCGACGGAGCCTGACAGGGCTCGATGGAGCCCGACAGGGCCCGAGGAAACCCGACAGGGCTCGACGGAGCCCGATAGGGCCCGAGCAAACCCGACAGGGCCTGATGGAGCCTGACAGGGCCCGGGCAAACCCGACAGGGCACGCTGGAGCCCGACAGAGCCCGAGCAAACCCGACAGGGCCCGACAAGGCCCGACAGGGCCCGAGCAAATCTGACAGGACCTGACAAAGCCTGACAGGGCCCGACGGAGCCTGACAGGGCCTGAGCAAACCCGAAAGAGCCCGACGGAGCCTGACAGGGCCTGAGCAATCCCGAAAGAGCCCGACGGAGCCTGACAGGGCTCGATAGAGTCCGACAGGGCCCGAGGAAACCCGACAGGGCCCGACGGAACCCGACAGGACCCGAGCAAACCCGACAGGGCCCGAGCAAACGCGACAGGGTTCGACAAAGCCTGACAAAGCTCGATGGAGCCCGACAGAGCCCGAGGAAACCCGACAGGGCCCGACGGAGCCTGACAGGGCCCGAGCAAACCCGAACGGGCTCGACGGAGCCTGACAGGGCCCAAGCAAAACCGACAGGGCCCGAGCAAACCTGACAGGGCACGAAGGAGCCCGACAGGGCCCGAGCAAACCCGACAGGGCCCAACGGATCCCGACAGGGCCTGAGCAAACCCGACAGGGCCTGACAGAGCCTGACAGGGCCCGAACAAACCCGACAGGGCCCGAGCGAATCTGACAGGGCTCGACGGAGCCTGACAGGACGCGGGCAAACCCGACAGGTCCCGAGCAAACCTGACAGGGCCTGACAAGGCCCGACAGGGCCCGAGCAAACCTGACAGGGCTCGATGGAGCCCGACAGGGCCCGAGGAAACCCGATAGGGCCTGACGGAGCCTGACAGGGCCCGAGGAAACCCGACAGGGCGCGACGGAGCCCGACAGGGCCCTAGCAAACCCGACAGGGCCTGAGCAAACCCGACAGGGCCCGACGGAGCCCGACAGGGCCTGAGGAAACCAGACAGGGCCCGACGGAGCCCGACAGGGCCCTAGCAAACCCGACAGGGCTTGACAAAACCTGACAGGGCCCGAGCAAACCCGACAGGGCCCGAGCAAACCCGACAGGGCCCGACGGAGCCCGACAGGGCCCGAGCAAACCCGAAAGGGCCCGACGGAGCCTGACAGGGCTCGATGGAGCCCGAAAGGGCCCGAGGAAACCCGACAGGGCGCGACGGAGCCTGACAAGGCCCGAGCAAACCTGACAGGGCTCGACGGAGCCCGACAGGGCCTGAGGAAACCAGACAGGGCCCGACGGAGCCCGACAGGGCCCTAGCAAACCCGACAGGGCCTGAGCAAACCCGACAGGGCCCGACGGAGCCCGACAGGGCCTGAGGAAACCAGACAGGGCCCGACGGAGCCCGACAGGGCCCTAGCAAACCCGACAGGGCTTGACAAAACCTGACAGGGCCCGAGCAAACCCGACAGGGCCCGAGCAAACCCGACAGGGCCCGACGGAGCCCGACAGGGCCCGAGCAAACCCGAAAGGGCCCGACGGAGCCTGACAGGGCTCGATGGAGCCCGACAGGGCCCGAGGAAACCCGACAGGGCTCGACGGAGCCCGATAGGGCCCGAGCAAACCCGACAGGGCCTGATGGAGCCTGACAGGGCCCGGGCAAACCCGACAGGGCACGCTGGAGCCCGACAGAGCCCGAGCAAACCCGACAGGGCCCGACAAGGCCCGACAGGGCCCGAGCAAATCTGACAGGACCTGACAAAGCCTGACAGGGCCCGACGGAGCCTGACAGGGCCTGAGCAAACCCGAAAGAGCCCGACGGAGCCTGACAGGGCCTGAGCAATCCCGAAAGAGCCCGACGGAGCCTGACAGGGCTCGATAGAGTCCGACAGGGCCCGAGGAAACCCGACAGGGCCCGACGGAACCCGACAGGACCCGAGCAAACCCGACAGGGCCCGAGCAAACGCGACAGGGTTCGACAAAGCCTGACAAAGCTCGATGGAGCCCGACAGAGCCCGAGGAAACCCGACAGGGCCCGACGGAGCCTGACAGGGCCCGAGCAAACCCGAACGGGCTCGACGGAGCCTGACAGGGCCCAAGCAAAACCGACAGGGCCCGAGCAAACCTGACAGGGCACGAAGGAGCCCGACAGGGCCCGAGCAAACCCGACAGGGCCCAACGGATCCCGACAGGGCCTGAGCAAACCCGACAGGGCCTGACAGAGCCTGACAGGGCCCGAACAAACCCGACAGGGCCCGAGCGAATCTGACAGGGCTCGACGGAGCCTGACAGGACGCGGGCAAACCCGACAGGTCCCGAGCAAACCTGACAGGGCCTGACAAGGCCCGACAGGGCCCGAGCAAACCTGACAGGGCTCGATGGAGCCCGACAGGGCCCGAGGAAACCCGATAGGGCCTGACGGAGCCTGACAGGGCCCGAGCAAACCCGACAGGGTTCGACGGAGCCCGACAGGGCCCGAGCAAACCCGACAGGGTCCGACGAAGCCTGACAGGGCTTCAGCAAACCCGACAGGGCCCGAGGAAACCAGACAGGGCCCGACGGAGCCTGACAGGGCTCGATGGAGCCCGACAGGGCCCGAGGAAACCCGACAGGGCTCGACGGAGCCCGATAGGGCCCGAGCAAACCCGACAGGGCCTGATGGAGCCTGACAGGGCCCGGGCAAACCCGACAGGGCACGCTGGAGCCCGACAGAGCCCGAGCAAACCCGACAGGGCCCGACAAGGCCCGACAGGGCCCGAGCAAATCTGACAGGACCTGACAAAGCCTGACAGGGCCCGACGGAGCCTGACAGGGCCTGAGCAAACCCGAAAGAGCCCGACGGAGCCTGACAGGGCCTGAGCAATCCCGAAAGAGCCCGACGGAGCCTGACAGGGCTCGATAGAGTCCGACAGGGCCCGAGGAAACCCGACAGGGCCCGACGGAACCCGACAGGACCCGAGCAAACCCGACAGGGCCCGAGCAAACGCGACAGGGTTCGACAAAGCCTGACAAAGCTCGATGGAGCCCGACAGAGCCCGAGGAAACCCGACAGGGCCCGACGGAGCCTGACAGGGCCCGAGCAAACCCGAACGGGCTCGACGGAGCCTGACAGGGCCCAAGCAAAACCGACAGGGCCCGAGCAAACCTGACAGGGCACGAAGGAGCCCGACAGGGCCCGAGCAAACCCGACAGGGCCCAACGGATCCCGACAGGGCCTGAGCAAACCCGACAGGGCCTGACGGAGCCTGACAGGGCCCGAACAAACCCGACAGGGCCCGAGCGAATCTGACAGGGCTCGACGGAGCCTGACAGGACGCGGGCAAACCCGACAGGTCCCGAGCAAACCTGACAGGGCCTGACAAGGCCCGACAGGGCCCGAGCAAACCCGACAGGGCCCGAGCAAACCTGACACGGCTCGATGGAGCCCGACAGGGCCCGAGCAAACCCGACAGGGCCCAACGGATCCCGACAGGGCCTGAGCAAACCTGACAGGGCTCGACGGAGCCTGACAGGGCCCGAGCAAACCCGACAGGGCCCGAGCGAATCTGACAGGGCCCGACGGAGCCCCACAGGACGCGGGCAAACCCGACAGGGCCCGAGCAAACCCGACAGGGCCTGACAAGGCCCGACAGGGCCTGAGCAAACCCGACAGCACCCGACAAAGCCTGACGGGGTCCGATGGAGCCCGACAGGGCCCGAGCAAACCCGACAGGGCTCGATGGAGCCCGACAGGGCCCGAGGAAACCCGACAGGGCGCGACGGAGCCTGACAGGGCCCGAGCAAACCTGACAGGGCTCGACGGAGCCCGACAGGGCCTGAGGAAACCAGACAGGGCCCGACGGAGCCCGACAGGGCCCTAGCAAACCCGACAGGGCCTGAGCAAACCCGACAGGGCCCGACGGAGCCCGACAGGGCCTGAGGAAACCAGACAGGGCCCGACGGAGCCCGACAGGGCCCTAGCAAACCCGACAGGGCTTGACAAAACCTGACAGGGCCCGAGCAAACCCGACAGGGCCCGAGCAAACCCGACAGGGCCCGACGGAGCCCGACAGGGCCCGAGCAAACCCGAAAGGGCCCGACGGAGCCTGACAGGGCTCGATGGAGCCCGACAGGGCCCGAGGAAACCCGACAGGGCTCGACGGAGCCCGATAGGGCCCGAGCAAACCCGACAGGGCCTGATGGAGCCTGACAGGGCCCGGGCAAACCCGACAGGGCACGCTGGAGCCCGACAGAGCCCGAGCAAACCCGACAGGGCCCGACAAGGCCCGACAGGGCCCGAGCAAATCTGACAGGACCTGACAAAGCCTGACAGGGCCCGACGGAGCCTGACAGGGCCTGAGCAAACCCGAAAGAGCCCGACGGAGCCTGACAGGGCCTGAGCAAACCCGACAGGGTCCGACAAAGCCTGACAGGGCTTCAGCAAACCCGACAGAGCCCGAGCAAACCCGACAGAGCCCGACGGAGCCCGACAGGGCCTGAGGAAACCAGACAGGGCCCGACAGAGCCCGACAGGGCCCGAGAAAACCCGACAGGGCCCGAGCAAACCTGACAGGGCCCGAGCAAACCCGACAGGGCCTGAGCAAACCCGCCAGGGCCCGACGGAGCCCAACAGGGCCCGAGCAAACCCGAAAGGGCCCGACGGAGCCTGACAGGGCTCGACGGAGCCCGAAAGGGCCCGAGGAAACCCGACAGGGCGCGACGGAGCCTGACAGGGCCCGAGCAAACCTGACAGGGCTCGACGGAGCCCGACAGGGCCTGAGGAAACCAGACAGGGCCCGACGGAGCCCGACAGGGCCCTAGCAAACCCGACAGGGCCTGAGCAAACCCGACAGGGCCCGACGGAGCCCGACAGGGCCTGAGGAAACCAGACAGGGCCCGACGGAGCCCGACAGGGCCCTAGCAAACCCGACAGGGCTTGACAAAACCTGACAGGGCCCGAGCAAACCCGACAGGGCCCGAGCAAACCCGACAGGGCCCGACGGAGCCCGACAGGGCCCGAGCAAACCCGAAAGGGCCCGACGGAGCCTGACAGGGCTCGATGGAGCCCGACAGGGCCCGAGGAAACCCGACAGGGCTCGACGGAGCCCGATAGGGCCCGAGCAAACCCGACAGGGCCTGATGGAGCCTGACAGGGCCCGGGCAAACCCGACAGGGCACGCTGGAGCCCGACAGAGCCCGAGCAAACCCGACAGGGCCCGACAAGGCCCGACAGGGCCCGAGCAAATCTGACAGGACCTGACAAAGCCTGACAGGGCCCGACGGAGCCTGACAGGGCCTGAGCAAACCCGAAAGAGCCCGACGGAGCCTGACAGGGCCTGAGCAAACCCGAAAGAGCCCGACGGAGCCTGACAGGGCTCGATAGAGTCCGACAGGGCCCGAGGAAACCCGACAGGGCCCGACGGAACCCGACAGGACCCGAGCAAACCCGACAGGGCCCGAGCAAACGCGACAGGGTTCGACAAAGCCTGACAAAGCTCGATGGAGCCCGACAGAGCCCGAGGAAACCCGACAGGGCCTGACGGAGCCTGACAGGGCCCGAACAAACCCGACAGGGCCCGAGCGAATCTGACAGGGCCCAACGGATCCCGACAGGGCCTGAGCAAACCTGACAGGGCCCGACGGAGTCTGACAGGACGCGGGCAAACCCGACAGGTCCCGAGCAAACCCGACAGGGCCTGACAAGGCCCGACAGGGCCTGAGCAAACCTGACAGGGCTCGATGGAGCCCGACAGGGCCCGAGGAAACCCGATAGGGCCTGACGGAGCCTGACAGGGCCCGAGCAAACCCGACAGGGTTCGACGGAGCCCGACAGGGCCCGAGCAAACCCGACAGGGTCCGACGAAGCCTGACAGGGCTTCAGCAAACCCGACAGGGCCCGAGGAAACCAGACAGGGCCCGACAGAGCACGACAGGGCCCGAGCAAACCCGACAGGGCCTGAGCAAACCCGACAGGGTTCGACAAAGCCTGACAGGGCCCGACGGAGCCCGACAGTGCCCAAGCAAACCTGACAGGGCCCGATGGAGCCCGACACGGTACGAGCAAACCAGACAGGGCCTGACGGAGCCTGACAGGGCCCGAGCAAACCCGACAGGGCTCGACGGAGCCTGACAGGGCCCGAGCAAACCTGACAGGGCCCGAGCAAACCTGACAGGGCTCGACGGAGCCTGACAGGGCCCGAGCAAACCCGACAGGGCCCGAGCAAACCTGACAGGGCACGAAGGAGCCCGACAGGGCCCGAGCAAACCCGACAGGGCCCAACGGATCCCGACAGGGCCTGAGAAAACCTGACAGGGCCCGACGGAGCCTGACAGGGCCCGAGCAAACCCGACAGGGCCCGAGCGAATGTGACAGGGCCCGACGGAGCCCCACAGGACGCGGGCAAACCCGACAGGGCCCGAGCAAAGCCGACAGGGCCTGACAAGGCCCGACAGGGCCTGAGCAAACCCGACAGGACCCGACAAAGCCTGACGGGGTCCGATGGAGCCCGACAGGGCCCGAGCAAACCCGACAGGGCTCGATGGAGCCCGACAGGGCCCGAGGAAACCCGACAGGGCGCGACGGAGCCCGACAGGGCCCTAGCAAACCCGACAGGGCCTGAGCAAACCCGACAGGGCCCGACGGAGCCCGACAGGGCCTGAGGAAACCAGACAGGGCCCGACGGAGCCCGACAGGGCCCTAGCAAACCCGACAGGGCTTGACAAAACCTGACAGGGCCCGAGCAAACCCGACAGGGCCCGAGCAAACCCGACAGGGCCCGACGGAGCCCGACAGGGCCCGAGCAAACCCGAAAGGGCCCGACGGAGCCTGACAGGGCTCGATGGAGCCCGAAAGGGCCCGAGGAAACCCGACAGGGCGCGACGGAGCCTGACAAGGCCCGAGCAAACCTGACAGGGCTCGACGGAGCCCGACAGGGCCTGAGGAAACCAGACAGGGCCCGACGGAGCCCGACAGGGCCCTAGCAAACCCGACAGGGCCTGAGCAAACCCGACAGGGCCCGACGGAGCCCGACAGGGCCTGAGGAAACCAGACAGGGCCCGACGGAGCCCGACAGGGCCCTAGCAAACCCGACAGGGCTTGACAAAACCTGACAGGGCCCGAGCAAACCCGACAGGGCCCGAGCAAACCCGACAGGGCCCGACGGAGCCCGACAGGGCCCGAGCAAACCCGAAAGGGCCCGACGGAGCCTGACAGGGCTCGATGGAGCCCGACAGGGCCCGAGGAAACCCGACAGGGCTCGACGGAGCCCGATAGGGCCCGAGCAAACCCGACAGGGCCTGATGGCGCCTGACAGGGCCCGGGCAAACCCGACAGGGCACGCTGGAGCCCGACAGAGCCCGAGCAAACCCGACAGGGCCCGACAAGGCCCGACAGGGCCCGAGCAAATCTGACAGGACCTGACAAAGCCTGACAGGGCCCGACGGAGCCTGACAGGGCCTGAGCAAACCCGAAAGAGCCCGACGGAGCCTGACAGGGCCTGAGCAATCCCGAAAGAGCCCGACGGAGCCTGACAGGGCTCGATAGAGTCCGACAGGGCCCGAGGAAACCCGACAGGGCTCGACGGAGCCCGACAGGACCCGAGCAAACCCGACAGGGCCCGAGCAAACGCGACAGGGTTCGACAAAGCCTGACAAAGCTCGATGGAGCCCGACAGAGCCCGAGGAAACCCGACAGGGCCCGACGGAGCCTGACAGGGCCCGAGCAAACCCGAACGGGCTCGACGGAGCCTGACAGGGCCCAAGCAAAACCGACAGGGCCCGAGCAAACCTGACAGGGCACGAAGGAGCCCGACAGGGCCCGAGCAAACCCGACAGGGCCCAACGGATCCCGACAGGGCCTGAGCAAACCCGACAGGGCCTGACAGAGCCTGACAGGGCCCGAACAAACCCGACAGGGCCCGAGCGAATCTGACAGGGCTCGACGGAGCCTGACAGGACGCGGGCAAACCCGACAGGTCCCGAGCAAACCTGACAGGGCCTGACAAGGCCCGACAGGGCCCGAGCAAACCTGACAGGGCTCGATGGAGCCCGACAGGGCCCGAGGAAACCCGATAGGGCCTGACGGAGCCTGACAGGGCCCGAGCAAACCCGACAGGGTTCGACGGAGCCCGACAGGGCCCGAGCAAACCCGACAGGGTCCGACGAAGCCTGACAGGGCTTCAGCAAACCCGACAGGGCCCGAGGAAACCAGACAGGGCCCGACGGAGCCTGACAGGGCTCGATGGAGCCCGACAGGGCCCGAGGAAACCCGACAGGGCTCGACGGAGCCCGATAGGGCCCGAGCAAACCCGACAGGGCCTGATGGAGCCTGACAGGGCCCGGGCAAACCCGACAGGGCACGCTGGAGCCCGACAGAGCCCGAGCAAACCCGACAGGGCCCGACAAGGCCCGACAGGGCCCGAGCAAATCTGACAGGACCTGACAAAGCCTGACAGGGCCCGACGGAGCCTGACAGGGCCTGAGCAAACCCGAAAGAGCCCGACGGAGCCTGACAGGGCCTGAGCAATCCCGAAAGAGCCCGACGGAGCCTGACAGGGCTCGATAGAGTCCGACAGGGCCCGAGGAAACCCGACAGGGCCCGACGGAACCCGACAGGACCCGAGCAAACCCGACAGGGCCCGAGCAAACGCGACAGGGTTCGACAAAGCCTGACAAAGCTCGATGGAGCCCGACAGAGCCCGAGGAAACCCGACAGGGCCCGACGGAGCCTGACAGGGCCCGAGCAAACCCGAACGGGCTCGACGGAGCCTGACAGGGCCCAAGCAAAACCGACAGGGCCCGAGCAAACCTGACAGGGCACGAAGGAGCCCGACAGGGCCCGAGCAAACCCGACAGGGCCCAACGGATCCCGACAGGGCCTGAGCAAACCCGACAGGGCCTGACGGAGCCTGACAGGGCCCGAACAAACCCGACAGGGCCCGAGCGAATCTGACAGGGCTCGACGGAGCCTGACAGGACGCGGGCAAACCCGACAGGTCCCGAGCAAACCTGACAGGGCCTGACAAGGCCCGACAGGGCCCGAGCAAACCCGACAGGGCCCGAGCAAACCTGACACGGCTCGATGGAGCCCGACAGGGCCCGAGCAAACCCGACAGGGCCCAACGGATCCCGACAGGGCCTGAGCAAACCTGACAGGGCTCGACGGAGCCTGACAGGGCCCGAGCAAACCCGACAGGGCCCGAGCGAATCTGACAGGGCCCGACGGAGCCCCACAGGACGCGGGCAAACCCGACAGGGCCCGAGCAAACCCGACAGGGCCTGACAAGGCCCGACAGGGCCTGAGCAAACCCGACAGCACCCGACAAAGCCTGACGGGGTCCGATGGAGCCCGACAGGGCCCGAGCAAACCCGACAGGGCTCGATGGAGCCCGACAGGGCCCGAGGAAACCCGACAGGGCGCGACGGAGCCTGACAGGGCCCGAGCAAACCTGACAGGGCTCGACGGAGCCCGACAGGGCCTGAGGAAACCAGACAGGGCCCGACGGAGCCCGACAGGGCCCTAGCAAACCCGACAGGGCCTGAGCAAACCCGACAGGGCCCGACGGAGCCCGACAGGGCCTGAGGAAACCAGACAGGGCCCGACGGAGCCCGACAGGGCCCTAGCAAACCCGACAGGGCTTGACAAAACCTGACAGGGCCCGAGCAAACCCGACAGGGCCCGAGCAAACCCGACAGGGCCCGACGGAGCCCGACAGGGCCCGAGCAAACCCGAAAGGGCCCGACGGAGCCTGACAGGGCTCGATGGAGCCCGACAGGGCCCGAGGAAACCCGACAGGGCTCGACGGAGCCCGATAGGGCCCGAGCAAACCCGACAGGGCCTGATGGAGCCTGACAGGGCCCGGGCAAACCCGACAGGGCACGCTGGAGCCCGACAGAGCCCGAGCAAACCCGACAGGGCCCGACAAGGCCCGACAGGGCCCGAGCAAATCTGACAGGACCTGACAAAGCCTGACAGGGCCCGACGGAGCCTGACAGGGCCTGAGCAAACCCGAAAGAGCCCGACGGAGCCTGACAGGGCCTGAGCAAACCCGACAGGGTCCGACAAAGCCTGACAGGGCTTCAGCAAACCCGACAGAGCCCGAGCAAACCCGACAGAGCCCGACGGAGCCCGACAGGGCCTGAGGAAACCAGACAGGGCCCGACAGAGCCCGACAGGGCCCGAGAAAACCCGACAGGGCCCGAGCAAACCTGACAGGGCCCGAGCAAACCCGACAGGGCCTGAGCAAACCCGCCAGGGCCCGACGGAGCCCAACAGGGCCCGAGCAAACCCGAAAGGGCCCGACGGAGCCTGACAGGGCTCGACGGAGCCCGAAAGGGCCCGAGGAAACCCGACAGGGCGCGACGGAGCCTGACAGGGCCCGAGCAAACCTGACAGGGCTCGACGGAGCCCGACAGGGCCTGAGGAAACCAGACAGGGCCCGACGGAGCCCGACAGGGCCCTAGCAAACCCGACAGGGCCTGAGCAAACCCGACAGGGCCCGACGGAGCCCGACAGGGCCTGAGGAAACCAGACAGGGCCCGACGGAGCCCGACAGGGCCCTAGCAAACCCGACAGGGCTTGACAAAACCTGACAGGGCCCGAGCAAACCCGACAGGGCCCGAGCAAACCCGACAGGGCCCGACGGAGCCCGACAGGGCCCGAGCAAACCCGAAAGGGCCCGACGGAGCCTGACAGGGCTCGATGGAGCCCGACAGGGCCCGAGGAAACCCGACAGGGCTCGACGGAGCCCGATAGGGCCCGAGCAAACCCGACAGGGCCTGATGGAGCCTGACAGGGCCCGGGCAAACCCGACAGGGCACGCTGGAGCCCGACAGAGCCCGAGCAAACCCGACAGGGCCCGACAAGGCCCGACAGGGCCCGAGCAAATCTGACAGGACCTGACAAAGCCTGACAGGGCCCGACGGAGCCTGACAGGGCCTGAGCAAACCCGAAAGAGCCCGACGGAGCCTGACAGGGCCTGAGCAAACCCGACAGGGTCCGACAAAGCCTGACAGGGCTTCAGCAAACCCGACAGAGCCCGAGCAAACCCGACAGAGCCCGACGGAGCCCGACAGGGCCTGAGGAAACCAGACAGGGCCCGACAGAGCCCGACAGGGCCCGAGAAAACCCGACAGGGCCCGAGCAAACCTGACAGGGCCCGAGCAAACCCGACAGGGCCTGAGCAAACCCGCCAGGGCCCGACGGAGCCCAACAGGGCCCGAGCAAACCCGAAAGGGCCCGACGGAGCCTGACAGGGCTCGACGGAGCCCGAAAGGGCCCGAGGAAACCCGACAGGGCGCGACGGAGCCTGACAGGGCCCGAGCAAACCTGACAGGGCTCGACGGAGCCCGACAGGGCCTGAGGAAACCAGACAGGGCCCGACGGAGCCCGACAGGGCCCTAGCAAACCCGACAGGGCCTGAGCAAACCCGACAGGGCCCGACGGAGCCCGACAGGGCCTGAGGAAACCAGACAGGGCCCGACGGAGCCCGACAGGGCCCTAGCAAACCCGACAGGGCTTGACAAAACCTGACAGGGCCCGAGCAAACCCGACAGGGCCCGAGCAAACCCGACAGGGCCCGACGGAGCCCGACAGGGCCCGAGCAAACCCGAAAGGGCCCGACGGAGCCTGACAGGGCTCGATGGAGCCCGACAGGGCCCGAGGAAACCCGACAGGGCTCGACGGAGCCCGATAGGGCCCGAGCAAACCCGACAGGGCCTGATGGAGCCTGACAGGGCCCGGGCAAACCCGACAGGGCACGCTGGAGCCCGACAGAGCCCGAGCAAACCCGACAGGGCCCGACAAGGCCCGACAGGGCCCGAGCAAATCTGACAGGACCTGACAAAGCCTGACAGGGCCCGACGGAGCCTGACAGGGCCTGAGCAAACCCGAAAGAGCCCGACGGAGCCTGACAGGGCCTGAGCAAACCCGAAAGAGCCCGACGGAGCCTGACAGGGCTCGATAGAGTCCGACAGGGCCCGAGGAAACCCGACAGGGCCCGACGGAACCCGACAGGACCCGAGCAAACCCGACAGGGCCCGAGCAAACGCGACAGGGTTCGACAAAGCCTGACAAAGCTCGATGGAGCCCGACAGAGCCCGAGGAAACCCGACAGGGCCTGACGGAGCCTGACAGGGCCCGAACAAACCCGACAGGGCCCGAGCGAATCTGACAGGGCTCGACGGAGCCTGACAGGACGCGGGCAAACCCGACAGGTCCCGAGCAAACCTGACAGGGCCTGACAAGGCCCGACAGGGCCCGAGCAAACCTGACAGGGCTCGATGGAGCCCGACAGGGCCCGAGGAAACCCGATAGGGCCTGACGGAGCCTGACAGGGCCCGAGCAAACCCGACAGGGTTCGACGGAGCCCGACAGGGCCCGAGCAAACCCGACAGGGTCCGACGAAGCCTGACAGGGCTTCAGCAAACCCGACAGGGCCCGAGGAAACCAGACAGGGCCCGACAGAGCACGACAGGGCCCGAGCAAACCCGACAGGGCCTGAGCAAACCCGACAGGGTTCGACAAAGCCTGACAGGGCCCGACGGAGCCCGACAGTGCCCAAGCAAACCTGACAGGGCCCGATGGAGCCCGACACGGTACGAGCAAACCAGACAGGGCCTGACGGAGCCTGACAGGGCCCGAGCAAACCCGACAGGGCTCGACGGAGCCTGACAGGGCCCGAGCAAACCCGACAGGGCCCGAGCAAACCTGACAGGGCTCGACGGAGCCTGACAGGGCCCGAGCAAACCCGACAGGGCCCGAGCAAACCTGACAGGGCACGAAGGAGCCCGACAGGGCCCGAGCAAACCCGACAGGGCCCAACGGATCCCGACAGGGCCTGAGCAAACCTGACAGGGCCCGACGGAGCCTGACAGGGCCCGAGCAAACCCGACAGGGCCCGAGCGAATCTGACAGGGCCCGACGGAGCCCCACAGGACGCGGGCAAACCCGACAGGGCCCGAGCAAACCCGACAGGGCCTGACAAGGCCCGACAGGGCCTGAGCAAACCCGACAGCACCCGACAAAGCCTGACGGGGTCCGATGGAGCCCGACAGGGCCCGAGCAAACCCGACAGGGCTCGATGGAGCCCGACAGGGCCCGAGGAAACCCGACAGGGCGCGACGGAGCCTGACAGGGCCCGAGCAAACCTGACAGGGCTCGACGGAGCCCGACAGGGCCTGAGGAAACCAGACAGGGCCCGACGGAGCCCGACAGGGCCCTAGCAAACCCGACAGGGCCTGAGCAAACCCGACAGGGCCCGACGGAGCCCGACAGGGCCTGAGGAAACCAGACAGGGCCCGACGGAGCCCGACAGGGCCCTAGCAAACCCGACAGGGCTTGACAAAACCTGACAGGGCCCGAGCAAACCCGACAGGGCCCGAGCAAACCCGACAGGGCCCGACGGAGCCCGACAGGGCCCGAGCAAACCCGAAAGGGCCCGACGGAGCCTGACAGGGCTCGATGGAGCCGGACAGGGCCCGAGGAAACCCGACAGGGCTCGACGGAGCCCGATAGGGCCCGAGCAAACCCGACAGGGCCTGATGGAGCCTGACAGGGCCCGGGCAAACCCGACAGGGCACGCTGGAGCCCGACAGAGCCCGAGCAAACCCGACAGGGCCCGACAAGGCCCGACAGGGCCCGAGCAAATCTGACAGGACCTGACAAAGCCTGACAGGGCCCGACGGAGCCTGACAGGGCCTGAGCAAACTCGAAAGAGCCCGACGGAGCCTGACAGGGTTCGATAGAGTCCGACAGGGCCCGAGGAAACCCGACAGGGCCGGACGGGACCCGAGAGGGCCCGACGGAACCCGAGAGGGCCCGAGGAAATCTGACAGGGCCTGACAGAGCTTGACAGGGCCCGAGCAAACATGACAGGGCCCGACAGAGCCCGACAGGACCCGAGCAATCCCGACAGGTCCCGAGCAAACCCGACAGGGTTCGACAAAGCCTGACAGGGCTCGATGGAGCCTGACAGGGCCCGAGGAAACCCGACAGGGCCCGACGGAGCCTGACAGGGCCCGAGCAAACCCGACAGGGCCCGAGCAAACCTGACAGGGCACGACGGAGCCCGACAGGGTCCGAGCAAACCCGAGAAGGCCCAACGGATCCCGACAGGGCCTGAGCAAACCTGACAGGGCCCGACAGAGCCCGACAGGGCACGAGCAAACCCGACAGGGCCTGACGGAGCCTGAAAGGGCCCGAGCAAACCCGACAGGGCCCGAGCGAATCTGACAGGGCCCGACGGAGCCCGACAGGACGCGGGCAAACGCGACAGGTCCCGAGCAAACCCGACAGGGCCTGACAAGGCCCGACAGGGCCCGAGCAAACCTGACAGGGCCTGACGGAGCCCGATAGGGCTCGAGCAAACCCGATAGGGCCTGACGGAGCCTGACAGGGCCCGAGCAAACCCGAACGGGCTCGACGGAGCCTGACAGGGCCCAAGCAAAACCGACAGGGCCCGAGCAAACCTGACAGGGCACGAAGGAGCCCGATAGGGCCCGAGCAAACCCGACAGGGCCTGATGGAGCCTGACAGGGCCCGGGCAAACCCGACAGGGCACGCTGGAGCCCAACAGAGCCCGAGCAAACATGACAGGGCCCGACAAGGCCCGACAGGGCCCGAGCAAACCTGACAGGACCTGACAAAGCCTGACAGGGCCCGACGGAGCCTGACAGGGCCTGAGCAAACCCGAAAGAGCCCGACGGAGCCTGACAGGGCCTGAGCAAACCCGAAAGAGCCCGACGGAGCCTGACAGGGCTCGATAGAGTCCGACAGGGCCCGAGGAAACCCGACAGGGCCCGACGGAACCCGACAGGGTTCGACGGAGCCCGACAGGGCCCGAGCAAACCCGACAGGGTCCGACGAAGCCTGACAGGGCTTCAGCAAACCCGACAGGGCCCGAGGAAACCAGACAGGGCCCGACAGAGCACGACAGGGCCCGAGCAAACCCGACAGGGCCTGAGCAAACCCGACAGGGTTCGACAAAGCCTGACAGGGCCCGACGGAGCCCGACAGTGCCCAAGCAAACCTGACAGGGCCCGATGGAGCCCGACACGGTACGAGCAAACCAGACAGGGCCTGACGGAGCCTGACAGGGCCCGAGCAAACCCGACAGGGCTCGACGGAGCCTGACAGGGCCCGAGCAAACCCGACAGGGCCCGAGCAAACCTGACAGGGCTTGACGGAGCCTGACAGGGCCCGAGCAAACCCGACAGGGCCCGAGCAAACCTGACAGGGCACGAAGGAGCCCGACAGGGCCCGAGCAAACCCGACAGGGCCCAACGGATCCCGACAGGGCCTGAGCAAACCTGACAGGGCCCGACGGAGCCTGACAGGGCCCGAGCAAACCCGACAGGGCCTGACGGAGCCTGACAGGGCCCGAACAAACCCGACAGGGCCCGAGCGAATCTGACAGGGCCCGACGGAGACTGACAGGACGCGGGCAAACCCGACAGGTCCCGAGCAAACCCGACAGGGCCTGACAAGGCCCGACAGGGCCCGAGCAAACCTGACAGGGCTCGATGGAGCCCGACAGGGCCCGAGGAAACCCGATAGGGCCTGACGGAGCCTGACAGGGCCCGAGCAAACCCGACAGGGTTCGACGGAGCCCGACAGGGCCCGAGCAAACCCGACAGGGTCCGACGAAGCCTGACAGGGCTTCAGCAAACCCGACAGGGCCCGAGGAAACCAGACAGGGCCCGACAGAGCACGACAGGGCCCGAGCAAACCCGACAGGGCCTGAGCAAACCCGACAGGGTTCGACAAAGCCTGACAGGGCCCGACGGAGCCCGACAGTGCCCAAGCAAACCTGACAGGGCCCGATGGAGCCCGACACGGTACGAGCAAACCAGACAGGGCCTGACGGAGCCTGACAGGGCCCGAGCAAACCCGACAGGGCTCGACGGAGCCTGACAGGGCCCGAGTAAACCCGACAGGGCCCGAGCAAACCTGACAGGGCTCGACGGAGCCTGACAGGGCCTGAGCAAACCTGACAGGGCCCGACGGAGCCTGACAGGGCCCGAGCAAACCCGACAGGGCCCGAGCGAATCTGACAGGGCCCGACGGAGCCCCACAGGACGCGGGCAAACCCGACAGGGCCCGAGCAAACCCGACAGGGCCTGACAAGGCCCGACAGGGCCTGAGCAAACCTGACAGGGCCCGACAAAGCCTGACGGGGTCCGATGGAGCCCGACAGGGCCCGAGCAAACCCGACAGGGCTTGATGGAGCCCGACAGGGCCCGAGGAAACCCGACAGGGCGCGACGGAGCCTGACAGGGCCCGAGCAAACCTGACAGGGCTCGACGGAGCCCGACAGGGCCTGAGGAAACCAGACAGGGCCCGACGGAGCCCGACAGGGCCCTAGCAAACCCGACAGGGCCTGAGCAAACCCGACAGGGCCCGACGGAGCCCGACAGGGCCTGAGGAAACCAGACAGGGCCCGACGGAGCCTGACAGGGCCCTAGCAAACCCGACAGGGCTTGACAAAACCTGATAGGGCCCGAGCAAACCCGACAGGGCCCGAGCAAACCCGACAGGGCCCGACGGAGCCCGACAGGGCCCGAGCAAACCCGAAAGGGCCCGACGGAGCCTGACAGGGCTCGATGGAGCCCGACAGGGCCCGAGGAAACCCGACAGGGCTCGACGGAGCCCGATAGGGCCCGAACAAACCCGACAGGGCCTGATGGAGCCTGACAGGGCCCGGGCAAACCCGACAGGGCACGCTGGAGCCCGACAGAGCCCGAGCAAACCCGACAGGGCCCGACAAGGCCCGACAGGGCCCGAGCAAATCTGACAGGACCTGACAAAGCCTGACAGGGCCCGACGGAGCCTGACAGGGCCTGAGCAAACCCGAAAGAGCCCGACGGAGCCTGACAGGGCCTGAGCAAACCCGAAAGAGCCCGACGGAGCCTGACAGGGCTCGATAGAGTCCGACAGGGCCCGAGGAAACCCGACAGGGCCCGACGGAACCCGACAGGACCCGAGCAAACCCGACAGGGCCCGAGCAAACGCGACAGGGTTCGACAAAGCCTGACAAAGCTCGATGGAGCCCGACAGGGCCCGAGGAAACCCGACAGGGCCCGACGGAGCCTGACAGGGCCCGAGCAAACCCGAACGGGCTCGACGGAGCCTGACAGGGCCCAAGCAAAACCGACAGGGCCCGAGCAAACCTGACAGGGCACGAAGGAGCCCGACAGTGCCCGAGCAAACCCGACAGGGCCTAACGGATCCCGACAGGGCCTGAGCAAACCTGACAGGGCCCGACGGAGCCCGACAGGGCACGAGCAAACCCGACAGGGCCTGACGGAGCCTGACAGGGCCCGAACAAACCCGACAGGGCCCGAGCGAATCTGACAGGGCCCGACGGAGCCTGACAGGACGCGGGCAAACCCGACAGGTCCCGAGCAAACCCGACAGGGCCTGACAAGGCCCGACAGGGCCCGAGCAAACCTGACAGGGCTCGATGGAGCCCGACAGGGCCCGAGGAAACCCGATAGGGCCTGACGGAGCCTGACAGGGCCCGAGCAAACCCGACAGGGTTCGACGGAGCCCGACAGGGCCCGAGCAAACCCGACAGGGTCCGACGAAGCCTGACAGGGCTTCAGCAAACCCGACAGGGCCCGAGGAAACCAGACAGGGCCCGACAGAGCACGACAGGGCCCGAGCAAACCCGACAGGGCCTGAGCAAACCCGACAGGGTTCGACAAAGCCTGACAGGGCCCGACGGAGCCCGACAGTGCCCAAGCAAACCTGACAGGGCCCGATGGAGCCCGACACGGTACGAGCAAACCAGACAGGGCCTGACGGAGCCTGACAGGGCCCGAGCAAACCCGACAGGGCTCGACGGAGCCTGACAGGGCCCGAGCAAACCCGACAGGGCCCGAGCAAACCTGACAGGGCTCGACGGAGCCTGACAGGGCCCGAGCAAACCCGACAGGGCCCGAGCAAACCTGACAGGGCACGAAGGAGCCCGACAGGGCCCGAGCAAACCCGACAGGGCCCAACGGATCCCGACAGGGCCTGAGCAAACCTGACAGGGACCGACGGAGCCTGACAGGGCCCGAGAAAACCCGACAGGGCCCGAGCGAATCTGACAGGGCCCGACGGAGCCCCACAGGACGCGGGCAAACCCGACAGGGCCCGAGCAAACCCGACAGGGCCTGACAAGGCCCGACAGGGCCTGAGCAAACCCGACAGGACCCGACAAAGCCTGACGGGGTCCGATGGAGCCCGACAGGGCCCGAGCAAACCCGACAGGGCTCGATGGAGCCCGACAGGGCCCGAGGAAACCCGACAGGGCGCGACGGAGCCTGACAGGGCCCGAGCAAACCTGACAGGGCTCGACGGAGCCCGACAGGGCCTGAGGAAACCAGACAGGGCCCGACGGAGCCCGACAGGGCCCTAGCAGACCCGACAGGGCCTGAGCAAACCCGACAGGGCCCGACGGAGCCCGACAGGGCCTGAGGAAACCAGACAGGGCCCGACGGAGCCCGACAGGGCCCGAGCAAACCCGAAAGGGCCCGACGGAGCCTGACAGGGCTCGATGGAGCCCGACAGGGCCCGAGGAAACCCGACAGGGCTCGACGGAGCCCGATAGGGCCCGAGCAAACCCGACAGGGCCTGATGGAGCCTGACAGGGCCCGGGCAAACCCGACAGGGCACGCTGGAGCCCGACAGAGCCCGAGCAAACCCGACAGGGCCCGACAAGGCCCGATAGGGCCCGAGCAAATCTGACAGGACCTGACAAAGCCTGACAGGGCCCGACAAAGCCTGACAGGGCCTGAGCAAACCCGAAAGAGCCCGACGGAGCCTGACAGGGCCTGAGCAATCCCGAAAGAGCCCGACGGAGCCTGACAGGGCTCGATAGAGTCCGACAGGGCCCGAGGAAACCCGACAGGGCCCGACGGAACCCGACAGGACCCGAGCAAACCCGACAGGGCCCGAGCAAACCCGACAGGGTTCGACAAAGCCTGACAAAGCTCGATGGAGCCCGACAGGGCCCGAGGAAATCCGACAGGGCCCGACAGAGCCTGACAGGGCCCGAGCAAACCCGAACGGGCTCGACGGAGCCTGACAGGGCCCAAGCAAAACCGACAGGGCCCGAGCAAACCTGACAGGGCACGAAGGAGCCCGACAGGGCCCAAGCAAACCCGACAGGGCCCAACGGATCCCGACAGGGCCTGAGCAAACCTGACAGGGCCCGACGGAGCCCGACAGGGCACGAGCAAACCCGACAGGGCCTGACGGAGCCTGACAGGGCCCGAACAAACCCGACAGGGCCCGAGCGAATCTGACAGGGCCCGACGGAGCCTGACAGGACGCGGGCAAACCCGACAGGTCCCGAGCAAACCCGACAGGGCCTGACAAGGCCCGACAGGGCCCGAGCAAACCTGACAGGGCTCGATGGAGCCCGACAGTGCCTGAGGAAACCCGATAGGGCCTGACGGAGCCTGACAGGGCCCGAGCAAACCCGACAGGGTTCGACGGAGCCCGACAGGGCCCGAGCAAACCCGACAGGGTCCGACGAAGCCTGACAGGGCTTCAGCAAACCCGACAGGGCCCGAGGAAACCAGACAGGGCCCGACAGAGCACGACAGGGCCCGAGCAAACCCGACAGGGCCTGAGCAAACCCGACAGGGTTCGACAAAGCCTGACAGGGCCCGACGGAGCCCGACAGTGCCCAAGCAAACCTGACAGGGCCCGATGGATCCCGACACGGTACGAGCAAACCAGACAGGGCCTGACGGAGCCTGACAGGGCCCGAGCAAACCCGACAGGGCTCGACGGAGCCTGACAGGGCCCGAGCAAACCCGACAGGGCCCGAGCAAACCTGACAGGGCTCGACGGAGCCTGACAGGGCCCGAGCAAACCCGACAGGGCCCGAGCAAACCTGACAGGGCACGAAGGAGCCCGACAGGGCCCGAGCAAACCCGACAGGGCCCAACGGATCCCGACAGGGCCTGAGCAAACCTGACAGGGCTCGACGGAGCCCGACAGGGCACGAGCAAACCCGACAGGGCCTGACGGAGCCTGACAGGGCCCGAACAAACCCGACAGGGCCCGAGCGAATCTGACAGGGCCCGACGGAGCCTGACAGGACGCGGGCAAACCCGACAGGTCCCGAGCAAACCCGACAGGGCCTGACAAGGCCCGACAGGGCCCGAGCAAACCTGACAGGGCTCGATGGAGCCCGACAGGGCCCGAGGAAACCCGATAGGGCCTGACGGAGCCTGACAGGGCCCGAGCAAACCCGACAGGGTTCGACGGAGCCCGACAGGGCCCGAGCAAACCCGACAGGGTCCGACGAAGCCTGACAGGGCTTCAGCAAACCCGACAGGGCCCGAGGAAACCAGACAGGGCCCGACAGAGCACGACAGGGCCCGAGCAAACCCGACAGGGCCTGAGCAAACCCGACAGGGTTCGACAAAGCCTGACAGGGCCCGGCGGAGCCCGACAGTGCCCAAGCAAACCTGACAGGGCCCGATGGAGCCCGACACGGTACGAGCAAACCAGACAGGGCCTGACGGAGCCTGACAGGGCCCGAGCAAACCCGACAGGGCTCGACGGAGCCTGACAGGGCCCGAGCAAACCCGACAGGGCCCGAGCAAACCTGACAGGACTCGACGGAGCCTGACAGGGCCCGAGCAAACCCGACAGGGCCCGAGCAAACCTGACAGGGCACGAAGGAGCCCGACAGGGCCCGAGCAAACCCGACAGGGCCCAACGGATCCTGACAGGGCCTGAGCAAACCTGACAGGGCCCGACGGAGCCTGACAGGGCCCGAGCAAACCCGACAGGGCCTGAGGAAACCAGACAGGGCCTGACGGAGCCCGACAGGGCCCTAGCAAACCCGACAGGGCTTGACAAAACCTGACAGGGCCCGAGCAAACCCGACAGGGCCCGAGCAAACCCGACAGGGCCCGACGGAGCCCGACAGGGCCCGAGCAAACCCGACAGGGCCCGAGCGAATCTGACAGGGCCCGACGGAGCCCCACAGGAGGCGGGCAAACCCGACAGGGCCCGAGCAAACCCGACAGGGCCTGACAAGGCCCGACAGGGCCTGAGCAAACCCGACAGGGCCCGACAAAGCCTGACGGGGTCCGATGGAGCCCGACAGGGCCCGAGCAAACCCGACAGGGCTCGATGGAGCCCGACAGGGCCCGAGGAAACCCGACAGGGCGCGACGGAGCCTGACAGGGCCCGAGCAAACCTGACAGGGCTCGACGGAGCCCGACAGGGCCTGAGGAAACCAGACAGGGCCCGACGGAGCCCGACAGGGCCCTAGCAAACCCGACAGGGTCCGACGAAGCCTGACAGGGCTCGACGGAGCCTGACAGGGCCCGAGCAAACCCGACAGGGCCCGAGCAAACCTGACAGTGCACGAAGGAGCCCGACAGGGCCCGAGCAAACCCGACAGGGCCCAACGGATCCCGACAGGGCCTGAGCAAACCTGACAGGGCTCGACGGAGCCCGACAGGGCACGAGCAAACCCGACAGGGCCTGACGGAGCCTGACAGGGCCCGAACAAACCCGACAGGGCCCGAGCGAATCTGACAGGGCCCGACGGAGCCTGACAGGACGCGGGCAAACCCGACAGGTCCCGAGCAAACCCGACAGGGCCTGACAAGGCCCGACAGGGCCCGAGCAAACCTGACAGGGCTCGATGGAGCCCGACAGGGCCCGAGCAAACCCGACAGGGTCCGACGAAGCCTGACAGGGCTTCAGCAAACCCGACAGGGCCCGAGGAAACCAGACAGGGCCCGACAGAGCACGACAGGGCCCGAGCAAACCCGACAGGGCCTGAGCAAACCCGACAGGGTTCGACAAAGCCTGACAGGGCCCGACGGAGCCCGACAGTGCCCAAGCAAACCTGACAGGGCCCGATGGAGCCCGACACGGTACGAGCAAACCAGACAGGGCCTGACGGAGCCTGACAGGGCCCGAGCAAACCCGACAGGGCTCGACGGAGCCTGACAGGGCCCGAGCAAACCCGACAGGGCCGGAGCAAACCTGACAGGACTCGACGGAGCCTGACAGGGCCCGAGCAAACCCGACAGGGCCCGAGCAAACCTGACAGGGCACGAAGGAGCCCGACAGGGCCCGAGCAAACCCGACAGGGCCCAACGGATCCCGACAGGGCCTGAGCAAACCTGACAGGGCCCGAGCGAATCTGACAGGGCCCGACGGAGCCCCACAGGACGCGGGCAAACCCGACAGGGCCCGAGCAAACCCGACAGGGCCTGACAAGGCCCGACAGGGCCTGAGCAAACCCGACAGGGCCCGACAAAGCCTGACGGGGTCCGATGGAGCCCGACAGGGCCCGAGCAAACCCGACAGGGCTCGATGGAGCCCGACAGGGCCCGAGGAAACCCGACAGGGCGCGACGGAGCCTGACAGGGCCCGAGCAAACCTGACAGGGCTCGACGGAGCCCGACAGGGCCTGAGGAAACCAGACAGGGCCCGACGGAGCCCGACAGGGCCCTAGCAAACCCGACAGGGCCTGAGCAAACCCGACAGGGCCCGACGGAGCCCGACAGGGCCTGAGGAAACCAGACAGGGCCCGACGGAGCCCGACAGGGCCCTAGCAAACCCGACAGGGCTTGACAAAACCTGACAGGGCCCGAGCAAACCCGACAGGGCCCGAGCAAACCCGACAGGGCCCGACGGAGCCCGACAGGGCCCGAGCAAACCCGACAGGGCCCGAGCGAATCTGACAGGGCCCGACGGAGCCCCACAGGACGCGGGCAAACCCGACAGGGCCCGAGCAAACCCGACAGGGCCTGACAAGGCCCGACAGGGCCTGAGCAAACCCGACAGGGCCCGACAAAGCCTGACGGGGTCCGATGGAGCCCGACAGGGCCCGAGCAAACCCGACAGGGCTCGATGGAGCCCGACAGGGCCCGAGGAAACCCGACAGGGCGCGACGGAGCCTGACAGGGCCCGAGCAAACCTGACAGGGCTCGACGGAGCCCGACAGGGCCTGAGGAAACCAGACAGGGCCCGACGGAGCCCGACAGGGCCCTAGCAAACCCGACAGGGTCCGACGAAGCCTGACAGGGCTCGACGGAGCCTGACAGGGCCCGAGCAAACCCGACAGGGCCCGAGCAAACCTGACAGGGCACGAAGGAGCCTGACAGGGCCCGAGCAAACCCGACAGGGCCCAACGGATCCCGACAGGGCCTGAGCAAACCTGACAGGGCTCGACGGAGCCCGACAGGGCACGAGCAAACCCGACAGGGCCTGACGGAGCCTGACAGGGCCCGAACAAACCCGACAGGGCCCGAGCGAATCTGACAGGGCCCGACGGAGCCTGACAGGACGCGGGCAAACCCGACAGGTCCCGAGCAAACCCGACAGGGCCTGACAAGGCCCGACAGGGCCCGAGCAAACCTGACAGGGCTCGATGGAGCCCGACAGGGCCCGAGCAAACCCGACAGGGTCCGACGAAGCCTGACAGGGCTTCAGCAAACCCGACAGGGCCCGAGGAAACCAGACAGGGCCCGACAGAGCACGACAGGGCCCGAGCAAACCCGACAGGGCCTGAGCAAACCCGACAGGGTTCGACAAAGCCTGACAGGGCCCGACGGAGCCCGACAGTGCCCAAGCAAACCTGACAGGGCCCGATGGAGCCCGACACGGTACGAGCAAACCAGACAGGGCCTGACGGAGCCTGACAGGGCCCGAGCAAACCCGACAGGGCTCGACGGAGCCTGACAGGGCCCGAGCAAACCCGACAGGGCCGGAGCAAACCTGACAGGACTCGACGGAGCCTGACAGGGCCCGAGCAAACCCGACAGGGCCCGAGCAAACCTGACAGGGCACGAAGGAGCCCGACAGGGCCCGAGCAAACCCGACAGGGCCCAACGGATCCCGACAGGGCCTGAGCAAACCTGACAGGGCCCGAGCGAATCTGACAGGGCCCGACGGAGCCCCACAGGACGCGGGCAAACCCGACAGGGCCCGAGCAAACCCGACAGGGCCTGACAAGGCCCGACAGGGCCTGAGCAAACCCGACAGGGCCCGACAAAGCCTGACGGGGTCCGATGGAGCCCGACAGGGCCCGAGCAAACCCGACAGGGCTCGATGGAGCCCGACAGGGCCCGAGGAAACCCGACAGGGCGCGACGGAGCCTGACAGGGCCCGAGCAAACCTGACAGGGCTCGACGGAGCCCGACAGGGCCTGAGGAAACCAGACAGGGCCCGACGGAGCCCGACAGGGCCCTAGCAAACCCGACAGGGCCTGAGCAAACCCGACAGGGCCCGACGGAGCCCGACAGGGCCTGAGGAAACCAGACAGGGCCCGACGGAGCCCGACAGGGCCCTAGCAAACCCGACAGGGCTTGACAAAACCTGACAGGGCCCGAGCAAACCCGACAGGGCCCGAGCAAACCCGACAGGGCCCGACGGAGCCCGACAGGGCCCGAGCAAACCCGAAAGGGCCCGACGGAGCCTGACAGGGCTCGATGGAGCCCGACAGGGCCCGAGGAAACCCGACAGGGCTCGACGGAGCCCGATAGGGCCCGAGCAAACCCGACAGGGCCTGATGGAGCCTGACAGGGCCCGGGCAAACCCGACAGGGCACGCTGGAGCCCGACAGAGCCCGAGCAAACCCGACAGGGCCCGACAAGGCCCGACAGGGCCCGAGCAAATCTGACAGGACCTGACAAAGCCGGACAGGGCCCGACGGAGCCTGACAGGGCCTGAGCAAACCCGAAAGAGCCCGACGGAGCCTGACAGGGCCTGAGCCAACCCGAAAGAGCCCGACGGAGCCTGACAGGGCTCGATAGAGTCCGACAGGGCCCGAGGAAACCCGACAGGGCCCGACGGAACCCGACAGGACCCGAGCAAACCCGACAGGGCCCGAGCAAACCCGACAGGGTTCGACAAAGCCTGACAAGGCTCGATGGAGCCCGACAGGGCCCGAGGAAACCCGACAGGGCCCGACGGAGCCTGACAGGGCCCGAGCAAACCCGAACGGGCTCGACGGAGCCTGACAGGGCCCAAGCAAAACCGACAGGGCCCGAGCAAACCTGACAGGGCACGAAGGAGCCCGACAGGGCCCGAGCAAACCCGACAGGGCCCAACGGATCCCGACAGGGCCTGAGCAAACCTGACAGGGCCCGACGGAGCCCGACAGGGCACGAGAAAACCCGACAGGGCCTGACGGAGCCTGACAGGGCCCGAACAAACCCGACAGGGCCCGAGCGAATCTGACAGGGCCCGACGGAGCCTGACAGGACGCGGGCAAACCCGACAGGTCCCGAGCAAACCCGACAGGGCCTGACAAGGCCCGACAGGGCCCGAGCAAACCTGACAGGGCTCGATGGAGCCCGACAGGGCCCGAGGAAACCCGATAGGGCCTGACGGAGCCTGACAGGGCCCGAGCAAACCCGACAGGGTTCGACGGAGCCCGACAGGGCCCGAGCAAACCCGACAGGGTCCGACGAAGCCTGACAGGGCTTCAGCAAACCCGACAGGGCCCGAGGAAACCAGACAGGGCCCGACAGAGCACGACAGGGCCCGAGCAAACCCGACAGGGCCTGAGCAAACCCGACAGGGTTCGACAAAGCCTGACAGGGCCCGACGGAGCCCGACAGTGCCCAAGCAAACCTGACAGGGCCCGATGGAGCCCGACACGGTACGAGCAAACCAGACAGGGCCTGACGGAGCCTGACAGGGCCCGAGCAAACCCGACAGGGCTCGACGGAGCCTGACAGGGCCCGAGCAAACCCGACAGGGCCCGAGCAAACCTGACAGGGCTCGACGGAGCCTGACAGGGCCCGAGCAAACCCGACAGGGCCCGAGCAAACCTGACAGGGCACGAAGGAGCCCGACAGGGCCCGAGCAAACCCGACAGGGCCCAACGGATCCCGACAGGGCCTGAGCAAACCTGACAGGGCTCGACGGAGCCCGACAGGGCACGAGCAAACCCGACAGGGCCTGACGGAGCCTGACAGGGCCCGAACAAACCCGACAGGGCCCGAGCGAATCTGACAGGGCCCGACGGAGCCTGACAGGACGCGGGCAAACCCGACAGGTCCCGAGCAAACCCGACAGGGCCTGACAAGGCCCGACAGAGCCCGAGCAAACCTGACAGGGCTCGATGGAGCCCGACAGGGCCTGAGGAAACCCGATAGGGCCTGACGGAGCGTGACAGGGCCCGAGCAAACCCGACAGGGTTCGACGGAGCCCGACAGGGCCCGAGCAAACCCGACAGGGTCCGACGAAGCCTGACAGGGCTTCAGCAAACCCGACAGGGCCCGAGGAAACCAGACAGGGCCCGACAGAGCACGACAGGGCCCGAGCAAACCCGACAGGGCCCAACGGATCCCGACAGGGCCTGAGCAAACCTGACAGGGCCCGACGGACCCTGACAGGGCCCGAGCAAACCCGACAGGGCCCGAGCGAATCTGACAGGGCCCGACGGAGCCCCACAGGACGCGGGCAAACCCGACAGGGCCCGAGCAAACCCGACAGGGCCTGACAAGGCCCGACAGGGCCTGAGCAAACCCGATAGGGCCCGACAAAGCCTGACGGGGTCCGATGGAGCCCGACAGGGCCCGAGCAAACCCGACAGGGCTCGATGGAGCCCGACAGGGCCCGAGGAAACCCGACAGGGCGCGACGGAGCCTGACAGGGCCCGAGCAAACCTGACAGGGCTCGACGGAGCCCGACAGGGCCTGAGGAAACCAGACAGGGCCCGACGGAGCCCGACAGGGCCCTAGCAAACCCGACAGGGCCTGAGCAAACCCGACAGGGCCCGACGGAGCACGACAGGGCCTGAGGAAACCAGACAGGGCCCGACGGAGCCCGACAGGGCCCTAGCAAACCCGACAGGGCTTGACAAAACCTGACAGGGCCCGAGCAAACCCCACAGGGCCCGAGCAAACCCGACAGGGCCCGACGGAGCCCGACAGGGCCCGAGCAAACCCGAAAGAGCCCGACGGAGACTGACAGGGCTCGATGGAGCCCGACAGGGCCCGAGGACACCCGACAGGGCTCGACGGAGCCCGATAGGGCCCGAGCAAACCCGACAGGGCCTGATGGAGCCTGACAGGGCCCGGGCAAACCCGACAGGGCACGCTGGAGCCCGACAGAGCCCGAGCAAACCCGACAGGGCCCGACAAGGCCCGACAGGGCCCGAGCAAATCTGACAGGACCTGACAAAGCCGGACAGGGCCCGACGGAGCCTGACAGGGCCTGAGCAAACCCGAAAGAGCCCGACGGAGCCTGACAGGGCCTGAGCAAACCCGAAAGAGCCCGACGGAGCCTGACAGGGCTCGATAGAGTCCGACAGGGCCCGAGGAAACCCGACAGGGCCCGACGGAACCCGACAGGACCCGAGCAAACCCGACAGGGCCCGAGCAAACCCGACAGGGTTCGACAAAGCCTGACAAAGCTCGATGGAGCCGGACAGGGCCCGAGGAAACCCGACAGGGCCTGACGGAGCCTGACAGGGCCCGAGCAAACCCGAACGGGCTCGACGGAGCCTGACAGGGCCCAAGCAAAACCGACAGGGCCCGAGCAAACCTGACAGGGCACGAAGGAGCCCGACAGGGCCCGAGCAAACCCGACAGGGCCCAACGGATCCCGACAGGGCCTGAGCAAACCTGACAGGGCCCGACGGAGCCCGACAGGGCACGAGCAAACCCGACAGGGCCTGACGGAGCCTGACAGGGCCCGAACAAACCCGACAGGGCCCGAGCGAATCTGACAGGGCCCGACGGAGCCTGACAGGACGCGGGCAAAGCCGACAGGTCCCGAGCAAACCCGACAGGGCCTGACAAGGCCCGACAGGGCCCGAGCAAACCTGACAGGGCTCGATGGAGCCCGACAGGGCCCGAGGAAACCCGATAGGGCCTGACGGAGCCTGACAGGGCCCGAGCAAACCCGACAGGGTTCGACGGAGCCCGACAGGGCCCGAGCAAACCCGACAGGGTCCGACGAAGCCTGACAGGGCTTCAGCAAACCCGACAGGGCCCGAGGAAACCAGACAGGGCCCGACAGAGCACGACAGGGCCCGAGCAAACCCGACAGGGCCTGAGCAAACCCGACAGGGTTCGACAAAGCCTGACAGGGCCCGACGGAGCCCGACAGTGCCCAAGCAAACCTGACAGGGCCCGATGGAGCCCGACACGGTACGAGCAAACCAGACAGGGCCTGAGGGAGCCTGACAGGGCCCGAGCAAACCCGACAGGGCTCGACGGAGCCTGACAGGGCCCGAGCAAACCCGACAGGGCCCGAGCAAACCTGACAGGGCTCGACGGAGCCTGACAGGGCCCGAGCAAACCCGACAGGGCCCGAGCAAACCTGACAGGGCACGAAGGAGCCCGACAGGGCCCGAGCAAACCCGACAGGGCCCAACGGATCCCGACAGGGCCTGAGCAAACCTGACAGGGCCCGACGGAGCCTGACAGGGCCCGAGCAAACCCGACAGGGCCCGAGCGAATCTGACAGGGCCCGACGGAGCCCCACAGGACGCGGGCAAACCCGACAGGGCCCGAGCAAACCCGACAGGGCCTGACAAGGCCCGACAGGGCCTGAGCAAACCCGACAGGGCCCGACACAGCCTGACGGGGTCCGATGGAGCCCGACAGGGCCCGAGCAAACCCGACAGGGCTCGATGGAGCCCGACAGGGCCCGAGGAAACCCGACAGGGCGCGACGGAGCCTGACAGGGCCCGAGCAAACCTGACAGGGCTCGACGGAGCCCGACAGGGCCTGAGGAAACCAGACAGGGCCCGACGGAGCCCGACAGGGCCCTAGCAAACCCGACAGGGCCTGAGCAAACCCGACAGGGCCCGACGGAGCCCGACAGGGCCTGAGGAAACCAGACAGGGCCCGACGGAGCCCGACAGGGCCCTAGCAAACCCGACAGGGCTTGACAAAACCTGACAGGGCCCGAGCAAACCCGACAGGGCCCGAGCAAACCCGACAGGGCCCGACGGAGCCCGACAGAGCCCGAGCAAACCCGAAAGAGCCCGACGGAGACTGACAGGGCTCGATGGAGCCCGACAGGGCCCGAGGAAACCCGACAGGACTCGACGGAGCCCGATAGGGCCCGAGCAAAACTGACAGGGCCTGATGGAGCCTGACAGGGCCCGGGCAAACCCGACAGGGCACGCTGGAGCCCGACAGAGCCCGAGCAAACCCGACAGGGCCCGACAAGGCCCGACAGGGCCCGAGCAAATCTGACAGGACCTGACAAAGCCGGACAGGGCCCGACGGAGCCTGACAGGGCCTGAGCAAACCCGAAAGAGCCCGACGGAGCCTGACAGGGCCTGAGCAAACCCGAAAGAGCCCGACGGAGCCTGACAGGGCTCGATAGAGTCCGACAGGGCCCGATAGAGTCCGACAGGGCCCGAGGAAACCCGACAGGGCCCGACGGAACCCGACAGGACCCGAGCAAACCCGACAGGGCCCGAGCAAACCCGACAGGGTTCGACAAAGCCTGACAAAGCTCGATGGAGCCCGACAGGGCCTGAGGAAACCCGACAGGGCCCGACGGAGCCTGACAGGGCTTGAGCAAACCCGACAGGGCCCAACGGATCCCGACAGGGCCTGAGCAAACCTGACAGGGCCCGACGGAGCCCGACAGGGCACGAGCAAACCCGACAGGGCCTGACGGAGCCTGACAGGGCCCGAACAAACCCGACAGGGCCCGAGCGAATCTGACAGGGCCCGACGGAGCCTGACAGGACGCGGGCAAACCCGACAGGTCCCGAGCAAACCCGACAGGGCCTGACAAGGCCCGACAGGGCCCGAGCAAACCTGACAGGGCTCGATGGAGCCCGACAGGGCCCGAGGAAACCCGATAGGGCCTGACGGAGCCTGACAGGGCCCGAGCAAACCCGACAGGGTTCGACGGAGCCCGACAGGGCCCGAGCAAACCCGACAGGGTCCGACGAAGCCTGACAGGGCTTCAGCAAACCCGACAGGGCCCGAGGAAACCAGACAGGGCCCGACAGAGCACGACAGGGCCCGAGCAAACCCGACAGGGCCTGAGCAAACCCGACAGGGTTCGACAAAGCCTGACAGGGCCCGACGGAGCCCGACAGTGCCCAAGCAAACCTGACAGGGCCCGATGGAGCCCGACACGGTACGAGCAAACCAGACAGGGCCTGACGGAGCCTGACAGGGCCCGAGCAAACCCGACAGGGCTCGACGGAGCCTGACAGGGCCCGAGCAAACCCGACAGGGCCCGAGCAAACCTGACAGGGCTCGACGGAGCCTGACAGGGCCCGAGCAAACCCGACAGGGCCCGAGCAAACCTGACAGGGCACGAAGGAGCCCGACAGGGCCCGAGCAAACCCGACAGGGCCCAACGGATCCCGACAGGGCCTGAGCAAACCTGACAGGGCCCGACGGAGCCTGACAGGGCCCGAGCAAACCCGACAGGGCCCGAGCGAATCTGACAGGGCCCGACGGAGCCCCACAGGACGCGGGCAAACCCGACAGGGCCCGAGCAAACCCGACAGGGCCTGACAAGGCCCGACAGGGCCTGAGCAAACCCGACAGGGCCCGACAAAGCCTGACGGGGTCCGATGGAGCCCGACAGGGCCCGAGCAAACCCGACAGGGCTCGATGGAGCCCGACAGGGCCCGAGGAAACCCGACAGGGCGCGACGGAGCCTGACAGGGCCCGAGCAAACCTGACAGGGCTCGACGGAGCCCGACAGGGCCTGAGGAAACCAGACAGGGCCCGACGGAGCCCGACAGGGCCCTAGCAAACCCGACAGGGCCTGAGCAAACCCGACAGGGCCCGACGGAGCCCGACAGGGCCTGAGCAAACCTGACAGGGCCCGACGGAGCCCGACAGGGCACGAGCAAACCCGACAGGGCTGACGGAGCCTGACAGGGCCCGAACAAACCCGACAGGGCCCGAGCGAATCTGACAGGGCCCGACGGAGCCTGACAGGACGCGGGCAAACCCGACAGCTCCCGAGCAAACCCGACAGGGCCTGACAAGGCCCGACAGGGCCCGAGCAAACCTGACAGGGCTCGATGGAGCCCGACAGGGCCCGAGGAAACCCGATAGGGCCTGACGGAGCCTGACAGGGCCCGAGCAAACCCGACAGGGTTCGACGGAGCCCGACAGGGCCCGAGCAAACCCGACAGGGTCCGACGAAGCCTGACAGGGCTTCAGCAAACCCGACAGGGCCCGAGGAAACCAGACAGGGCCCGACAGAGCACGACAGGGCCCGAGCAAACCCGACAGGGCCTGAGCAAACCCGACAGGGTTCGACAAAGCCTGACAGGGCCCGACGGAGCCCGACAGTGCCCAAGCAAACCTGACAGGGCCCGATGGAGCCCGACACGGTACGAGCAAACCAGACAGGGCCTGACGGAGCCTGACAGGGCCCGAGCAAACCCGACAGGGCTCGACGGAGCCTGACAGGGCCCGAGCAAACCCGACAGGGCCCGAGCAAACCTGACAGGGCTCGACGGAGCCTGACAGGGCCCAAGCAAACCCGACAGGGCCCGAGCAAACCTGACAGGGCACGAAGGAGCCCGACAGGGCCCGAGCAAACCCGACAGGGCCCAACGGATCCCGACAGGGCCTGAGCAAACCTGACAGGGCCCGACGGAGCCCGACAGGGCACGAGCAAACCCGACAGGGCCTGACGGAGCCTGACAGGGCCCGAACAAACCCGACAGGGCCCGAGCGAATCTGACAGGGCCCGACGGAGCCTGACAGGACGCGGGCAAACCCGACAGGTCCCGAGCAAACCCGACAGGGCCTGACAAGGCCTGACAGGGCCCGAGCAAACCCGACAGGGCTCGATGGAGCCCGACAGGGCCCGAGGAAACCCGATAGGGCCTGACGGAGCCTGACAGGGCCCGAGCAAACCCGACAGGGTTCGACGGAGCCCGACAGGGCCCGAGCAAACCCGACAGGGTCCGACGAAGCCTGACAGGGCTTCAGCAAACCCGACAGGGCCCGAGGAAACCAGACAGGGCCCGACAGAGCACGACAGGGCCCGAGCAAACCCGACAGGGCCTGAGCAAACCCGACAGGGTTCGACAAAGCCTGACAGGGCCCGACGGAGCCCGACAGTGCCCAAGCAAACCTGACAGGGCCCGATGGAGCCCGACACGGTACGAGCAAACCAGACAGGGCCTGACGGAGCCTGACAGGGCCCGAGCAAACCCGACAGGGCTCGACGGAGCCTGACAGGGCCCGAGTAAACCCGACAGGGCCCGAGCAAACCTGACAGGGCTCGACGGAGCCTGACAGGGCCCGAGCAAACCCGACAGGGCCCGAGCAAACCTGACAGGGCACGAAGGAGCCCGACAGGGCCCGAGCAAACCCGACAGGGCCCAACGGATCTCGACAGGGCCTGAGCAAACCTGACAGGGCCCGACGGAGCCTGACAGGGCCCGAGCAAACCCGACAGGGCCCGAGCGAATCTGACAGGGCCCGACGGAGCCCCACAGGACGCGGGCAAACCCGACAGGGCCCGAGCAAACCCGACAGGGCCTGACAAGGCCCGACAGGGCCTGAGCAAACCCGACAGGGCCCGACAAAGCCTGACGGGGTCCGATGGAGCCCGACAGGGCCCGAGCAAACCCGACAGGGCTCGATGGAGCCCGACAGGGCCCGAGGAAACCCGACAGGGCGCGACGGAGCCTGACAGGGCCCGAGCAAACCTGACAGGGCTCGACGGAGCCCGACAGGGCCTGAGGAAACCAGACAGGGCCCGACGGAGCCCGACAGGGCCCTAGCAAACCCGACAGGGCCTGAGCAAACCCGACAGGGCCCGACGGAGCCCGACAGGGCCTGAGGAAACCAGACAGGGCCCGACGGAGCCTGACAGGGCCCGAGCAAACCCGACAGGGCTTGACAAAACCTGATAGGGTCCGAGCAAACCCGACAGGGCCCGAGCAAACCCGACAGGGCCCGACGGAGCCCGACAGGGCCCGAGCAAACCCGAAAGGGCCCGACGGAGCCTGACAGGGCTCGATGGAGCCCGACAGGGCCCGAGGAAACCCGACAGGGCTCGACGGAGCCCGATAGGGCCCGAGCAAACCCGACAGGGCCTGATGGAGCCTGACAGGGCCCGGGCAAACCCGACAGGGCACGCTGGAGCCCGACAGAGCCCGAGCAAACCCGACAGGGCCCGACAAGGCCCGACAGGGCCCGAGCAAATCTGACAGGACCTGACAAAGCCTGACAGGGCCCGACGGAGCCTGACAGGGCCTGAGCAAACCCGAAAGAGCCCGACGGAGCCTGACAGGGCCTGAGCAAACCCGAAAGAGCCCGACGGAGCCTGACAGGGCTCGATAGAGTCCGACAGGGCCCGAGGAAACCCGACAGGGCCCGACGGAACCCGACAGGACCCGAGCAAACCCGACAGGGCCCGAGCAAACCCGACAGGGTTCGACAAAGCCTGACAAAGCTCGATGGAGCCCGACAGGGCCCGAGGAAACCCGACAGGGCCTGACGGAGCCTGACAGGGCCCGAGCAAACCCGAACGGGCTCGACGGAGCCTGACAGGGCCCAAGCAAAACCGACAGGGCCCGAGCAAACCTGACAGGGCACGAAGGAGCCCGACAGGGCCCGAGCAAACCCGACAGGGCCCAACGGATCCCGACAGGGCCTGAGCAAACCTGACAGGGCCCGACGGAGCCCGACAGGGCACGAGCAAACCCGACAGGGCCTGACGGAGCCTGACAGGGCCCGAACAAACCCGACAGGGCCCGAGCGAATCTGACAGGGCCCGACGGAGCCTGACAGGACGCGGGCAAAGCCGACAGGTCCCGAGCAAACCCGACAGGGCCTGACAAGGCCCGACAGGGCCCGAGCAAACCTGACAGGGCTCGATGGAGCCCGACAGGGCCCGAGGAAACCCGATAGGGCCTGACGGAGCCTGACAGGGCCCGAGCAAACTCGACAGGGTTCGACGGAGCCCGACAGGGCCCGAGCAAACCCGACAGGGTCCGACGAAGCCTGACAGGGCTTCAGCAAACCCGACAGGGCTCGAGGAAACCAGACAGGGCCCGACAGAGCACGACAGGGCCCGAGCAAACGCGACAGGGCCTGAGCAAACCCGACAGGGTTCGACAAAGCCTGACAGGGCCCGACGGAGCCCGACAGTGCCCAAGCAAACCTGACAGGGCCCGATGGAGCCCGACACGGTACGAGCAAACCAGACAGGGCCTGACGGAGCCTGACAGGGCCCGAGCAAACCCGACAGGGCTCGACGGAGCCTGACAGGGCCCGAGCAAACCCGACAGGGCCCGAGCAAACCTGACAGGGCTCGACGGAGCCTGACAGGGCCCGAGCAAACCCGACAGGGCCCGAGCAAACCTGACAGGGCACGAAGGAGCCCGACAGGGCCCGAGCAAACCCGACAGGGCCCAACGGATCCCGACAGGGCCTGAGCAAACCCGACAGGGCCCAACGGATCCCGACAGGGCCTGAGCAAACCCGACAGGGCCCAACGGATCCCGACAGGGCCCGAGCAACCTGACAGGGCCCGAGCGAATCTGACAGGGCCCAACGGAGCCCCACAGGACGCGGGCAAACCCGACAGGGCCCGAGCAAACCCGACAGGGCCTGACAAGGCCCGACAGGGCCTGAGCAAACCCGACAGGACCCGACAAAGCCTGACTGGGTCCGATGGAGCCCGACAGGGCCCGAGCAAACCCGACAGGGCTCGATGGAGCCCGACAGGGCCCGAGGAAACCCGACAGGGCGCGACGGAGCCTGACAGGGCCCGAGCAAACCTGACAGGGCTCGACGGAGCCCGACAGGGCCTGAGGAAACCAGACAGGGCCCGACGGAGCCCGACAGGGCCCTAGCAAATCCGACAGGGCCTGAGATAACCCGACAGGGCCCGACGGAGCCCGACAGGGCCTGAGGAAACCAGACAGGGCCCGACGGAGCCCGACAGGGCCCTAGCAAACCCGACAGGGCTTGACAAAACCTGACAGGGCCCGAGCAAACCCGACAGGGCCCGAGCAAACCCGACAGGGCCCGACGAAGCCCGACAGGGCCCGAGCAAACCCGAAAGGGCCCGACGGAGCCTGACAGGGCTCGATGGAGCCCGACAGGGCCCGAGGAAACCCGACAGGGCTCGACGGAGCCCGATAGGGCCCGAGCAAACCCGACAGGGCCTGATGGAGCCTGACAGGGCCCGGGCAAACCCGACAGGGCACGCTGGAGCCCGACAGAGCCCGAGCAAACCCGACAGGGCCCGACAAGGCCCGACAGGGCCCGAGCAAATCTGACAGGACCTGACAAAGCCTGACAGGGCCCGACGGAGCCTGACAGGGCCTGAGCAAAGCCGAAAGAGCCCGACGGAGCCTGACAGGGCTCGATAGAGTCCGACAGGGCCCGAGGAAACCCGACAGGGCCGGACGGAACCCGAGAGGGCCCGATGGAACCCGAGAGGGCCCGAAGAAATCCGACAGGGCCCGACAGAGCTTGACAGGGCCCGAGCAAACATGACAGGGCCCGACAGAGCCCGACAGGACCCGAGCAATCCCGACAGGGCCCGAGCAAACCCGACAGGGTTCGACAAAGCCTGATAGGGCTCGATGGAGCCTGACAGGGCCCGAGGAAACCCGACAGGGCCCGACGGAGCCTGACAGGGCCCGGGCAAACCCGACAGGGCACGCTGGAGCCCGACAGACCCCGAGCAAACCCGACAGGGCCCGAGCAAACCCGACAGGGCCCGACGGAGCCCGACAGGGCCCGAGCAAACCCGAAAGGGCCCGACGGAGCCTGACAGGGCTCGATGGAGCCCGACAGGGCCCGAGGAAACCCGACAGGGCTCGACGGAGCCCGATAGGGCCCGAGCAAACCCGACAGGGCCTGATGGAGCCTGACAGGGCCCGGGCAAACCCGACAGGGCACGCTGGAGCCCGACAGAGCCCGAGCAAACCCGACAGGGCCCGACAAGGCCCGACAGGGCCCGAGCAAATCTGACAGGACCTGACAAAGCCTGACAGGGCCCGACGGAGCCTGACAGGGCCTGAGCAAAGCCGAAAGAGCCCGACGGAGCCTGACAGGGCTCGATAGAGTCCGACAGGGCCCGAGGAAACCGAACAGGGCCGGACGGAACCCGAGAGGGCCCGATGGAACCCGAGAGGGCTCGAAGAAATCCGACAGGGCCCGACAGAGCTTGACAGGGCCCGAGCAAACATGACAGGGCCCGACAGAGCCCGACAGGACCCGAGCAATCCCGACAGGGCCCGAGCAAACCCGACAGGGTTCGACAAAGCCTGACAGGGCTCGATGGAGCCTGACAGGGCCCGAGGAAACCCGACAGGGCCCGACGGAGCCTGACAGGGCCCGGGCAAACCCGACAGGGCACGCTGGAGCCCGACAGAGCCCGAGCAAACCCGACAGGGCACGACAAGGCCCGACAGGGCCCGAGCAAATCTGACAGGACCTGACAAAGCCTGACAGGGCCCGACGGAGCCTGACAGGGCCTGAGCAAACCCGAAAGAGCCCGACGGAGCCTGACAGGGCCTGAGCAAACCCGAAAGAGCCCGACGGAGCCTGACAGGGCTCGATAGAGTCCGACAGGGCCCGAGGAAACCCGACAGGGCCCGACGGAACCCGACAGGACCCGAGCAAACCCGACAGGGCCCGAGCAAACCCGACAGGGTTCGACAAAGCCTGACAAAGCTCGATGGAGCCCGACAGGGCCCGAGGAAACCCGACAGGGCCCGACGGAGCCTGACAGGGCCCGAGCAAACCCGAACGGGCTCGACGGAGCCTGACAGGGCCCAAGCAAAACCGACAGGGCCCGAGCAAACCTGACAGGGCACGAAGGAGCCCGACAGGGCCCGAGCAAACCCGACAGGGCCCAACGGATCCCGACAGGGCCTGAGCAAACCTGACAGGGCCCGACGGATCCCGACAGGGCCTGAGCAAACCTGACAGGGCCCGACGGAGCCCGACAGGGCACGAGCAAACCCGACAGGGCCTGACGGAGCCTGACAGGGCCCGAACAATCCCGACAGGGCCCGAGCGAATCTGACAGGGCCCGACGGAGCCTGACAGGACGCGGGCAAACCCGACAGGTCCCGAGCAAACCCGACAGGGCCTGACAAGGCCCGACAGGGCCCGAGCAAACCTGACAGGGCTCGATGGAGCCCGACAGGGCCCGAGGAAACCCGATAGGGCCTGACGGAGCCTGACAGGGCCCGAGCAAACCCGACAGGGTTCGACGGAGCCCGACAGGGCCCGAGCAAACCCGACAGGGTCCGACGAAGCCTGACAGGGCTTCAGCAAACCCGACAGGGCCCGAGGAAACCAGACAGGGCCCGACAGAGCACGACAGGGCCCGAGCAAACCCGACAGGGCCTGAGCAAACCCGACAGGGTTCGACAAAGCCTGACAGGGCCCGACGGAGCCCGACAGTGCCCAAGCAAACCTGACAGGGCCCGATGGAGCCCGACACGGTACGAGCAAACCAGACAGGGCCTGACGGAGCCTGACAGGGCCCGAGCAAACCCGACAGGGCTCGACGGAGCCTGACAGGGCCCGAGCAAACCCGACAGGGCCCGAGCAAACCTGACAGGGCTCGACGGAGCCTGACAGGGCCCGAGCAAACCCGACAGGGCCCGAGCAAACCTGACAGGGCACGAAGGAGCCCGACAGGGCCCGAGCAAACCCGACAGGGCCCAACGGATCCCGACAGGGCCTGAGCAAACCTGACAGGGCCCGACGGAGCCTGACAGGGCCCGAGCAAACCCGACAGGGCCCGAGCGAATCTGACAGGGCCCGACGGAGCCCCACAGGACGCGGGCAAACCCGACAGGGCCCGAGCAAACCCGACAGGGCCTGACAAGGCCCGACAGGGCCTGAGCAAACCCGACAGGGCCCGACAAAGCCTGACGGGGTCCGATGGAGCCCGACAGGGCCCGAGCAAACCCGACAGGGCTCGATGGAGCCCGACAGGGCCCGAGGAAACCCGACAGGGCGCGACGGAGCCTGACAGGGCCCGAGCAAACCTGACAGGGCTCGACGGAGCCCGACAGGGCCTGAGGAAACCAGACAGGGCCCGACGGAGCCCGACAGGGCCCTAGCAAATCCGACAGGGCCTGAGATAACCCGACAGGGCCCGACGGAGCCCGACAGGGCCTGAGGAAACCAGACAGGGCCCGACGGAGCCCGACAGGGCCCTAGCAAACCCGACAGGGCTTGACAAAACCTGACAGGGCCCGAGCAAACCCGACAGGGCCCGAGCAAACCCGACAGGGCCCGACGGAGCCCGACAGGGCCCGAGCAAACCCGAAAGGGCCCGACGGAGCCTGACAGGGCTCGATGGAGCCCGACAGGGCCCGAGGAAACCCGACAGGGCTCGACGGAGCCCGATAGGGCCCGAGCAAACCCGACAGGGCCTGATGGGGCCTGACAGGGCCCGGGCAAACCCGACAGGGCACGCTGGAGCCCGACAGAGCCCGAGCAAACCCGACAGGGCCCGACAAGGCCCGACAGGGCCCGAGCAAATCTGACAGGACCTGACAAAGCCTGACAGGGCCCGACGGAGCCTGACAGGGCCTGAGCAAACCCGAAAGAGCCCGACGGAGCCTGACAGGGCCTGAGCAAACCCGAAAGAGCCCGACGGAGCCTGACAGGGCTCGATAGAGTCCGACAGGGCCCGAGGAAACCCGACAGGGCCCGACGGAACCCGACAGGACCCGAGCAAACCCGACAGGGCCCGAGCAAACCCGACAGGGTTCGACAAAGCCTGACAAAGCTCGATGGAGCCCGACAGGGCCCGAGGAAACCCGACAGGGCCCGACGGAGCCTGACAGGGCCCGAGCAAACCCGAACGGGCTCGACGGAGCCTGACAGGGCCCAAGCAAAACCGACAGGGCCCGAGAAAACCTGACAGGGCACGAAGGAGCCCGACAGGGCCCGAGCAAACCCGACAGGGCCCAACGGATCCCGACAGGGCCTGAGCAAACCTGACAGGGCCCGACGGAGCCCGACAGGGCACGAGCAAACCCGACAGGGCCTGACGGAGCCTGACAGGGCCCGAACAAACCCGACAGGGCCCGAGCGAATCTGACAGGGCCCGACGGAGCCTGACAGGACGCGGGCAAACCCGACAGGTCCCGAGCAAACCCGACAGGGCCTGACAAGGCCCGACAGGGCCCGAGCAAACCTGACAGGGCTCGATGGAGCCCGACAGGGCCCGAGGAAACCCGATAGGGCCTGACGGAGCCTGACAGGGCCCGAGCAAACTCGACAGGGTTCGACGGAGCCCGACAGGGCCCGAGCAAACCCGACAGGGTCTGACGAAGCCTGACAGGGCTTCAGCAAACCCGACAGGGCCCGAGGAAACCAGACAGGGCCCGACAGAGCACGACAGGGCCCGAGCAAACCCAACAGGGCCTGAGCAAACCCGACAGGGTTCGACAAAGCCTGACAGGGCCCGACGGAGCCCGACAGTGCCCAAGCAAACCTGACAGGGCCCGATGGAGCCCGACAGGGCCCGAGCAAACCAGACAGGGCCTGACGGAGCCTGACAGGGCCCGAGCAAACCCGACAGGGCTCGACGGAGCCTGACAGGGCCCGAGCAAACCCGACAGGGCCCGAGCAAACCTGACAGGGCTCGACGGAGCCTGACAGGGCCCGAGCAAACCCGACAGGGCCCGAGCAAACCTGACAGGGCACGAAGGAGCCCGACAGGGCCCGAGCAAACCCGACAGGGCCCAACGGATCCCGACAGGGCCTGAGCAAACCTGACAGGGCCCGACGGAGCCTGACAGGGCCCGAGCAAACCCGACAGGGCCCGAGCGAATCTGACAGGGCCCGACGGAGCCCCACAGGACGCGGGCAAACCCGACAGGGCCCGAGCAAACCCGACAGGGCCTGACAAGGCCCGACAGGGCCTGAGCAAACCCGCCAGGACCCGACAAAGCCTGACGGGGTCCGATGGAGCCCGACAGGGCCCGAGCAAACCCGACAGGGCTCGATGGAGCCCGACAGGGCCCGAGGAAACCCGACAGGGCGCGACGGAGCCTGACAGGGCCCGAGCAAACCTGACAGGGCTCGACAAGGCCCGACAGGGCCTGAGGAAACCAGACAGGGCCCGACGGAGCCCGACAGGGCCCTAGCAAATCCGACAGGGCCTGAGCAAACCCGACAGGGCCCGACGGAGCCCGACAGGGCCTGAGGAAACCAGACAGGGCCCGACGGAGCCTGACAGGGCCCTAGCAAACCCGACAGGGCTTGACAAAACCTGACAGGGCCCGAGCAAACCCGACAGGGCCCGAGCAAACCCGACAGGGCCCGACGGAGCCCGACAGGGCCCGAGCAAACCCGAAAGGGCCCGACGGAGCCTGACAGGGCTCGATGGAGCCCGACAGGGCCCGAGGAAACCCGACAGGGCTCGACGGAGCCCGATAGGGCCCGAGCAAACCCGACAGGGCCTGATGGGGCCTGACAGGGCCCGGGCAAACCCGACAGGGCACGCTGGAGCCCGACAGAGCCCGAGCAAACCCGACAGGGCCCGACAAGGCCCGACAGGGCCCGAGCAAATCTGACAGGACCTGACAAAGCCTGACAGGGCCCGACGGAGCCTGACAGGGCCTGAGCAAACCCGAAAGAGCCCGACGGAGCCTGACAGGGCCTGAGCAAACCCGAAAGAGCCCGACGGAGCCTGACAGGGCTCGATAGAGTCCGACAGGGCCCGAGGAAACCCGACAGGGCCCGACGGAACCCGACAGGACCCGAGCAAACCCGACAGGGCCCGAGCAAACCCGACAGGGTTCGACAAAGCCTGACAAAGCTCGATGGAGCCCGACAGGGCCCGAGGAAACCCGACAGGGCCCGACGGAGCCTGACAGGGCCCGAGCAAACCCGAACGGGCTCGACGGAGCCTGACAGGGCCCAAGCAAAACCGACAGGGCCCGAGCAAACCCGACAGGGCCCAACGGATCCCGACAGGGCCTGAGCAAACCTGACAGGGCCCGACGGAGCCCGACAGGGCACGAGCAAACCCGACAGGGCCTGACGGAGCCTGACAGGGCCCGAACAAACCCGACAGGGCCCGAGCGAATCTGACAGAGCCCGACGGAGCCTGACAGGACGCGGGCAAACCCGACAGGTCCCGAGCAAACCCGACAGGGCCTGACAAGGCCCGACAGGGCCCGAGCAAACCTGACAGGGCTCGATGGAGCCCGACAGGGCCCGAGGAAACCCGATAGGGCCTGACGGAGCCTGACAGGGCCCGAGCAAACCCGACAGGGTTCGACGGAGCCCGACAGGGCCCGAGCAAACCCGACAGGGTCCGACGAAGCCTGACAGGGCTTCAGCAAACCCGACAGGGCCCGAGGAAACCAGACAGGGCCCGACAGAGCACGACAGGGCCCGAGCAAACCCAACAGGGCCTGAGCAAACCCGACAGGGTTCGACAAAGCCTGACAGGGCCCGACGGAGCCCGACAGTGCCCAAGCAAACCTGACAGGGCCCGATGGAGCCCGACAGGGCCCGAGCAAACCAGACAGGGCCTGACGGAGCCTGACAGGGCCCGAGCAAACCCGACAGGGCTCGACGGAGCCTGACAGGGCCCGAGCAAACCCGACAGGGCCCGAGCAAACCTGACAGGGCTCGACGGAGCCTGACAGGGCCCGAGCAAACCCGACAGGGCCCGAGCAAACCTGACAGGGCACGAAGGAGCCCGACAGGGCCCGAGCAAACCCGACAGGGCCCAACGGATCCCGACAGGGCCTGAGCAAACCTGACAGGGCCCGACGGAGCCTGACAGGGCCCGAGCAAACCCGACAGGGCCCGAGCGAATCTGACAGGGCCCGACGGAGCCCCACAGGACGCGGGCAAACCCGACAGGGCCCGAGCAAACCCGACAGGGCCTGACAAGGCCCGACAGGGCCTGAGCAAACCCGACAGGACCCGACAAAGCCTGACTGGGTCCGATGGAGCCCGACAGGGCCCGAGCAAACCCGACAGGGCTCGATGGAGCCCGACAGGGCCCGAGGAAACCCGACAGGGCGCGACGGAGCCTGACAGGGCCCGAGCAAACCTGACAGGGCTCGACGGAGCCCGACAGGGCCTGAGGAAACCAGACAGGGCCCGACGGAGCCCGACAGGGCCCTAGCAAATCCGACAGGGCCTGAGCAAACCCGACAGGGCCCGACGGAGCCCGACAGGGCCTGAGGAAACCAGACAGGGCCCGACGGAGCCCGACAGGGCCCTAGCAAACCCGACAGGGCTTGACAAAACCTGACAGGGCCCGAGCAAACCCGACAGGGCCCGAGCAAACCCGACAGGGCCCGACGGAGCCCGACAGGGCCCGAGCAAACCCGAAAGGGCCCGACGGAGCCTGACAGGGCTCGATGGAGCCCGACAGGGCCCGAGGAAACCCGACAGGGCTCGACGGAGCCCGATAGGGCCCGAGCAAACCCGACAGGGCCTGATGGAGCCTGACAGGGCCCGGGCAAACCCGACAGGGCACGCTGGAGCCCGACAGAGCCCGAGCAAACCCGACAGGGCCCGACAAGGCCCGACAGGGCCCGAGCAAATCTGACAGGACCTGACAAAGCCTGACAGGGCCCGACGGAGCCTGACAGGGCCTGAGCAAAGCCGAAAGAGCCCGACGGAGCCTGACAGGGCTCGATAGAGTCCGACAGGGCCCGAGGAAACCCGACAGGGCCGGACGGAACCCGAGAGGGCCCGATGGAACCCGAGAGGGCCCGAAGAAATCCGACAGGGCCCGACAGAGCTTGACAGGGCCCGAGCAAACATGACAGGGCCCGACAGAGCCCGACAGGACCCGAGCAATCCCGACAGGGCCCGAGCAAACCCGACAGGGTTCGACAAAGCCTGACAGGGCTCGATGGAGCCTGACAGGGCCCGAGGAAACCCGACAGGGCCCGACGGAGCCTGACAGGGCCCGGGCAAACCCGACAGGGCACGCTGGAGCCCGACAGAGCCCGAGCAAACCCGACAGGGCCCGACAAGGCCCGACAGGGCCCGAGCAAATCTGACAGGACCTGACAAAGCCTGACAGGGCCCGACGGAGCCTGACAGGGCCTGAGCAAACCCGAAAGAGCCCGACGGAGCCTGACAGGGCCTGAGCAAACCCGAAAGAGCCCGACGGAGCCTGACAGGGCTCGATAGAGTCCGACAGGGCCCGAGGAAACCCGACAGGGCCCGACGGAACCCGACAGGACCCGAGCAAACCCGACAGGGCCCGAGCAAACCCGACAGGGTTCGACAAAGCCTGACAAAGCTCGATGGAGCCCGACAGGGCCCGAGGAAACCCGACAGGGCCCGACGGAGCCTGACAGGGCCCGAGCAAACCCGAACGGGCTCGACGGAGCCTGACAGGGCCCAAGCAAAACCGACAGGGCCCGAGCAAACCTGACAGGGCACGAAGGAGCCCGACAGGGCCCGAGCAAACCCGACAGGGCCCAACGGATCCCGACAGGGCCTGAGCAAACCTGACAGGGCCCGACGGATCCCGACAGGGCCTGAGCAAACCTGACATGGCCCGACGGAGCCCGACAGGGCACGAGCAAACCCGACAGGGTTTGATGGAGCCTGACAGGGCCCGAACAAACCCGACAGGGCCCGAGCGAATCTGACAGGGCCCGACGGAGCCTGACAGGACGCGGGCAAACCCGACAGGTCCCGAGCAAACCCGACAGGGCCTGACAAGGCCCGACAGGGCCCGAGCAAACCTGACAGGGCTCGATGGAGCCCGACAGGGCCCGAGGAAACCCGATAGGGCCTGACGGAGCCTGACAGGGCCCGAGCAAACCCGACAGGGTTCGACGGAGCCCGACAGGGCCCGAGCAAACCCGACAGGGTCCGACGAAGCCTGACAGGGCTTCAGCAAACCCGACAGGGCCCGAGGAAACCAGACAGGGCCCGACAGAGCACGACAGGGCCCGAGCAAACCTGACAGGGCCTGAGCAAACCCGACAGGGTTCGACAAAGCCTGACAGGGCCCGACGGAGCCCGACAGTGCCCAAGCAAACCTGACAGGGCCCGATGGAGCCCGACACGGTACGAGCAAACCAGACAGGGCCTGACGGAGCCTGACAGGGCCCGAGCAAACCCGACAGGGCTCGACGGAGCCTGACAGGGCCCGAGCAAACCCGACAGGGCCCGAGCAAACCTGACAGGGCTCGACGGAGCCTGACAGGGCCCGAGCAAACCCGACAGGGCCCGAGCAAACCTGACAGGGCACGAAGGAGCCCGACAGGGCCCGAGCAAACCCGACAGGGCCCAAGGGATCCCGACAGGGCCTGAGCAAACCTGACAGGGCCCGACGGAGCCTGACAGGGCCCGAGCAAACCCGACAGGGCCCGAGCGAATCTGACAGGGCCCGACGGAGCCCCACAGGACGCGGGCAAACCCGACAGGGCCCGAGCAAACCCAACAGGGCCTGACAAGGCCCGACAGGGCCTGAGCAAACCCGACAGGACCCGACAAAGCCTGACGGGGTCCGATGGAGCCCGACAGGGCCCGAGCAAACCCGACAGGGCTCGATGGAGCCCAACAGGGCCCGAGGAAACCCGACAGGGCGCGACGGAGCCTGACAGGGCCCGAGCAAACCTGACAGGGCTCGACGGAGCCCGACAGGGCCTGAGGAAACCAGACAGGGCCCGACGGAGCCCGACAGGGCCCTAGCAAACCCGACAGGGCCTGAGCAAACGCGACAGGGCCCGACGGAGCCCGACAGGGCCTGAGGAAACCAGACAGGGCCCGACGGAGCCCGACAGGGCCCTAGCAAACCCGACAGGGCTTGACAAAACCTGACAGGGCCCGAGCAAACCCGACAGGGCCCGAGCAAACCCGACAGGGCCCGACGGAGCCCGACAGGGCCCGAGCAAACCCGAAAGGGCCCGACGGAGCCTGACAGGGCTCGATGGAGCCCGACAGGGCCCGAGGAAACCCGACAGGGCTCGACGGAGCCCGATAGGGCCCGAGTAAACCCGACAGGGCCTGATGGGGCCTGACAGGGCCCGGGCAAACCCGACAGGGCACGCTGGAGCCCGACAGAGCCCGAGCAAACCCGACAGGGTTCGACAAAGCCTGACAGGGCTTCAGCAAACCCGACAGGGCCCGAGGAAACCAGACAGGGCCCGACAGAGCACGACAGGGCCCGAGCAAACCCGACAGGGCCTGAGCAAACCCGACAGGGTTCGACAAAGCCTGACAGGGCCCGACGGAGCCCGACAGTGCCCAAGCAAACCTGACAGGGCCCGATGGAGCCCGACACGGTACGAGCAAACCAGACAGGGCCTGACGGAGCCTGACAGGGCCCGAGCAAACCCGACAGGGCTCGACGGAGCCTGACAGGGCCCGAGCAAACCCGACAGGGCCCGAGCAAACCTGACAGGGCTCGACGGAGCCTGACAGGGCCCGAGCAAACCCGACAGGGCCCGAGCAAACCTGACAGGGCACGAAGGAGCCCGACAGGGCCCGAGCAAACCCGACAGGGCCCAACGGATCCCGACAGGGCCTGAGCAAACCTGACAGGGCCCGACGGAGCCTGACAGGGCCCGAGCAAACCCGACAGGGCCCGAGCGAATCTGACAGGGCCCGACGGAGCCCCACAGGACGCGGGCAAACCCAACAGGGCCCGAGCAAACCCGACAGGGCCTGACAAGGCCCGACAGGGCCTGAGCAAACCCGACAGGGCCCGACAAAGCCTGACGGGGTCCGATGGAGCCCGACAGGGCCCGAGCAAACCCGACAGGGCTCGATGGAGCCCGACAGGGCCCGAGGAAACCCGACAGGGCGCGACGGAGCCTGACAGGGCCCGAGCAAACCTGACAGGGCTCGACGGAGCCCGACAGGGCCTGAGGACACCAGACAGGGCCCGACGGAGCCCGACAGGGCCCTAGCAAACCCGACAGGGCCTGAGCAAACCCGACAGGGCCCGACGGAGCCCGACAGGGCCTGAGGAAACCAGACAGGGCCCGACGGAGCCTGACAGGGCCCTAGCAAACCCGACAGGGCTTGACAAAACCTGATGGGGCCCGAGCAAACCCGACAGGGCCCGAGCAAACCCGACAGGGCCCGACGGAGCCCGACAGGGCCCGAGCAAACCCGAAAGGGCCCGACGGAGCCTGACAGGGCTCGATGGAGCCCGACAGGGCCCGAGGAAACCCGACAGGGCTCGACGGAGCCCGATAGGGCCCGAGCAAACCCGACAGGGCCTGATGGAGCCTGACAGGGCCCGGGCAAACCCGACAGGGCACGCTGGAGCCCGACAGAGCCCGAGCAAACCCGACAGGGCCCGACAAGGCCCGACAGGGCCCGAGCAAATCTGACAGGACCTGACAAAGCCTGACAGGGCCCGACGGAGCCTGACAGGGACTGAGCAAACCCGAAAGAGCCCGACGGAGCCTGACAGGGCCTGAGCAAACCCGAAAGAGCCCGACGGAGCCTGACAGGGCTCGATAGAGTCCGACAGGGCCCGAGGAAACCCGACAGGGCCCGACAGAACCCGACAGGACCCGAGCAAACCCGACAGGGCCCGAGCAAACCCGACAGGGTTCGACAAAGCCTGACAAAGCTCGATGGAGCCCGACAGGGCCCGAGGAAACCCGACAGGGCCCGACGGAGCCTGACAGGGCCCGAGCAAACCCGAACGGGCTCGACGGAGCCTGACAGGGCCCAAGCAAAACCGACAGGGCCCGAGCAAACCTGACAGGGCACGAAGGAGCCCGACAGGGCCCGAGCAAACCCGACAGGGCCCAACGGATCCCGACAGGGCCTGAGCAAACCTGACAGGGCCCGACGGAGCCCGACAGGGCACGAGCAAACCCGACAGGGCCTGACGGAGCCTGACAGGGCCCGAACAAACCCAACAGGGCCCGAGCGAATCTGACAGGGCCCGACGGAGCCTGACAGGACGCGGGCAAACCCGACAGGTCCCGAGCAAACCCGACAGGGCCTGACAAGGCCCGACAGGGCCCGAGCAAACCTGACAGGGCTCGATGGAGCCCGACAGGGCCTGAGGAAACCCGATAGGGCCTGACGGAGCCTGACAGGGCCCGAGCAAACCCGACAGGGTTCGACGGAGCCCGACAGGGCCCGAGCAAACCCGACAGGGTCCGACGAAGCCTGACAGGGCTTCAGCAAACCCGACAGGGCCCGAGGAAACCAGACAGGGCCCGACAGAGCACGACAGGGCCTGAGCAAACCCGACAGGGCCTGAGCAAATCCGACAGGGTTCGACAAAGCCTGACAGAGCCCGACGGAGCCCGACAGTGCCCAAGCAAACCTGACAGGGCCCGATGGAGCCCGACACGGTACGAGCAAACCAGACAGGGCCTGACGGAGCCTGACAGGGCCCGAGCAAACCCGACAGGGCTCGAGCAAACCTGACAGGGCTCGACGGAGCCTGACAGGGCCCGAGCAAACCCGACAGGGCCCGAGCACACCTGACAGGGCACGAAGGAGCCCGACAGGGCCCGAGCAAACCCGACAGGGCCCAACGGATCCCGACAGGGCCTGAGCAAACCTGACAGGGCCCGACGGAGCCCGACAGGGCACGAGCAAACCCGACAGGGCCTGACGGAGCCTGACAGGGCTCGATAGAGTCCGACAGGGCCCGAGGAAACCCGACAGGGCCCGACGGAATCCGACAGGACCCGAGCAAACCCGACAGGGCCCGAGCAAACCCGACAGGGTTCGACAAAGCCTGACAAAGCTCGATGGAGCCCGACAGGGCCCGAGGAAACCCGACAGGGCCCGACGGAGCCTGACAGGGCCCGAGCAAACCCGAACGGGCTCGACGGAGCCTGACAGGGCCCAAGCAAAACCGACAGGGCCCGAGCAAACCTGACAGGGCACGAAGGAGCCCGACAGGGCCCGAGCAAACCCGACAGGGCCCAACGGATCCCGACAGGGCCTGAGCAAACCTGACAGGGCCCGACGGATCCCGACAGGGCCTGAGCAAACCTGACATGGCCCGACGGAGCCCGACAGGGCACGAGCAAACCCGACAGGGTTTGATGGAGCCTGACAGGGCCCGAACAAACCCGACAGGGCCCGAGCGAATCTGACAGGGCCCGACGGAGCCTGACAGGACGCGGGAAACCCGACAGGTCCCGAGCAAACCCGACAGGGCCTGACAAGGCCCGACAGGGCCCGAGCAAACCTGACAGGGCTCGATGGAGCCCGACAGGGCCCGAGGAAACCCGATAGGGCCTGACGGAGCCTGACAGGGCCCGAGCAAACCCGACAGGGTTCGACGGAGCCCGACAGGGCCCGAGCAAACCCGACAGGGTCCGACGAAGCCTGACAGGGCTTCAGCAAACCCGACAGGGCCCGAGGAAACCAGACAGGGCCCGACAGAGCACGACAGGGCCCGAGCAAACCTGACAGGGCCTGAGCAAACCCGACAGGGTTCGACAAAGCCTGACAGGGCCCGACGGAGCCCGACAGTGCCCAAGCAAACCTGACAGGGCCCGATGGAGCCCGACACGGTACGAGCAAACCAGACAGGGCCTGACGGAGCCTGACAGGGCCCGAGCAAACCCGACAGGGCTCGACGGAGCCTGACAGGGCCCGAGCAAACCCGACAGGGCCCGAGCAAACCTGACAGGGCTCGACGGAGCCTGACAGGGCCCGAGCAAACCCGACAGGGCCCGAGCAAACCTGACAGGGCACGAAGGAGCCCGACAGGGCCCGAGCAAACCCGACAGGGCCCAAGGGATCCCGACAGGGCCTGAGCAAACCTGACAGGGCCCGACGGAGCCTGACAGGGCCCGAGCAAACCCGACAGGGCCCGAGCGAATCTGACAGGGCCCGACGGAGCCCCACAGGACGCGGGCAAACCCGACAGGGCCCGAGCAAACCCAACAGGGCCTGACAAGGCCCGACAGGGCCTGAGCAAACCCGACAGGACCCGACAAAGCCTGACGGGGTCCGATGGAGCCCGACAGGGCCCGAGCAAACCCGACAGGGCTCGATGGAGCCCAACAGGGCCCGAGGAAACCCGACAGGGCGCGACGGAGCCTGACAGGGCCCGAGCAAACCTGACAGGGCTCGACGGAGCCCGACAGGGCCTGAGGAAACCAGACAGGGCCCGACGGAGCCCGACAGGGCCCTAGCAAACCCGACAGGGCCTGAGCAAACGCGACAGGGCCCGACGGAGCCCGACAGGGCCTGAGGAAACCAGACAGGGCCCGACGGAGCCCGACAGGGCCCTAGCAAACCCGACAGGGCTTGACAAAACCTGACAGGGCCCGAGCAAACCCGACAGGGCCCGAGCAAACCCGACAGGGCCCGACGGAGCCCGACAGGGCCCGAGCAAACCCGAAAGGGCCCGACGGAGCCTGACAGGGCTCGATGGAGCCCGACAGGGCCCGAGGAAACCCGACAGGGCTCGACGGAGCCCGATAGGGCCCGAGTAAACCCGACAGGGCCTGATGGGGCCTGACAGGGCCCGGGCAAACCCGACAGGGCACGCTGGAGCCCGACAGAGCCCGAGCAAACCCGACAGGGTTCGACAAAGCCTGACAGGGCTTCAGCAAACCCGACAGGGCCCGAGGAAACCAGACAGGGCCCGACAGAGCACGACAGGGCCCGAGCAAACCCGACAGGGCCTGAGCAAACCCGACAGGGTTCGACAAAGCCTGACAGGGCCCGACGGAGCCCGACAGTGCCCAAGCAAACCTGACAGGGCCCGATGGAGCCCGACACGGTACGAGCAAACCAGACAGGGCCTGACGGAGCCTGACAGGGCCCGAGCAAACCCGACAGGGCTCGACGGAGCCTGACAGGGCCCGAGCAAACCCGACAGGGCCCGAGCAAACCTGACAGGGCTCGACGGAGCCTGACAGGGCCCGAGCAAACCCGACAGGGCCCGAGCAAACCTGACAGGGCACGAAGGAGCCCGACAGGGCCCGAGCAAACCCGACAGGGCCCAACGGATCCCGACAGGGCCTGAGCAAACCTGACAGGGCCCGACGGAGCCTGACAGGGCCCGAGCAAACCCGACAGGGCCCGAGCGAATCTGACAGGGCCCGACGGAGCCCCACAGGACGCGGGCAAACCCAACAGGGCCCGAGCAAACCCGACAGGGCCTGACAAGGCCCGACAGGGCCTGAGCAAACCCGACAGGGCCCGACAAAGCCTGACGGGGTCCGATGGAGCCCGACAGGGCCCGAGCAAACCCGACAGGGCTCGATGGAGCCCGACAGGGCCCGAGGAAACCCGACAGGGCGCGACGGAGCCTGACAGGGCCCGAGCAAACCTGACAGGGCTCGACGGAGCCCGACAGGGCCTGAGGACACCAGACAGGGCCCGACGGAGCCCGACAGGGCCCTAGCAAACCCGACAGGGCCTGAGCAAACCCGACAGGGCCCGACGGAGCCCGACAGGGCCTGAGGAAACCAGACAGGGCCCGACGGAGCCTGACAGGGCCCTAGCAAACCCGACAGGGCTTGACAAAACCTGATGGGGCCCGAGCAAACCCGACAGGGCCCGAGCAAACCCGACAGGGCCCGACGGAGCCCGACAGGGCCCGAGCAAACCCGAAAGGGCCCGACGGAGCCTGACAGGGCTCGATGGAGCCCGACAGGGCCCGAGGAAACCCGACAGGGCTCGACGGAGCCCGATAGGGCCCGAGCAAACCCGACAGGGCCTGATGGAGCCTGACAGGGCCCGGGCAAACCCGACAGGGCACGCTGGAGCCCGACAGAGCCCGAGCAAACCCGACAGGGCCCGACAAGGCCCGACAGGGCCCGAGCAAATCTGACAGGACCTGACAAAGCCTGACAGGGCCCGACGGAGCCTGACAGGGCCTGAGCAAACCCGAAAGAGCCCGACGGAGCCTGACAGGGCCTGAGCAAACCCGAAAGAGCCCGACGGAGCCTGACAGGGCTCGATAGAGTCCGACAGGGCCCGAGGAAACCCGACAGGGCCCGACAGAACCCGACAGGACCCGAGCAAACCCGACAGGGCCCGAGCAAACCCGACAGGGTTCGACAAAGCCTGACAAAGCTCGATGGAGCCCGACAGGGCCCGAGGAAACCCGACAGGGCCCGACGGAGCCTGACAGGGCCCGAGCAAACCCGAACGGGCTCGACGGAGCCTGACAGGGCCCAAGCAAAACCGACAGGGCCCGAGCAAACCTGACAGGGCACGAAGGAGCCCGACAGGGCCCGAGCAAACCCGACAGGGCCCAACGGATCCCGACAGGGCCTGAGCAAACCTGACAGGGCCCGACGGAGCCCGACAGGGCACGAGCAAACCCGACAGGGCCTGACGGAGCCTGACAGGGCCCGAACAAACCCAACAGGGCCCGAGCGAATCTGACAGGGCCCGACGGAGCCTGACAGGACGCGGGCAAACCCGACAGGTCCCGAGCAAACCCGACAGGGCCTGACAAGGCCCGACAGGGCCCGAGCAAACCTGACAGGGCTCGATGGAGCCCGACAGGGCCTGAGGAAACCCGATAGGGCCTGACGGAGCCTGACAGGGCCCGAGCAAACCCGACAGGGTTCAACGGAGCCCGACAGGGCCCGAGCAAACCCGACAGGGTCCGACGAAGCCTGACAGGGCTTCAGCAAACCCGACAGGGCCCGAGGAAACCAGACAGGGCCCGACAGAGCACGACAGGGCCTGAGCAAACCCGACAGGGCCTGAGCAAACCCGACAGGGTTCGACAAAGCCTGACAGAGCCCGACGGAGCCCGACAGTGCCCAAGCAAACCTGACAGGGCCCGATGGACCCCGACACGGTACGAGCAAACCAGACAGGGCCTGACGGAGCCTGACAGGGCCCGAGCAAACCCGACAGGGCTCGACGGAGCCTGACAGGGCCCGAGCAAACCCGACAGGGCTCGAGCAAACCTGACAGGGCTCGACGGAGCCTGACAGGGCCCGAGCAAACCCGACAGGGCCCGAGCAAACCTGACAGGGCACGAAGGAGCCCGACAGGGCCCGAGCAAACCCGACAGGGCCCAACGGATCCCGACAGGGCCTGAGCAAACCTGACAGGGCCCGACGGAGCCCGACAGGGCACGAGCAAACCCGACAGGGCCTGACGGAGCCTGACAGGGCCCGAACAAACCCGACAGGGCCCGAGCGAATCTGACAGGGCCCGACGGAGCCTGACAGGACGCGGGCAAACCCGACAGGTCCCGAGCAAACCCGACAGGGCCTGACAAGGCCCGACAGGGCCCGAGCAAACCTGACAGGGCTCGATGGAGCCCGACAGGGCCCGAGGAAACCCGATAGGGCCTGACGGAGCCTGACAGGGCCCGAGCAAACCCGACAGGGTTCGACGGAGCCCGACAGGGCCCGAGCAAACCCGACAGGGTCCGACGAAGCCTGACAGGGCTTCAGCAAACCCGACAGGGCACGCTGGAGCCCGACAGAGCCCGAGCAAACCCGACAGGGTTCGACAAAGCCTGACAGGGCTTCAGCAAACCCGACAGGGCCCGAGGAAACCAGACAGGGCCCGACAGAGCACGACAGGGCCCGAGCAAACCCGACAGGGCCTGAGCAAACCCGACAGGGTTCGACAAAGCCTGACAGGGCCCGACGGAGCCCGACAGTGCCCAAGCAAACCTGACAGGGCCCGATGGAGCCCGACACGGTACGAGCAAACCAGACAGGGCCTGACGGAGCCTGACAGGGCCCGAGCAAACCCGACAGGGCTCGACGGAGCCTGACAGGGCCCGAGTAAACCCGACAGGGCCCGAGCAAACCTGACAGGGCTCGACGGAGCCTGACAGGGCCCGAGCAAACCCGACAGGGCCCGAGCATACCTGACAGGGCACGAAGGAGCCCGACAGGGCCCGAGCAAACCCGACAGGGCCCAACGGATCCCGACAGGGCCTGAGCAAACCTGACAGGGCCCGACGGAGCCTGACAGGGCCCGAGCAAACCCGACAGGGCCCGAGCGAATCTGACAGGGCCCAACGGAGCCCCACAGGACGCGGGCAAACCCAACAGGGCCCGAGCAAACCCGACAGGGCCTGACAAGGCCCGACAGGGCCTGAGCAAACCCGACAGGACCCGACAAAGCCTGACGGGGTCCGATGGAGCCCAACAGGGCCCGAGCAAACCCGACAGGGCTCGATGGAGCCCGACAGGGCCCGAGGAAACCCGACAGGGCGCGACGGAGCCTGACAGGGCCCGAGCAAACCTGACAGGGCTCGACGGAGCCCGACAGGGCCTGAGGACACCAGACAGGGCCCGACGGAGCCCGACAGGGCCCTAGCAAACCCGACAGGGCCTGAGCAAACCCGACAGGGCCCGACGGAGCCCGACAGGGCCTGAGGAAACCAGACAGGGCCCGACGGAGCCCGACAGGGCCCTAGCAAACCCGACAGGGCCTGAGCAAACCCGACAGGGCCCGAGGAAACCAGACAGGGCCCGACAGAGCACGACAGGGCCTGAGCAAACCCGACAGGGCCCGAGCAAACCCGACAGGGCCCGAGCAAACCCGACAGGGCCCGACGGAGCCCGACAGGGCCCGAGCAAACCCGAAAGGGCCCGACGGAGCCTGACAGGGCTCGATGGAGCCCGACAGGGCCCGAGGAAACCCAACAGGGCTCGACGGAGCCCGATAGGGCCCGAGCAAAACCGACAGGGCCTGATGGGGCCTGACAGGGCCCGGGCAAACCCGACAGGGCACGCTGGAGCCCGACAGAGCCCGAGCAAACCCGACAGGGCCCGAGCAAACCCGACAGGGTCCGACGAAGCCTGACAGGGCTTCAGCAAACCCGACAGGGCCCGAGGAAACCAGACAGGGCCCGACAGAGCACGACAGGGCCCGAGCAAACCCGACAGGGCCTGAGCAAACCCGACAGGGTTCGACAAAGCCTGACAGGGCCCGACGGAGCCCGACAGTGCCCAAGCAAACCCGACAGGGCACGCTGGAGCCCGACAGAGCCCGAGCAAACCCGACAGGGCCCGAGCAAACCCGACAGGGTTCGACAAAGCCTGACAGGGCTTCAGCAAACCCGACAGGGCCCGAGGAAACCAGACAGGGCCCGACAGAGCACGACAGGGCCCGAGCAAACCCGACAGGGCCCGAGCAAACCCGACAGGGCTCGACGGAGCCTGACAGGGCCCGAGCAAACCCGACAGGGCCCGAGCAAACCTGACAGGGCTCGACGGAGCCTGACAGGGCCCGAGCAAACCCGACAGGGCCCGAGCAAACCTGACAGGGCACGAAGGAGCCCGACAGGGCCCGAGCAAACCCGACAGGGCCCAACGGATCCCGACAGGGCCTGAGCAAACCTGACAGGGCCCGACGGAGCCTGACAGGGCCCGAGCAAACCCGACAGGGCCCGAGCGAATCTGACAGGGCCCGACGGAGCCCCACAGGACGCGGGCAAACCCAACAGGGCCCGAGCAAACCCGACAGGGCCTGACAAGGCCCGACAGGGCCTGAGCAAACCCGACAGGGCCCGACAAAGCCTGACGGGGTCCGATGGAGCCCGACAGGGCCCGAGCAAACCCGACAGGGCTCGATGGAGCCCGACAGGGCCCGAGGAAACCCGACAGGGCGCGACGGAGCCTGACAGGGCCCGAGCAAACCTGACAGGGCTCGACGGAGCCCGACAGGGCCTGAGGACACCAGACAGGGCCCGACGGAGCCCGACAGGGCCCTAGCAAACCCGACAGGGCCTGAGCAAACCCGACAGGGCCTGAGGAAACCAGACAGGGCCCGACGGAGCCTGACAGGGCCCTAGCAAACCCGACAGGGCTTGACAAAACCTGATGGGGCCCGAGCAAACCCGACAGGGCCCGAGCAAACCCGACAGGGCCCGACGGAGCCCGACAGGGCCCGAGCAAACCCGAAAGGGCCCGACGGAGCCTGACAGGGCTCGATGGAGCCCGACAGGGCCCGAGGAAACCCGACAGGGCTCGACGGAGCCCGATAGGGCCCGAGCAAACCCGACAGGGCCTGATGGAGCCTGACAGGGCCCGAGCAAACCCGACAGGGCCCGAGCAAACCTGACAGGGCACGAAGGAGCCCGACAGGGCCCGAGCAAACCCGACAGGGCCCAACGGATCCCGACAGGGCCTGAGCAAACCTGACAGGGCCCGACGGAGCCCGACAGGGCACGAGCAAACCCGACAGGGCCTGACGGAGCCTGACAGGGCCCGAACAAACCCGACAGGGCCCGAGCGAATCTGACAGGGCCCGACGGAGCCTGACAGGACGCGGGCAAACCCGACAGGTCCCGAGCAAACCCGACAGGGCCTGACAAGGCCCGACAGGGCCCGAGCAAACCTGACAGGGCTCGATGGAGCCCGACAGGGCCCGAGGAAACCCGATAGGGCCTGACGGAGCCTGACAGGGCCCGAGCAAACCCGACAGGGTTCGACGGAGCCCGACAGGGCCCGAGCAAACCCGACAGGGTCCGACGAAGCCTGACAGGGCTTCAGCAAACCCGACAGGGCACGCTGGAGCCCGACAGAGCCCGAGCAAACCCGACAGGGTTCGACAAAGCCTGACAGGGCTTCAGCAAACCCGACAGGGCCCGAGGAAACCAGACAGGGCCCGACAGAGCACGACAGGGCCCGAGCAAACCCGACAGGGCCTGAGCAAACCCGACAGGGTTCGACAAAGCCTGACAGGGCCCGACGGAGCCCGACAGTGCCCAAGCAAACCTGACAGGGCCCGATGGAGCCCGACACGGTACGAGCAAACCAGACAGGGCCTGACGGAGCCTGACAGGGCCCGAGCAAACCCGACAGGGCTCGACGGAGCCTGACAGGGCCCGAGTAAACCCGACAGGGCCCGAGCAAACCTGACAGGGCTCGACGGAGCCTGACAGGGCCCGAGCAAACCCGACAGGGCCCGAGCATACCTGACAGGGCACGAAGGAGCCCGACAGGGCCCGAGCAAACCCGACAGGGCCCAACGGATCCCGACAGGGCCTGAGCAAACCTGACAGGGCCCGACGGAGCCTGACAGGGCCCGAGCAAACCCGACAGGGCCCGAGCGAATCTGACAGGGCCCAACGGAGCCCCACAGGACGCGGGCAAACCCAACAGGGCCCGAGCAAACCCGACAGGGCCTGACAAGGCCCGACAGGGCCTGAGCAAACCCGACAGGACCCGACAAAGCCTGACGGGGTCCGATGGAGCCCAACAGGGCCCGAGCAAACCCGACAGGGCTCGATGGAGCCCGACAGGGCCCGAGGAAACCCGACAGGGCGCGACGGAGCCTGACAGGGCCCGAGCAAACCTGACAGGGCTCGACGGAGCCCGACAGGGCCTGAGGACACCAGACAGGGCCCGACGGAGCCCGACAGGGCCCTAGCAAACCCGACAGGGCCTGAGCAAACCCGACAGGGCCCGACGGAGCCCGACAGGGCCTGAGGAAACCAGACAGGGCCCGACGGAGCCCGACAGGGCCCTAGCAAACCCGACAGGGCCTGAGCAAACCCGACAGGGCCCGAGGAAACCAGACAGGGCCCGACAGAGCACGACAGGGCCTGAGCAAACCCGACAGGGCCCGAGCAAACCCGACAGGGCCCGAGCAAACCCGACAGGGCCCGACGGAGCCCGACAGGGCCCGAGCAAACCCGAAAGGGCCCGACGGAGCCTGACAGGGCTCGATGGAGCCCGACAGGGCCCGAGGAAACCCAACAGGGCTCGACGGAGCCCGATAGGGCCCGAGCAAAACCGACAGGGCCTGATGGGGCCTGACAGGGCCCGGGCAAACCCGACAGGGCACGCTGGAGCCCGACAGAGCCCGAGCAAACCCGACAGGGCCCGAGCAAACCCGACAGGGTCCGACGAAGCCTGACAGGGCTTCAGCAAACCCGACAGGGCCCGAGGAAACCAGACAGGGCCCGACAGAGCACGACAGGGCCCGAGCAAACCCGACAGGGCCTGAGCAAACCCGACAGGGTTCGACAAAGCCTGACAGGGCCCGACGGAGCCCGACAGTGCCCAAGCAAACCCGACAGGGCACGCTGGAGCCCGACAGAGCCCGAGCAAACCCGACAGGGCCCGAGCAAACCCGACAGGGTTCGACAAAGCCTGACAGGGCTTCAGCAAACCCGACAGGGCCCGAGGAAACCAGACAGGGCCCGACAGAGCACGACAGGGCCCGAGCAAACCCGACAGGGCCCGAGCAAACCCGACAGGGCTCGACGGAGCCTGACAGGGCCCGAGCAAACCCGACAGGGCCCGAGCAAACCTGACAGGGCTCGACGGAGCCTGACAGGGCCCGAGCAAACCCGACAGGGCCCGAGCAAACCTGACAGGGCACGAAGGAGCCCGACAGGGCCCGAGCAAACCCGACAGGGCCCAACGGATCCCGACAGGGCCTGAGCAAACCTGACAGGGCCCGACGGAGCCTGACAGGGCCCGAGCAAACCCGACAGGGCCCGAGCGAATCTGACAGGGCCCGACGGAGCCCCACAGGACGCGGGCAAACCCAACAGGGCCCGAGCAAACCCGACAGGGCCTGACAAGGCCCGACAGGGCCTGAGCAAACCCGACAGGGCCCGACAAAGCCTGACGGGGTCCGATGGAGCCCGACAGGGCCCGAGCAAACCCGACAGGGCTCGATGGAGCCCGACAGGGCCCGAGGAAACCCGACAGGGCGCGACGGAGCCTGACAGGGCCCGAGCAAACCTGACAGGGCTCGACGGAGCCCGACAGGGCCTGAGGACACCAGACAGGGCCCGACGGAGCCCGACAGGGCCCTAGCAAACCCGACAGGGCCTGAGCAAACCCGACAGGGCCTGAGGAAACCAGACAGGGCCCGACGGAGCCTGACAGGGCCCTAGCAAACCCGACAGGGCTTGACAAAACCTGATGGGGCCCGAGCAAACCCGACAGGGCCCGAGCAAACCCGACAGGGCCCGACGGAGCCCGACAGGGCCCGAGCAAACCCGAAAGGGCCCGACGGAGCCTGACAGGGCTCGATGGAGCCCGACAGGGCCCGAGGAAACCCGACAGGGCTCGACGGAGCCCGATAGGGCCCGAGCAAACCCGACAGGGCCTGATGGAGCCTGACAGGGCCCGGGCAAACCCGACAGGGCACGCTGGAGCCCGACAGAGCCCGAGCAAACCCGACAGGGCCCGACAAGGCCCGACAGGGCCCGAGCAAATCTGACAGGACCTGACAAAGCCTGACAGGGCCCGACGGAGCCTGACAGGGCCTGAGCAAACCCGAAAGAGCCCGACGGAGCCTGACAGGGCTCGATAGAGTCCGACAGGGCCCGAGGAAACCCGACAGGGCCCGACAGAACCCGACAGGACCCGAGCAAACCCGACAGGGCCCGAGCAAACCCGACAGGGTTCGACAAAGCCTGACAAAGCTCGATGGAGCCCGACAGGGCCCGAGGAAACCCGACAGGGCCCGACGGAGCCTGACAGGGCCCGAGCAAACCCGAACGGGCTCGACGGAGCCTGACAGGGCCCAAGCAAAACCGACAGGGCCCGAGCAAACCTGACAGGGCACGAAGGAGCCCGACAGGGCCCGAGCAAACCCGACAGGGCCCAACGGATCCCGACAGGGCCTGAGCAAACCTGACAGGGCCCGACGGAGCCCGACAGGGCACGAGCAAACCCGACAGGGCCTGACGGAGCCTGACAGGGCCCGGGCAAACCCGACAGGGCACGCTGGAGCCCGACAGAGCCCGAGCAAACCCGACAGGGCCCGACAAGGCCCGACAGGGCCCGAGCAAACCCGACAGGGCCCGAGCAAACCCGACAGGGCCCGACGGAGCCCGACAGGGCCCGAGCAAACCCGAAAGGGCCCGACGGAGCCTGACAGGGCTCGATGGAGCCCGACAGGGCCCGAGGAAACCCAACAGGGCTCGACGGAGCCCGATAGGGCCCGAGCAAAACCGACAGGGCCTGATGGGGCCTGACAGGGCCCGGGCAAACCCGACAGGGCACGCTGGAGCCCGACAGAGCCCGAGCAAACCCGACAGGGCCCGAGCAAACCCGACAGGGTCCGACGAAGCCTGACAGGGCTTCAGCAAACCCGACAGGGCCCGAGGAAACCAGACAGGGCCCGACAGAGCCTGACAGGGCTCGATGGAGCCCGACAGGGCCCGAGCAAACCCGACAGGGCCCGACGGAGCCCGACAGGGCCCGAGCAAACCCGAAAGGGCCCGACGGAGCCTGACAGGGCTCGATGGAGCCCGACAGGGCCCGAGGAAACCCAACAGGGCTCGATGGAGCCCGATAGGGCCCGAGCAAAACCGACAGGGCCTGATGGGGCCTGACAGGGCCCGGGCAAACCCGACAGGGCACGCTGGAGCCCGACAGAGCCCGAGCAAACCCGACAGGGCCCGAGCAAACCCGACAGGGCCCGACGGAGCCCGACAGGGCCCGAGCAAACCCGAAAGGGCCCGACGGAGCCTGACAGGGCTCGATGGAGCCCGACAGGGCCCGAGGAAACCCAACAGGGCTCGACGGAGCCCGATAGGGCCCGAGCAAAACCGACAGGGCCTGATGGGGCCTGACAGGGCCCGGGCAAACCCGACAGGGCACGCTGGAGCCCGACAGAGCCCGAGCAAACCCGACAGGGCCCGAGCAAACCCGACAGGGTCCGACGAAGCCTGACAGGGCTTCAGCAAACCCGACAGGGCCCGAGGAAACCAGACAGGGCCCGACAGAGCACGACAGGGCCCGAGCAAACCCGACAGGGCCTGAGCAAACCCGACAGGGTTCGACAAAGCCTGACAGGGCCCGACGGAGCCCGACAGTGCCCAAGCAAACCCGACAGGGCACGCTGGAGCCCGACAGAGCCCGAGCAAACCCGACAGGGCCCGAGCAAACCCGACAGGGTTCGACAAAGCCTGACAGGGCTTCAGCAAACCCGACAGGGCCCGAGGAAACCAGACAGGGCCCGACAGAGCACGACAGGGCCCGAGCAAACCCGACAGGGCCCGAGCAAACCCGACAGGGCTCGACGGAGCCTGACAGGGCCCGAGCAAACCCGACAGGGCCCGAGCAAACCTGACAGGGCACGAAGGAGCCCGACAGGGCCCGAGCAAACCCGACAGGGCCCAACGGATCCCGACAGGGCCTGAGCAAACCTGACAGGGCCCGACGGAGCCTGACAGGGCCCGAGCAAACCCGACAGGGCCCGAGCGAATCTGACAGGGCCCGACGGAGCCCCACAGGACGCGGGCAAACCCAACAGGGCCCGAGCAAACCCGACAGGGCCTGACAAGGCCCGACAGGGCCTGAGCAAACCCGACAGGGCCCGACAAAGCCTGACGGGGTCCGATGGAGCCCGACAGGGCCCGAGCAAACCCGACAGGGCTCGATGGAGCCCGACAGGGCCCGAGGAAACCCGACAGGGCGCGACGGAGCCTGACAGGGCCCGAGCAAACCTGACAGGGCTCGACGGAGCCCGACAGGGCCTGAGGACACCAGACAGGGCCCGACGGAGCCCGACAGGGCCCTAGCAAACCCGACAGGGCCTGAGCAAACCCGACAGGGCCTGAGGAAACCAGACAGGGCCCGACGGAGCCTGACAGGGCCCTAGCAAACCCGACAGGGCTTGACAAAACCTGATGGGGCCCGAGCAAACCCGACAGGGCCCGAGCAAACCCGACAGGGCCCGACGGAGCCCGACAGGGCCCGAGCAAACCCGAAAGGGCCCGACGGAGCCTGACAGGGCTCGATGGAGCCCGACAGGGCCCGAGGAAACCCGACAGGGCTCGACGGAGCCCGATAGGGCCCGAGCAAACCCGACAGGGCCTGATGGAGCCTGACAGGGCCCGGGCAAACCCGACAGGGCACGCTGGAGCCCGACAGAGCCCGAGCAAACCCGACAGGGCCCGACAAGGCCCGACAGGGCCCGAGCAAATCTGACAGGACCTGACAAAGCCTGACAGGGCCCGACGGAGCCTGACAGGGCCTGAGCAAACCCGAAAGAGCCCGACGGAGCCTGACAGGGCTCGATAGAGTCCGACAGGGCCCGAGGAAACCCGACAGGGCCCGACAGAACCCGACAGGACCCGAGCAAACCCGACAGGGCCCGAGCAAACCCGACAGGGTTCGACAAAGCCTGACAAAGCTCGATGGAGCCCGACAGGGCCCGAGGAAACCCGACAGGGCCCGACGGAGCCTGACAGGGCCCGAGCAAACCCGAACGGGCTCGACGGAGCCTGACAGGGCCCAAGCAAAACCGACAGGGCCCGAGCAAACCTGACAGGGCACGAAGGAGCCCGACAGGGCCCGAGCAAACCCGACAGGGCCCAACGGATCCCGACAGGGCCTGAGCAAACCTGACAGGGCCCGACGGAGCCCGACAGGGCACGAGCAAACCCGACAGGGCCTGACGGAGCCTGACAGGGCCCGAACAAACCCGACAGGGCCCGAGCGAATCTGACAGGGCCCGACGGAGCCTGACAGGACGCGGGCAAACCCGACAGGTCCCGAGCAAACCCGACAGGGCTCGATGGAGCCCGACAGGGCCCGAGGAAACCCGATAGGGCCTGACGGAGCCTGACAGGGCCCGAGCAAACCCGACAGGGCTCGACGGAGCCCGACAGGGCCTGAGGACACCAGACAGGGCCCGACGGAGCCCGACAGGGCCCTAGCAAACCCGACAGGGCCTGAGCAAACCCGACAGGGCCCGACGGAGCCCGACAGGGCCTGAGGAAACCAGACAGGGCCCGACGGAGCCTGACAGGGCCCTAGCAAACCCGACAGGGCTTGACAAAACCTGATGGGGCCCGAGCAAACCCGACAGGGCCCGAGCAAACCCGACAGGGCCCGACGGAGCCCGACAGGGCCCGAGCAAACCCGAAAGGGCCCGACGGAGCCTGACAGGGCTCGATGGAGCCCGACAGGGCCCGAGGAAACCCGACAGGGCTCGACGGAGCCCGATAGGGCCCGAGCAAACCCGACAGGGCCTGATGGAGCCTGACAGGGCCCGGGCAAACCCGACAGGGCACGCTGGAGCCCGACAGAGCCCGAGCAAACCCGACAGGGCCCGACAAGGCCCGACAGGGCCCGAGCAAATCTGACAGGACCTGACAAAGCCTGACAGGGCCCGACGGAGCCTGACAGGGCCTGAGCAAACCCGAAAGAGCCCGACGGAGCCTGACAGGGCCTGAGCAAACCCGAAAGAGCCCGACGGAGCCTGACAGGGCTCGATAGAGTCCGACAGGGCCCGAGGAAACCCGACAGGGCCCGACAGAACCCGACAGGACCCGAGCAAACCCGACAGGGCCCGAGCAAACCCGACAGGGTTCGACAAAGCCTGACAAAGCTCGATGGAGCCCGACAGGGCCCGAGGAAACCCGACAGGGCCCGACGGAGCCTGACAGGGCCCGAGCAAACCCGAACGGGCTCGACGGAGCCTGACAGGGCCCAAGCAAAACCGACAGGGCCCGAGCAAACCTGACAGGGCACGAAGGAGCCCGACAGGGCCCGAGCAAACCCGACAGGACCCAACGGATCCCGACAGGGCCTGAGCAAACCTGACAGGGCCCGACGGAGCCCGACAGGGCACGAGCAAACCCGACAGGGCCTGACGGAGCCTGACAGGGCCCGAACAAACCCGACAGGGCCCGAGCGAATCTGACAGGGCCCGACGGAGCCTGACAGGACGCGGGCAAACCCGACAGGTCCCGAGCAAACCCGACAGGGCCTGACAAGGCCCGACAGGGCCCGAGCAAACCTGACAGGGCTCGATGGAGCCCGACAGGGCCTGAGGAAACCCGATAGGGCCTGACGGAGCCTGACAGGGCCCGAGCAAACCCGACAGGGTTCGACGGAGCCCGACAGGGCCCGAGCAAACCCGACAGGGTCCGACGAAGCCTGACAGGGCTTCAGCAAACCCGACAGGGCCCGAAGAAACCAGACAGGGTTCGACAAAGCCTGACAGGGCTTCAGCAAACCCGACAGGGCCCGAGGAAACCAGACAGGGCCCGACAGAGCACGACAGGGCCCGAGCAAACCCGACAGGGCCTGAGCAAACCCGACAGGGTTCGACAAAGCCTGACAGGGCCCGACGGAGCCCGACAGTGCCCAAGCAAACCTGACAGGGCCCGATGGAGCCCGACACGGTACGAGCAAACCAGACAGGGCCTGACGGAGCCTGACAGGGCCCGAGCAAACCCGACAGGGCTCGACGGAGCCTGACAGGGCCCGAGCAAACCCGACAGGGCCCGAGCAAACCTGACAGGGCTCGACGGAGCCTGACAGGGCCCGAGCAAACCCGACAGGGCCCGAGCAAACCTGACAGGGCACGAAGGAGCCCGACAGGGCCCGAGCAAACCCGACAGGGCCCAACGGATCCCGACAGGGCCTGAGCAAACCTGACAGGGCCCGACGGAGCCTGACAGGGCCCGAGCAAACCCGACAGGGCCCGAGCGAATCTGACAGGGCCCGACGGAGCCCCACAGGACGCGGGCAAACCCAACAGGGCCCGAGCAAACCCGACAGGGCCTGACAAGGCCCGACAGGGCCTGAGCAAACCCGACAGGGCCCGACAAAGCCTGACGGGGTCCGATGGAGCCCGACAGGGCCCGAGCAAACCCGACAGGGCTCGATGGAGCCCGACAGGGCCCGAGGAAACCCGACAGGGCGCGACGGAGCCTGACAGGGCCCGAGCAAACCTGACAGGGCTCGACGGAGCCCGACAGGGCCTGAGGACACCAGACAGGGCCCGACGGAGCCCGACAGGGCCCTAGCAAACCCGACAGGGCCTGAGCAAACCCGACAGGGCCCGACGGAGCCCGACAGGGCCTGAGGAAACCAGACAGGGCCCGACGGAGCCTGACAGGGCCCTAGCAAACCCGACAGGGCTTGACAAAACCTGATGGGGCCCGAGCAAACCCGACAGGGCCCGAGCAAACCCGACAGGGCCCGACGGAGCCCGACAGGGCCCGAGCAAACCCGAAAGGGCCCGACGGAGCCTGACAGGGCTCGATGGAGCCCGACAGGGCCCGAGGAAACCCGACAGGGCTCGACGGAGCCCGATAGGGCCCGAGCAAACCCGACAGGGCCTGATGGAGCCTGACAGGGCCCGGGCAAACCCGACAGGGCACGCTGGAGCCCGACAGAGCCCGAGCAAACCCGACAGGGCCCGACAAGGCCCGACAGGGCCCGAGCAAATCTGACAGGACCTGACAAAGCCTGACAGGGCCCGACGGAGCCTGACAGGGCCTGAGCAAACCCGAAAGAGCCCGACGGAGCCTGACAGGGCCTGAGCAAACCCGAAAGAGCCCGACGGAGCCTGACAGGGCTCGATAGAGTCCGACAGGGCCCGAGGAAACCCGACAGGGCCCGACAGAACCCGACAGGACCCGAGCAAACCCGACAGGGCCCGAGCAAACCCGACAGGGTTCGACAAAGCCTGACAAAGCTCGATGGAGCCCGACAGGGCCCGAGGAAACCCGACAGGGCCCGACGGAGCCTGACAGGGCCCGAGCAAACCCGAACGGGCTCGACGGAGCCTGACAGGGCCCAAGCAAAACCGACAGGGCCCGAGCAAACCTGACAGGGCACGAAGGAGCCCGACAGGGCCCGAGCAAACCCGACAGGGCCCAACGGATCCCGACAGGGCCTGAGCAAACCTGACAGGGCCCGACGGAGCCCGACAGGGCACGAGCAAACCCGACAGGGCCTGACGGAGCCTGACAGGGCCCGAACAAACCCGACAGGGCCCGAGCGAATCTGACAGGGCCCGACGGAGCCTGACAGGACGCGGGCAAACCCGACAGGTCCCGAGCAAACCCGACAGGGCCTGACAAGGCCCGACAGGGCCCGAGCAAACCTGACAGGGCTCGATGGAGCCCGACAGGGCCTGAGGAAACCCGATAGGGCCTGACGGAGCCTGACAGGGCCCGAGCAAACCCGACAGGGTTCGACGGAGCCCGACAGGGCCCGAGCAAACCCGACAGGGTCCGACGAAGCCTGACAGGGCTTCAGCAAACCCGACAGGGCCCGAAGAAACCAGACAGGGTTCGACAAAGCCTGACAGGGCTTCAGCAAACCCGACAGGGCCCGAGGAAACCAGACAGGGCCCGACAGAGCACGACAGGGCCCGAGCAAACCCGACAGGGCCTGAGCAAACCCGACAGGGTTCGACAAAGCCTGACAGGGCCCGACGGAGCCCGACAGTGCCCAAGCAAACCTGACAGGGCCCGATGGAGCCCGACACGGTACGAGCAAACCAGACAGGGCCTGACGGAGCCTGACAGGGCCCGAGCAAACCCGACAGGGCTCGACGGAGCCTGACAGGGCCCGAGCAAACCCGACAGGGCCCGAGCAAACCTGACAGGGCTCGACGGAGCCTGACAGGGCCCGAGCAAACCCGACAGGGCCCGAGCAAACCTGACAGGGCACGAAGGAGCCCGACAGGGCCCGAGCAAACCCGACAGGGCCCAACGGATCCCGACAGGGCCTGAGCAAACCTGACAGGGCCCGACGGAGCCTGACAGGGCCCGAGCAAACCCGACAGGGCCCGAGCGAATCTGACAGGGCCCGACGGAGCCCCACAGGACGCGGGCAAACCCAACAGGGCCCGAGCAAACCCGACAGGGCCTGACAAGGCCCGACAGGGCCTGAGCAAACCCGACAGGGCCCGACAAAGCCTGACGGGGTCCGATGGAGCCCGACAGGGCCCGAGCAAACCCGACAGGGCTCGATGGAGCCCGACAGGGCCCGAGGAAACCCGACAGGGCGCGACGGAGCCTGACAGGGCCCGAGCAAACCTGACAGGGCTCGACGGAGCCCGACAGGGCCTGAGGACACCAGACAGGGCCCGACGGAGCCCGACAGGGCCCTAGCAAACCCGACAGGGCCTGAGCAAACCCGACAGGGCCCGACGGAGCCCGACAGGGCCTGAGGAAACCAGACAGGGCCCGACGGAGCCCGACAGGGCCCTAGCAAACCCGACAGGGCTTGACAAAACCTGATGGGGCCCGAGCAAACCCGACAGGGCCCGAGCAAACCCGACAGGGCCCGACGGAGCCCGACAGGGCCCGAGCAAACCCGAAAGGGCCCGACGGAGCCTGACAGGGCTCGATGGAGCCCGACAGGGCCCGAGGAAACCCGACAGGGCTCGACGGAGCCCGATAGGGCCCGAGCAAACCCGACAGGGCCTGATGGAGCCTGACAGGGCCCGGGCAAACCCGACAGGGCACGCTGGAGCCCGACAGAGCCCGAGCAAACCCGACAGGGCCCGACAAGGCCCGACAGGGCCCGAGCAAATCTGACAGGACCTGACAAAGCCTGACAGGGCCCGACGGAGCCTGACAGGGCCTGAGCAAACCCGAAAGAGCCCGACGGAGCCTGACAGGGCCTGAGCAAACCCGAAAGAGCCCGACGGAGCCTGACAGGGCTCGATAGAGTCCGACAGGGCCCGAGGAAACCCGACAGGGCCCGACAGAACCCGACAGGACCCGAGCAAACCCGACAGGGCCCGAGCAAACCCGACAGGGTTCGACAAAGCCTGACAAAGCTCGATGGAGCCCGACAGGGCCCGAGGAAACCCGACAGGGCCCGACGGAGCCTGACAGGGCCCGAGCAAACCCGAACGGGCTCGACGGAGCCTGACAGGGCCCAAGCAAAACCGACAGGGCCCGAGCAAACCTGACAGGGCACGAAGGAGCCCGACAGGGCCCGAGCAAACCCGACAGGGCCCAACGGATCCCGACAGGGCCTGAGCAAACCTGACAGGGCCCGACGGAGCCCGACAGGGCACGAGCAAACCCGACAGGGCCTGACGGAGCCTGACAGGGCCCGAACAAACCCAACAGGGCCCGAGCAAATCTGACAGGGCCCGACGGAGCCTGACAGGACGCGGGCAAACCCGACAGGTCCCGAGCAAACCCGACAGGGCCTGACAAGGCCCGACAGGGCCCGAGCAAACCTGACAGGGCTCGATGGAGCCCGACAGGGCCTGAGGAAACCCGATAGGGCCTGACGGAGCCTGACAGGGCCCGAGCAAACCCGACAGGGTTCGACGGAGCCCGACAGGGCCCGAGCAAACCCGACAGGGTCCGACGAAGCCTGACAGGGCTTCAGCAAACCCGACAGGGCCCGAGGAAACCAGACAGGGCCCGACAGAGCACGACAGGGCCTGAGCAAACCCGACAGGGCCTGAGCAAACCCGACAGGGTTCGACAAAGCCTGACAGAGCCCGACGGAGCCCGACAGTGCCCAAGCAAACCTGACAGGGCCCGATGGAGCCCGACACGGTACGAGCAAACCAGACAGGGCCTGACGGAGCCTGACAGGGCCCGAGCAAACCCGACAGGGCTCGACGGAGCCTGACAGGGCCCGAGCAAACCCGACAGGGCTCGAGCAAACCTGACAGGGCTCGACGGAGCCTGACAGGGCCCGAGCAAACCCGACAGGGCCCGAGCAAACCTGACAGGGCACGAAGGAGCCCGACAGGGCCCGAGCAAACCCGACAGGGCCCAACGGATCCCGACAGGGCCTGAGCAAACCTGACAGGGCCCGACGGAGCCCGACAGGGCACGAGCAAACCCGACAGGGCCTGACGGAGCCTGACAGGGCCCGAACAAACCCGACAGGGCCCGAGCGAATCTGACAGGGCCCGACGGAGCCTGACAGGACGCGGGCAAACCCGACAGGTCCCGAGCAAACCCGACAGGGCCTGACAAGGCCCGACAGGGCCCGAGCAAACCTGACAGGGCTCGATGGAGCCCGACAGGGCCCGAGGAAACCCGATAGGGCCTGACGGAGCCTGACAGGGCCCGAGCAAACCCGACAGGGTTCGACGGAGCCCGACAGGGCCCGAGCAAACCCGACAGGGTCCGACGAAGCCTGACAGGGCTTCAGCAAACCCGACAGGGCCCGAGGAAACCAGACAGGGCCCGACAGAGCACGACAGGGCCCGAGCAAACCCGACAGGGCCTGAGCAAACCCGACAGGGTTCGACAAAGCCTGACAGGGCCCGACGGAGCCCGACAGTGCCCAAGAAAACCTGACAGGGCCCGATGGAGCCCGACACGGTACGAGCAAACCAGACAGGGCCTGACGGAGCCTGACAGGGCCCGAGCAAACCCGACAGGGCTCGACGGAGCCTGACAGGGCCCGAGTAAACCCGACAGGGCCCGAGCAAACCTGACAGGGCTCGACGGAGCCTGACAGGGCCCGAGCAAACCCGACAGGGCCCGAGCATACCTGACAGGGCACGAAGGAGCCCGACAGGGCCCGAGCAAACCCGACAGGGCCCAACGGATCCCGACAGGGCCTGAGCAAACCTGACAGGGCCCGACGGAGCCTGACAGGGCCCGAGCAAACCCGACAGGGCCCGAGCGAATCTGACAGGGCCCAACGGAGCCCCACAGGACGCGGGCAAACCCAACAGGGCCCGAGCAAACCCGACAGGGCCTGACAAGGCCCGACAGGGCCTGAGCAAACCCGACAGGACCCGACAAAGCCTGACGGGGTCCGATGGAGCCCGACAGGGCCCGAGCAAACCCGACAGGGCTCGATGGAGCCCGACAGGGCCCGAGGAAACCCGACAGGGCGCGACGGAGCCTGACAGGGCCCGAGCAAACCTGACAGGGCTCGACGGAGCCCGACAGGGCCTGAGGACACCAGACAGGGCCCGACGGAGCCCGACAGGGCCCTAGCAAACCCGACAGGGCCTGAGCAAACCCGACAGGGCCCGACGGAGCCCGACAGGGCCTGAGGAAACCAGACAGGGCCCGACGGAGCCCGACAGGGCCCTAGCAAACCCGACAGGGCCTGAGCAAACCCGACAGGGCCCGAGGAAACCAGACAGGGCCCGACAGAGCACGACAGGGCCTGAGCAAACCCGACAGGGCCTGAGCAAACCCGACAGGGTTCGACAAAGCCTGACAGAGCCCGACGGAGCCCGACAGTGCCCAAGCAAACCTGACAGGGCCCGATGGAGCCCGACACGGTACGAGCAAACCAGACAGGGCCTGACGGAGCCTGACAGGGCCCGAGCAAACCCGACAGGGCTCGACGGAGCCTGACAGGGCCCGAGCAAACCCGACAGGGCTCGAGCAAACCTGACAGGGCTCGACGGAGCCTGACAGGGCCCTAGCAAACCCGACAGGGCCTGAGCAAACCCGACAGGGCCCGAGGAAACCAGACAGGGCCCGACAGAGCACGACGGGGCCTGAGCAAACCCGACAGGGCCTGAGCAAACCCGACAGGGTTCGACAAAGCCTGACAGAGCCCGACGGAGCCCGACAGTGCCCAAGCAAAACTGACAGGGCCCGATGGAGCCCGACACGGTACGAGCAAACCAGACAGGGCCTGACGGAGCCTGACAGGGCCCGAGCAAACCTGACAGGGCACGAAGGAGCCCGACAGGGCCCGAGCAAACCCGACAGGGCCCAACGGATCCCGACAGGGCCTGAGCAAACCTGACAGGGCCCGACGGAGCCCGACAGGGCACGAGCAAACCCGACAGGGCCTGACGGAGCCTGACAGGGCCCGAACAAACCCGACAGGGCCCGAGCGAATCTGACAGGGCCCGACGGAGCCTGACAGGACGCGGGCAAACCCGACAGGTCCCGAGCAAACCCGACAGGGCCTGACAAGGCCCGACAGGGCCCGAGCAAACCTGACAGGGCTCGATGGAGCCCGACAGGGCCCGAGGAAACCCGATAGGGCTCGACGGAGCCTGACAGGGCCCGAGCAAACCCGACAGGGTTCGACGGAGCCCGACAGGGCCCGAGCAAACCCGACAGGGTCCGACGAAGCCTGACAGGGCTTCAGCAAACCCGACAGGGCCCGAGGAAACCAGACAGGGCCCGACAGAGCACGACAGGGCCCGAGCAAACCCGACAGGGCCTGAGCAAACCCGACAGGGTTCGACAAAGCCTGACAGGGCCCGACGGAGCCCGACAGTGCCCAAGCAAACCTGACAGGGCCCGATGGAGCCCGACACGGTACGAGCAAACCAGACAGGGCCTGACGGAGCCTGACAGGGCCCGAGCAAACCCGACAGGGCTCGACGGAGCCTGACAGGGCCCGAGCAAACCCGACAGGGCCCGAGCAAACCTGACAGGGCACGAAGGAGCCTGACAGGGCCCGAGCAAACCCGACAGGGCCCAACGTATCCCGACAGGGCCTGAGCAAACCTGACAGGGCCCGACGGAGCCCGACAGGGCCCGAGGAAACCCGACAGGGCGCGACGGAGCCTGACAGGGCCCGATGGAGCCCGACAGGGCCCGAGCAAACCCGACAGGGCTCGATGGACCCCGACAGGGCCCGAGGAAACCCGACAGGGCGCGACGGAGCCTGACAGGGCGCGACGGAGCCCGACAGGGCCCGAGCAAACCTGACAGGGCTCGACGGAGCCCGACAGGGCCTGAGGAAACCAGACAGGGCCCGACGGAGCCCGACAGGGCCCTAGCAAACCCGACAGGGCCTGAGCAAACCCGACAGGGCCCGACGGAGCCCGACAGGGCCTGAGGAAACCAGACAGGGCCCGACGGAGCCCGACAGGGCCCTAGCAAACCCGACAGGGCTTGACAAAACCTGACAGGGCCCGAGCAAACCCGACAGGGCCCGAGCAAACCCGACAGGGCCCGACGGAGCCCGACAGGGCCCGAGCAAACCCGAAAGGGCCCGACGGAGCCTGACAGGGCTCGATGGAGCCCGACAGGGCCCGAGGAAACCCGACAGGGCTCGACGGAGCCCGATAGGGCCCGAGCAAACCCGACAGGGCCTGATGGAGCCTGACAGGGCCCGGGCAAACCCGACAGGGCACGCTGGAGCCCGACAGAGCCCGAGCAAACCCGACAGGGCCCGACAAGGCCCGACAGGGCCCGAGCAAATCTGACAGGACCTGACAAAGCCTGACAGGGCCCGACGGAGCCTGACAGGGCCTGAGCAAACCCGAAAGAGCCCGACGGAGCCTGACAGGGCCTGAGCAAACCCGAAAGAGCCCGACGGAGCCTGACAGGGCTCGATAGAGTCCGACAGGGCCCGAGGAAACCCGACAGGGCCCGACGGAACCCGACAGGACCCGAGCAAACCCGACAGGGCCCGAGCAAACCCGACAGGGTTCGACAAAGCCTGACAAAGCTCGATGGAGCCCGACAGGGCTCGAGGAAACCCGACAGGGCCCGACGGAGCCTGACAGGGCCCGAGCAAACCCGAACGGGCTCGACGGAGCCTGACAGGGCCCAAGCAAAACCGACAGGGCCCGAGCAAACCTGACAGGGCACGAAGGAGCCCGACAGGGCCCGAGCAAACCCGACAGGGCCCAACGGATCCCGACAGGGCCTGAGCAAACCTGACAGGGCCCGACGGATCCCGACAGGGCCTGAGCAAACCTGACAGGGCCTGACGGAGCCCGACAGGGCACGAGCAAACCCGACAGGGCCTGACGGAGCCTGACAGGGCCCGAGCAAACCCGACAGGGCCCGAGCGAATCTGACAGGGCCCGACGGAGCCTGACAGGACGCGGGCAAACCCGACAGGTCCCGAGCAAACCCGACAGGGCCTGACAAGGCCCGACAGGGCCCGAGCAAACCTGACAGGGCTCGATGGAGCCCGACAGGGCCCGAGGAAACCCGATAGGGCCTGACGGAGCCTGACAGGGCCCGAGCAAACCCGACAGGGTTCGACGGAGCCCGACAGGGCCCGAGCAAACCCGACAGGGTCCGACGAAGCCTGACAGGGCTTCAGCAAACCCGACAGGGCCCGAGGAAACCAGACAGGGCCCGACAGAGCACGACAGGGCCCGAGGAAACGCGACAGGGCCTGAGCAAACCCGACAGGGTTCGACAAAGCCTGACAGGGCCCGACGGAGCCCGACAGTGCCCAAGCAAACCTGACAGGGCCCGATGGAGCCCGACACGGTACGAGCAAACCAGACAGGGCCTGACGGAGCCTGACAGGGCCCGAGCAAACCCGACAGGGCTCGACGGAGCCTGACAGGGCCCGAGCAAACCCGACAGGGCCCGAGCAAACCTGACAGGGCTCGACGGAGCCTGACAGGGCCCGAGCAAACCCGACAGGGCCCGAGCAAACCTGACCGGGCACGAAGGAGCCCGACAGGGCCCGAGCAAACCCGACAGGGCCCAACGGATCCCGACAGGGCCTGAGCAAACCTGACAGGGCCCGACGGAGCCTGACAGGGCCCGAGCAAACCCGGCAGGGCCCGAGCGAATCTGACAGGGCCCGACGGAGCCCCACAGGACGCGGGCAAACCCGACAGGGCCCGAGCAAACCCGACAGGACCTGACAAGGCCCGACAGGGCCTGAGCAAACCCGACAGGACCCGACAAAGCCTGACGGGGTCCGATGGAGCCCGACAGGGCCCGAGCAAACCCGACAGGGCTCGATGGAGCCCGACAGGGCCCGAGGAAACCCGACAGGACGCGACGGAGCCTGACAGGGCCCGAGCAAACCTGACAGGGCTCGACGGAGCCCGACAGGGCCTGAGGAAACCAGACAGGGCCCGACGGAGCCCGACAGGGCCCTAGCAAACCCGACAGGGCCTGAGCAAACCCGACAGGGCCCGACGGAGCCCGACAGGGCCTGAGGAAACCAGACAGGGCCCGACGGAGCCCGACAGGGCCCTAGCAAACCCGACAGGGCTTGACAAAACCTGACAGGGCCCGAGCAAACCCGAAAGGGCCCGACGGAGCCTGACAGGGCCCGACGGAGCCCGACAGGGCCCGAGCAAACCCGAAAGGGCCCGACGGAGCCTGACAGGGCTCGACGGAGCCCGATAGGGCCCGAGCAAACCCGACAGGGCCTGATGGAGCCTGACAGGGCCCGGGCAAACCCGACAGGGCACGCTGGAGCCCGACAGAGCCCGAGCAAACCAGACAGGGCCCGACAAGGCCCGACAGGGCCCGAGCAAATCTGACAGGACCTGACAAAGCCTGACAGGGCCCGACGGAGCCTGACAGGGCCTGAGCAAACCCGAAAGAGCCCGACGGAGCCTGACAGGGCTCGATAGAGTCCGACAGGGCCCGAGGAAACCCGACAGGGCCGGACGGAACCCGAGAGGGCCCGACGGAACCCGAGAGGGCCCGAGGAAATCCGACAGGGCCTGACAGAGCTTGACAGGGCCCGAGCAAACATGACAGGGCCCGACAGAGCCCGACAGGACCCGAGCAATCGCGACAGGGCCCGAGCAAACCCGACAGGGTTCGACAAAGCCTGACAGGGCTCGATGGAGCCTGACAGGGCCCGAGGAAACCCGACAGGGCCCGACGGAGCCTGACAGGGCCCGAGCAAACCCGACAGGGCCCGAGCAAACCTGACAGGGCACGAAGGAGCCCGACAGGGTCCGAGCAAACCCGAGAAGGCCCAACGGATCCCGACAGGGCCTGAGCAAACCTGACAGGGCCCGACGGAGCCCGACAGGGCACGAGCAAACCCGACAGGGCCTGACGGAGCCTGAAAGGGCCCGAGCAAACCCGACAGGGCCCGAGTGAATCTGACAGGGCCCGACGGAGCCCGACAGGACGCGGGCAAACCCGACAGGTCCCGAGCAAACCCGACAGGGCCTGACAAGGCCCGACAGGGCTCGAGCAAACCCGATAGGGCCTGACGGAGCCTGACAGGGCCCGAGCAAACCTGACAGGGCCCGAGAGAACCTGACAGGGCCCGACGGAGCCCGACAGGGCGCGAGCAAACCTGACAGGGGCTGACAAGGCCCGACAGGGCCTGAGCAAACCCGACAGGACCCGCCAAAGACTGATAGGGTCCGATGGAGCCCGACAGGGCCCGAGCAAACCCGACAGGGCCCGAGCAAACCTGACAGGGCACGAGCAAACCTGACAGGGCTCGATGGAGCCCGACAGGGCCCGAGGAAACCCGACAGGGCGCGACGGAGCCTGACAGGGCCCGAGCAAACCCGACAGGGTTCGACGGAGCCCGACAAGGCCCGAGCAAACCCGACAGGGTCCGACGAAGCCTGACAGGGCTTCAGCAAACCCGACAGGGCCCGCGCAAATCCGACAGGGCCCGACGGAGCCCGACAGGGCCCGAGGAAACCAGACAGGGCCCGAGCAAACCTGACAGGGCTCGACGGAGCCTGACAGGGCCCGAGCAAACCCGACAGGGCCCGAGCAAACCTGACAGGGCACGAAGGAGCCCGACAGGGCCCGAGCAAACCCGACAGGGCCCAACGGATCCCGACAGGGCCTGAGCAAACCTGACAGGGCCCAACGGATCCCGACAGGGCCCGAGCGAATCTGACAGGGCCCGACGGAGCCCCACAGGACGCGGGCAAACCCGACAGGGCCCGAGCAAACCCGACAGGGCCTGACAAGGCCCGACAGGGCCTGAGCAAACCCGACAGGACCCGACAAAGCCTGACGGGGTCCGATGGAGCCCGACAGGGCCCGAGCAAACCCGACAGGGCTCGATGGACCCCGACAGGGCCCGAGGAAACCCGACAGGGCGCGACGGAGCCTGACAGGGCCCGAGCAAACCTGACAGGGCTCGACGGAGCCCGACAGGGCCTGAGGAAACCAGACAGGGCCCGACGGAGCCCGACAGGGCCCTAGCAAACCCGACAGGGCCTGAGCAAACCCGACAGGGCCCGACGGAGCCCGACAGGGCCTGAGGAAACCAGACAGGGCCCGACGGAGCCCGACAGGGCCCTAGCAAACCCGACAGGGCTTGACAAAACCTGACAGGGCCCGAGCAAACCCGACAGGGCCCGAGCAAACCCGACAGGGCCCGACGGAGCCCGACAGGGCCCGAGCAAACCCGAAAGGGCCCGACGGAGCCTGACAGGGCTCGATGGAGCCCGACAGGGCCCGAGGAAACCCGACAGGGCTCGACGGAGCCCGATAGGGCCCGAGCAAACCCGACAGGGCCTGATGGAGCCTGACAGGGCCCGGGCAAACCCGACAGGGCACGCTGGAGCCCGACAGAGCCCGAGCAAACCCGACAGGGCCCGACAAGGCCCGACAGGGCCCGAGCAAATCTGACAGGACCTGACAAAGCCTGACAGGGCCCGACGGAGCCTGACAGGGCCTGAGCAAACCCGAAAGAGCCCGACGGAGCCTGACAGGGCCTGAGCAAACCCGAAAGAGCCCGACGGAGCCTGACAGGGCTCGATAGAGTCCGACAGGGCCCGAGGAAACCCGACAGGGCCCGACGGAACCCGACAGGACCCGAGCAAACCCGACAGGGCCCGAGCAAACCCGACAGGGTTCGACAAAGCCTGACAAAGCTCGATGGAGCCCGACAGGGCCCGAGGAAACCCGACAGGGCCCGACGGAGCCTGACAGGGCCCGAGCAAACCCGAACGGGCTCGACGGAGCCTGACAGGGCCCAAGCAAAACCGACAGGGCCCGAGCAAACCTGACAGGGCACGAAGGAGCCCGACAGGGCCCGAGCAAACCCGACAGGGCCCAACGGATCCCGACAGGGCCTGAGCAAACCTGACAGGGCCCGACGGATCCCGACAGGGCCTGAGCAAACCTGACAGGGCCCGACGGAGCCCGACAGGGCACGAGCAAACCCGACAGGGCCTGACGGAGCCTGACAGGGCCCGAACAAACCCGACAGGGCCCGAGCGAATCTGACAGGGCCCGACGGAGCCTGACAGGACGCGGGCAAACCCGACAGGTCCCGAGCAAACCCGACAGGGCCTGACAAGGCCCGACAGGGCCCGAGCAAACCTGACAGGGCTCGATGGAGCCCGACAGGGCCCGAGGAAACCCGATAGGGCCTGACGGAGCCTGACAGGGCCCGAGCAAACCCGACAGGGTTCGACGGAGCCCGACAGGGCCCGAGCAAACCCGACAGGGTCCGACGAAGCCTGACAGGGCTTCAGCAAACCCGACAGGGCCCGAGGAAACCAGACAGGGCCCGACAGAGCACGACAGGGCCCGAGGAAACGCGACAGGGCCTGAGCAAACCCGACAGGGTTCGACAAAGCCTGACAGGGCCCGACGGAGCCCGACAGTGCCCAAGCAAACCTGACAGGGCCCGATGGAGCCCGACACGGTACGAGCAAACCAGACAGGGCCTGACGGAGCCTGACAGGGCCCGAGCAAACCCGACAGGGCTCGACGGAGCCTGACAGGGCCCGAGCAAACCCGACAGGGCCCGAGCAAACCTGACAGGGCTCGACGGAGCCTGACAGGGCCCGAGCAAACCCGACAGGGCCCGAGCAAACCTGACAGGGCACGAAGGAGCCCGACAGGGCCCGAGCAAACCCGACAGGGCCCAACGGATCCCGACAGGGCCTGAGCAAACCTGACAGGGCCCGACGGAGCCTGACAGGGCCCGAGCAAACCCGGCAGGGCCCGAGCGAATCTGACAGGGCCCGACGGAGCCCCACAGGACGCGGGCAAACCCGACAGGGCCCGAGCAAACCCGACAGGACCTGACAAGGCCCGACAGGGCCTGAGCAAACCCGACAGGACCCGACAAAGCCTGACGGGGTCCGATGGAACCCGACAGGGCCCGAGCAAACCCGACAGGGCTCGATGGAGCCCGACAGGGCCCGAGGAAACCCGACAGGACGCGACGGAGCCTGACAGGGCCCGAGCAAACCTGACAGGGCTCGACGGAGCCCGACAGGGCCTGAGGAAACCAGACAGGGCCCGACGGAGCCCGACAGGGCCCTAGCAAACCCAACAGGGCCTGAGCAAACCCGACAGGGCCCGACGGAGCCCGACAGGGCCTGAGGAAACCAGACAGGGCCCGACGGAGCCCGACAGGGCCCTAGCAAACCCGACAGGGCTTGACAAAACCTGACAGGGCCCGAGCAAACCCGAAAGGGCCCGACGGAGCCTGACAGGGCCCGACGGAGCCCGACAGGGCCCGAGCAAACCCGAAAGGGCCCGACGGAGCCTGACAGGGCTCGACGGAGCCCGATAGGGCCCGAGCAAACCCGACAGGGCCTGATGGAGCCTGACAGGGCCCGGGCAAACCCGACAGGGCACGCTGGAGCCCGACAGAGCCCGAGCAAACCCGACAGGGCCCGACAAGGCCCGACAGGGCCCGAGCAAATCTGACAGGACCTGACAAAGCCTGACAGGGCCCGACGGAGCCTGACAGGGCCTGAGCAAACCCGAAAGAGCCCGACGGAGCCTGACAGGGCTCGATAGAGTCCGACAGGGCCCGAGGAAACCCGACAGGGCCGGACGGAACCCGAGAGGGCCCGACGGAACCCGAGAGGGCCCGAGGAAATCCGACAGGGCCTGACAGAGCTTGACAGGGCCCGAGCAAACATGACAGGGCCCGACAGAGCCCGACAGGACCCGAGCTATCGCGACAGGGCCCGAGCAAACCCGACAGGGTTCGACAAAGCCTGACAGGGCTCGATGGAGCCTGACAGGGCCCGAGGAAACCCGACAGGGCCCGACGGAGCCTGACAGGGCCCGAGCAAACCCGACAGGGCCCGAGCAAACCTGACAGGGCACGAAGGAGCCCGACAGGGTCCGAGCAAACCCGAGAAGGCCCAACGGATCCCGACAGGGCCTGAGCAAACCTGACAGGGCCCGACGGAGCCCGACAGGGCACGAGCAAACCCGACAGGGCCTGACGGAGCCTGAAAGGGCCCGAGCAAACCCGACAGGGCCCGAGCGAATCTGACAGGGCCCGACGGAGCCCGACAGGACGCGGGCAAACCCGACAGGTCCCGAGCAAACCCGACAGGGCCTGACAAGGCCCGACAGGGCTCGAGCAAACCCGATAGGGCCTGACGGAGCCTGACAGGGCCCGAGCAAACCTGACAGGGCCCGAGAGAACCTGACAGGGCCCGACGGAGCCCGACAGGGCGCGAGCAAACCTGACAGGGGCTGACAAGGCCCGACAGGGCCTGAGCAAACCCGACAGGACCCGCCAAAGACTGATAGGGTCCGATGGAGCCCGACAGGGCCCGAGCAAACCCGACAGGGCCCGAGCAAACCTGACAGGGCACGAGCAAACCTGACAGGGCTCGATGGAGCCCGACAGGGCCCGAGGAAACCCGACAGGGCGCGACGGAGCCTGACAGGGCCCGAGCAAACCCGACAGGGTTCGACGGAGCCCGACAGGGCCCGAGCAAACCCGACAGGGTCCGACGAAGCCTGACAGGGCTTCAGCAAACCCGACAGGGCCCGCGCAAATCCGACAGGGCCCGACGGAGCCCGACAGGGCCCGAGGAAACCAGACAGGGCCCGACAGAGCCCGACAGGGCCCGAGCAAACGCGACAGGGCCCGAGCAAACCCGACAGGGTTCGACAAAGCCTGACAGGGCCCGACGGAGCCCGACAGGGCCCTAGCAAACCCGACAGGCTTGACAAAGCCTGACAGGGCCCGAGCAAACCCGACAGGGCCCGAGCAAACCCGACAGGGCCCGACGGAGCCCGACAGGTCCCGAGCAAACCCGAAAGGGCCCGACGGAGCCTGACAGGGCTCGATGGAGCCCGACAGGGCCCGAGAAAACCCGATAGGGCTCGACGGAGCCCGATAGGGCCCGAGCAAACCCGACAGGGCCTGACGGAGCCCGACAGGGCCCGAGCAAACCCGAAAGGGCCCGACGAAGCCTGACAGGGCTCGATGGAACCCGACAGGGCCCGAGTAAACCCAACAGGGCCCGACGGAGCCCGATAGGGCCCGAGCAAACCCGACAGGACCCGATGGAGCCCGACAAAGCTCGAGCAAACCCGACAGGGCCTGAGCAAATCCGACAGGGCCCGACGGAGCCCGACAGGGCCCGAGCAAACCTGAAAGGGCCCGACGGAACCTGACAGGGCTCGGTGGAGCCCGACAAAGCCCGAGGAAACCCGACAGGGCCCGACAGAGCCCGATAGGGCTGGAGCAAACCCGACAGGGCCTGACGGAGCCCGACAGGGCCCGAGCAAAACCGAAAGGGCCCGACGAAGCCTGACAGGGCTCGATGGAGCCCGACAGGGCCCGAGCAAACCCGACAGGGCCCAACGGATCCCGACAGGGCCCGAGCAAACCTGACAGGGCCCGACGGAGCCCGACAGGGCACGAGCAAACCCGACAGGGCCCGAGCAAATCTGACAGCGTCCGACGGAGCCCGACAGGACGCGGGCAAACCCGACAGGTCCCGAGCAAACCCGACAGGGCCTGACAAGGCCCGACAGGGCCCGAGCAAACCTGACAGGGCCTGACGGAGCCCGACAGGGCTCGAGCAAACCCGATAGGGCCCGACGGAGCCTGACAGGGCCCGAGCAATCCTGACAGGGCCCGAGAGAACCTGACAGGGCTTAACGGAGCCCGACAGGGCGTGAGCAAACCCGACAGGGGCTGACAAGGCCCGACAGGGCCCGAGCAAACCCAACAGGGCCCGAGCAAACCTGACAGGGCCCGACGGAGCTTGACAGGGCCCGAGGAAACCCAACAGGGTACGACGGAGCCTGACAGGGCCCGAGCAAACCCGACAGGGCTCGACGGAGTCTGACAGGGCCCGAGCATACCCGACAGGGTCCGACAAAGCCTGACAGGGCTTCAGCAAACCCGACAGGGCCCGAGCAAACCCGACAGAGCCCGACGGAGCCCGACAGGGCCTGAGGAAACCAGACAGGGCCCGACAGAGCCCGACAGGGCCCGAGCAAACCCGACAGGGCCCGAGCAAATGCGAAAGAGTTCGACAAACCCTGACAGGGCCCGATGGAGCCCGACAGGGCCCGAGGAAACCCGATAGGGCCCGACGGAGCCTGACAGGGCCTGAGCAAACCCGACAGGGCTCGACGGAGCCCGACAGGGCCCGAGCAAACCCGACAGGGCCCGAGCAAACCTGACAGGGCACGAAGGAGCCCGACAGGGCCCGAGCAAACCTGACAGGGCCCGAGCGAAGCTGACAGGGCCCGAGCGAACCTGACAGGGCCCGACAGAGCCCGACAGGACGCGGGCAAACCCGACAGGTCCCGAGCAAACCCGACAGGGCCTGACAAGGCCCGACAGGGCCCGAGCAAACCTGACAGGGCCTGACGGAGCCCGATAGGGCTCGAGCAAACCCGATAGGGCCTGACGGAGCCTGACAGGGCCCGAGCAAACCTGACAGGGCCCGAGAGAACCTGACAGGGCCCGATGGAGCCCGACAGGGCGCGAGCAAACCTGACAGGGGCTGACAAGGCCCGACAGAGCCTGAGCAAACCCGACAGGACCCGCCAAAGACTGATAGGGTCCGATGGAGCCCGACAGGGCCCGAGCAAACCCGACAGGGCCCGAGCAAACCTGACAGGGATCGATGGAGCCCGACAGGGCCCGAGGAAACCCGACAGGGCGCGACGGAGCCTGACAGGGCCCGAGCAAACCCGACAGGGTTCGACGGAGCCCGACAGGGCCCGAGCAAACCCGACAGGGTCCGACGAAGCCTGACAGGGCTTCAGCAAACCCGACAGGGCCCGAGCAAATCCGACAGGGCCCGACGGAGCCCGACAGGGCCCGAGGAAACCAGACAGGGCCCGACAGAGCCCGACAGGGCCCGAGCAAACGCGACAGGGCCCGAGCAAACCCGACAGGGTTCGACAAAGCCTGACAGGGCCCGACGGAGCCCGACAGGGCCCGAGCAAACCCGACAGGGCCCAACGGAGCCCGACAGGTCCCGAGCAAACCCGAAAGGGCCCGAAGGAGCCTGACAGGGCTCGATGGAGCCTGACAGGGCCCGAGGAAACCCGATAGGGCTCGACGGAGCCCGATAGGGCCCGAGCAAAACCGAAAGGGCCGGACGAAGCCTGACAGGGCTCGATGGAGCCCGACAGGGCCCGAGCAAACCCGACAGGGCCGGACGGATCCCGACAGGGCCCGAGCAAACCTGACAGGGCCCGACGGAGCCCGACAGGGCACGAGCAAACCCGACAGGGCCCGAGCAAACCTGACAGGGCCCGACGGAGCCCGACAGGGCACGAGCAAACCCGACAGGGCCCGAGCAAATCTGACAGCGCCCGACGGAGCCCGACAGGACGCGGGCAAACCCGACAGGTCCCGAGCAAACCCGACAGGGCCTGACAAGGCCCGACAGGGCCCGAACAAACCTGACAGGGCCTGACGGAGCCCGACAGGGCTCGAGCAAACCCGATAGGGCCCGACGGAGCCTGACAGGGCCCGAGCAATCCTGACAGGGCCAGAGAGAACCTGACAGGGCTTGACGGAGCCTGACAGGGCGTGAGCAAACCCGACAGGGGCTGACAAGGCCCGACAGGGCCTGAGCAAACCCGACAGGGCCCGAGCAAACCTGACAGGGCACGAAGGAGCCCGACAGGGCCCGAGCAAACCCGAGAGGGCCCGACGGATCCCGACAGGGCCCGAGCAAACCTGACAGGGCCCGAGCGAAGCTGACAGGGCCCGAGCGAACCTGACAGGGCCCGACAGAGCCCGACAGGACGCGGGCAAAACCGACAGGGCCCGAGCAAACCCGACATGGCCCGAGCAAACCTGACAGGGCCCGACGGAGCCCGACAGGACGCGGGCAAACCCGACAGGGCCCGAGCAAACCCGACATGGCCCGAGCAAACCTGACAGGGCTCGATGGAGCACGACAGGGCCCGAGGAAACCCGACAGGGCGCGACGGAGCCTGACAGGGCCCGAGCAAACCCGACAGGGCTCGACGGAGCCTGACAGGGCCCGAGCAAACCCGACAGGGCCTGACGGAGCCTGACAGGGCCCGAGGAAAACCGACAGAGCCCGACGGAGCCCGAGAGGGCCCGAGCAAACCTGACAGGGCCCGAGCAATACAGACAGGGCCCGATGGAGCCCGACAGGGCTCGAGCAAACCCGACAGGGCCAGACAAAGCCTGACAGTGCCCGACGGAGCCCGACAGGGCCCGAGCAAACCCGACAAAGCCTCACAGAGCCTGACAGGGCTCGATGGAGCCCGACAGGGCCCGAGGAAACCCGACAGGGCTAGACGGAGCCCGACAGGGCCCGAGCAAACCCGACAGGGCCCGACGGAGCCCGACAGGGCCCCAGCAAACCCGACAGGGCCCGAGCAAACCCGACAAGGCCTGACGGAGCCTGACAGGGCCTGAGCAAACCCGACAGGGCTAGACGGAGCCTGACAGGGCCTGAGCAAACCCGACAGGGCCCGAGCAAACCTGATAGGGCCCGACGGAGCCCGACAGGGCCCGAGCAAACCTGACAGGGGTCGACAGAGCCTGACAGGGCCTGAGCAAACCCGACAGGGCCCGAGCATACCTGACAGGGGTCGACGGAGCCTGACAGGGCCTGAGCAAACCCGACAGGACCCGACAAAGCCTGACAGGGTTCGATAGAGCCCGACAGGGCCCGAGCAAACCCGACATGGCTCAACGGAGCCCGACAGGGCCCGAGCAAACCTGCCAGGGGTCGACGGAGCCTGACAGGGCCTGAGCAAACCCGACAGTGCCCGAGCAAACCTGACAGGGCCCAACGGAGCCCGACAGAGCCCGAGCAAACCCGACAGGGCCCGACAAGGCCCGACAGGGCCAGAACAAACCTGACAGGACCTGACAAAGCCTGACAGGGCCCGACGGAGCCCGACAGGGCTCGATGGAACCCGACAGGGCCCGAGGAAACCCGACATAGCCCGACGGAGCCCGACAGGGCCCGAGCAAACTTGAAAGGGCCCGACGGAGCCTGACAGGGCTCGATGGAGCCCGACAGGGCCCGAGGAAACCCGACAGGGCCCGACGGAGCCCGACAGGGCCCAAGTAAACCCGACAGGGCCTGAGCAAACCCGACAGTGCCTGAGCAAACCCGACAGGGCCCGAGCAAACCCGACAGGGCCCGACGGAGCCTGACAGGGCTCGATGGAGACCGACAGAGCCCGAGGAAACCCGACAGGGCCCGACGGAGCCCGATAGGGCCCGAGCAAACCCGACAGGGCCTGACGGAGCCCGAGAGGGCCCGAGCAAAGCCTGATAGGGTCCGACGGAGCCTGACAGGGCTCGATGGAGACCGACAGAGCCCGAGGAAACTTGACAGGGCCCGACGGAGCTCGATAGGGCCCGAGCAAACCCGACAGGGCCTGACGGAGTCCGACAGGGTCCGAGCAAACCCGAAAGGGCCCGACGAAGCCTGACAGGGCTCGATGGAGCCTGACAGGGCCCGAGGAAACCCGACAGGGCCTGACGGAGCCCGATAGGGCCCGAGCAAACCCGACAGGGCCCGATGGAGTCCGACAGGGCTCGAGCAAACCCGACAGGGCCTGAGCAAATCCGACAGGGCCTGACGGAGCCCGACAGGGCTCGAGCAAACCCGAAAGGGCCCGACGGAGCCTGACAGGGCTCGATGGAGCCCGACAGGGCCCGAGGAAACCCGACAGGGCCCCACGGAGCCCGATAGGCCCCGAGCAAACGCGACAGGGCCTGAGGGAGCCAGACAGGGCCCGGGCAAACCCGACAGGGCATGCTAGAGCCCGACAGAGCCCGAGCAAACCCGACAGGGCCCGACAAGGCCCGACAGGGCCCGAGGAAACCCAACAGGGCTTGACGGAGCCTGACAGGCCCCGAGCAAACCCGACACGGCCCGAGCAAACCTGACAGGGCTCGAAGGAGCCCGACAGGGCCCGAGGAAACCAGACAGGGCCCGACAGAGCCTGACAGGGCCCGAGCAAACCCAACATGGCCCGAGCAAACCTGACAGGGTTCGACAAAGCCTGACAGGGCTCGATGGAGCCTGACAGGGCCCAAGGAAACCCGACAGGGCCCGATGGAGCCTTACAGGGCCCAAGGAAACCCGAAAGGGCCCGACGGAGCCTGACAGGGCCCGAGCAAACCTGACAGGGCTCGACGGAGCCTGACAGGGCCCGAGCAAACCCGACAGGGCCCGAGCAAACCTGACAGGGCACGAAGGAGCCCGACAGGGCCCGAGCAAACCCGACAGGGCCCAACGGATCCCGACAGGGCGCAAGCAAACCTGACAGGGCCCGACGGAGCCCGACAGGGCACGAGCAAACCCGAAAGGGCCTGACGGAGCCTGACAGGGCCCGAGCAAACCCGACAGGGCCCGAGCAAATCTGACAGGGCCCGACAGAGCCCGACAGGACAGGGCAAACCCGACAGGGCCCGAGCAAACCCGACAGGGCCTGACAAGGCCCGACAGGGCCTGAGCAATCCCGACAGGGCCCGACAAGGCCCGACAGGGCCCGAGCAAACCCGACAGGGCCCGACAAAGCCTGACAGGGCCCGACGGAGCCCGACAGGGCCCGAGCAAACCCGACAAAGCCTCACAGAGCCTGACAGGGCTCGATGGAGCCCGACAGGGCCCGAGGAAACCCGACAGGGCTAGACGGAGCCCGACAGGGCCCGAGCAAACCCGACAGGGCCCGACGGAGCCCGACAGGGCCCCAGCAAACCCGACAGGGCCCGAGCAAACCCGACAGGGCCTGACGGAGCCTGACAGGGCCTGAGCAAACCCGCAGGGCTCGACGGAGCCTGACAGGGCCTGAGCAAACCCGACAGGGCCCGAGCAAACCCAACAGGGCCCGACGGAGCCCGACAGGGCCTGAGGAAACCAGACAGGGCCCGACGGAGCCCGACAGGGCCCTAGCAAAGCCGACAGGGCCAGAGCAAACCCGACAGGGCTTGACGGAGCCTGACAGGGCCCGAGCAAACCCGACAGGGCCCGAGCAAACCCGACAGGACCCAATGGAGCCCGACAGAGCTCGAGCAAACCCGACAGGCTCCGTCGCGCCCTGTTGTGTTTCCTTCGGCCCTGTCGGGCTCCATCGAGCCCTGTCGGGTTTGCTCGGGCCCGGTCGGGCTCCATCGGACCCTGTCAGGCTTTGTCGGGTCCTGTCGGGTTTGCTCAGGCCCTGTCGGGCCTTGTCAGGCCCTGTCGGGTTTGCTCGGGCCCTGTCGGGTTTGCTCAGGCCCTGTCGGGTTTGTTCGAGCCCTGTCGGGCTCCATCGGGCCCTGTCGGGTTTGCTCGGGCCCTATCGGGCTCCGTCGGGCCCTGTCGGGTTTCCTCGGGCCCTGTCGGACTCCACTGAGCCCTGTCAGGCTCTGTCGGGCTCTTTCGGGTTTGCTCGGGCCCTGGTGGGCTCCGTCGGGCCCTGTCAGGCTTTGTCAGGACGTGTCAGGTTTGCTCGGGCCCTGTCGGGCCTTGTCGGGCCCTGTCGGGTTTTCTCAGGCTCTGTCGGGCTCCAGCGTGCCCTGTCGGGTTTGCCCGGGCCCTGTCAGGCTCCGTCAGGCCCTGTCGGGGTTGCTCGGGCCCTATCGGGCTCAATCACGCCCTGTCGGGTTTCCTCGGGCCCTGTCGGGCTCCATCGAGCCCTGTCAGGCTCCGTCGGGCCCTTTCGGGTTTCCTCGGGCCCTGTCGGGCTCCGTCGGGCCCTGTCGGGTTTGCTCGAGCCCTGTCGGGCTCCGTCGGGCCCTGTCTGGTTTTCTCGGGCTCTGTCGGGCTCTGTCGGGCCCTGTCGGGTTTGCTCGGGCCATGTCGGGTTTGCTGAAGCCCTGTCAGGCCTTGTCGGGCCCTGTTGGGTTTGCTCGGGCTCTGTCGGGCTCCAGCATGCCCTGTCGGGTTTGCCCGGGACCTGTCAGGCTCCATCAGGCCCTGTCGGGTTTGCTCGGGCCCTATCGGGCTCCGTGGGGCCCTGTCGGGTTTCCTCAGGCCCTGTCGGGCTCCATCGAGCCCTGTCAGGCTCCGTCGGGTTCTTTCGGGTTTGCTCAAGCCCTGTCTGACTCTGTCAGGCCCTGTCAGGCTTTGTCAGGTCGTGTCAGGTTTGCTCGGGCCCTGTCGGGCCTTGTCGGGCCCTGTCGGGTTTGCTCGGGCTCTGTCGGGCTCCAGCGTGCCCTGTCGGGTTTGCCCGGGCCCTGTCAGGCTCCGTCAGGGCCTGTCGAGTTTGCTAAGGCCCTGTCGGGTTTGCTCGGGCCCTGTCGGGCTCCGTTAGGCCCTGTCGGTTTGCTCGGGCCTTGTCAGGTTTTCTGAAGCCCTGTCAGGCTTCGTCGGACCCTGTCGAGTGTGCTCGGGCCCTGTCGGGCTCCGTCGAGCCCTGTCAGGTTTTCTTGGGCCTTGTCAGGCTCTGTCGGGCCCTGTCAGGTTCCGTCGAGCCCTGTCGGGTTGCCTCGGGCCCTGTCAGACTCCACTGAGCCCTGTCAGGCTCCGTCGGGCTCTTTCGGGTTTGCTCGGGCCCTGGCGGGCTCCGTCGGGCCCTGTCAGGCTTTCTCAGGACGTGTCAGGTTTGCTCGGGCCCTGTCGGGCCTTGTCGGGCCCTGTCGGGTTTGCTCGGGCTCTGTCGGGCTCCAGCATGCCCTGTCGGGTTTGCCCGGGCCCTGTCAGGCTCCGTCAGGGCCTGTCGGGTTTGCTCGGGCCCTATCGGGCTCAATCAGGCCCTGTCGGGTTTCCTCGGGCCCTGTCGGGCTCCATCGAGCCCTGTCAGGCTCCGTCGGGCCCTTTCGGGTTTGCTCAGGCCCTGTCGGGCTCCGTCGGGCCCTGTCGGGTTTGCTCGAGCCCTGTCGGGCTCCGTCGGGCCCTGTCTGGTTTCCTCGGGCTCTGTCGGGCTCCGTCGGCCCTGTCGGGTTTGCTCGGGCCATGTCGGGTTTGCTGAAGCCCTGTCAGGCTTCGTCGGACCCTGTCGGGTTTGCTCGAGCCCTGTCGGGCTCCATCGAGCCCTGTCAGGCTCCGTCGGGCCCTTTCGGGTTTGCTCGGGCCCTGTCGGGCTCCGTCGGGCCCTGTCGGGTTTGCTCGAGCCCTGTCGGGCTCCGTCGGGCCCTGTCAGGTTTCCTTGGGCTCTGTCGGGCTCCGTCGGGCCCTGTCGGGTTTGCTCGGGCCATGTCGGGTTTGCTGAAGCCCTGTCAGGCTTCGTCGGACCCTGTCGGGTTTGCTCGAGCCCTGTCGGCCTCCATCGGGCCCTGTCAGGTCTGCTCGGGCCCTATCGGGATCTGTCGGGCCCTGTCGGGTTTCCTCGGGCCCTGTCGAGCACCATCGAGCCCTGTCAGGCTTCGTCGGGCCCTTTCGGGTTTGCTCGAGCCCTGTCGGGCTCTGTCAGGCCCTGTCGGGTTTGCTCGGGCCCTATCGGGCTCCGTCGAGCCCTGTCGGGTTTGCTCGGGCTCTGTCAGTCTCCGTCGGGCCCTGTCGGGTTTCCTCGGGCCCTGTCAGGCTCCATCAAGCCCTGTCAGGCTTTGTCGAACCCTGTCGGGTTTGCTCGGGCCCTGTCGGGTTTGCTCGGGCCCTGTCGGGCTCCGTCGGCCCTGTCGGGTTTGCTCGGGCCATGTCGGGTTTGCTGAAGCCCTGTCAGGCTTCGTCGGACCCTGTCGGGTTTGCTCGAGCCCTGTCGGGCTCCATCAAGCCCTGTCAGGCTCCGTCGGGCCCTTTCGGGTTTGCTCGGGCCCTGTCGGGCTCCGTCGGGCCCTGTCGGGTTTGCTCGAGCCCTGTCGAGCTCCGTCGGGCCCTGTCGGGATTCCTTGGGCTCTGTCGGGCTCCGTCGGGACCTGTCGAGTTTGCTCGGGCCATGTCGGGTTTGCTGAAGCCCTGTCAGGCTTCGTCGGACCCTGTCGGGTTTGCTCGAGCCCTGTCGGCCTCCATCGGGCCCTGTCAGGTCTGCTCGGGCCCTATCGGGCTTTGTCGGGCCCTGTCAGGTTTCCTCGGGCCCTGTCGAGCTCCATCGAGCCCTGTCAGGCTTCGTCGGGCCCTTTCGGGTTTGCTCGAGCCCTGTCGGGCTCTGTCAGGCCCTGTCGGGTTTGCTCGGGCCCTATCGGGCTCCGTCGAGCCCTGTCGGGTTTGCTCGGGCTCTGTCAGTCTCCGTCGGGCCCTGTCGGGTTTCCTCGGGCCCTGTCGGGCTCCATCAAGCCCTGTCAGGCTTTGTCGAACCCTGTCGGGTTTGCTCGGGCCCTGTCGGGTTTGCTCGGGCCCTGTCGGGCTCTGTCGGGCCCTGTCTGGTTTCCTCGGGCCCTGTCGGGCTCCCTCGGACCCTGTCGGGTTTGCTCGGGTCCTGTCGGGTTTGCTCGGGCCCTGTCGGGTTTGCTGAAGCCCTGTCAGGCTTCGTCGGACCCTGTCGGGTTTGCTCGGGCCCTGTCGGGTTTGCTCGGGCCCTGTCGGGCTCTGTCGGGCCCTGTCTGGTTTCCTCGGGCCCTGTCGGGCTCCCTCGGACCCTGTCGGGTTTGCTCGGGTCCTGTCGGGTTTGCTCGGGCCCTGTCGGGTTTGCTGAAGCCCTGTCAGGCTTCGTCGGACCCTGTCGGGTTTGCTCGGGCCCTGTCGGGCTCCGTCGAACCCTGTCGGGTTTGCTCGGGCCCTGTCAGGCTCCGTCGCGCCCTGTCGGGTTTCCTTGGGCCCTGTCGGGCTCCATCGAGCCCTGTCAGGTTTGCTCGGGCCCTGTCGGGTTTGCTCGGGCCCTGTCGGGCTCCATCGGACCCTATCAGGCTTTGGCGGGTCCTGTCGGGTTTGCTCAGACCCTGTCGGGCCTTGTCAGCCCCTGTCGGGTTTGCTCGCGCCCTGTCGGGCTCCGTCGGGCCCTGTCAGGTTCTCTTGGGCCCTGTCAGGTTTGCTCGGGCCCTGTCAGGCTCCGTCAGGCCCTATCGGGTTTGCTCGAGCCCTGTCGGGCTCCGTCAGGCCCTGGCAGGTTTGCTCGGGCCCTGTCGGGCCTTGTCAGGCCCTGTCGGGTTTGCTCGGGACCTGTCGGGTTTGCCCGCGTCCTGTCGGGCTCCGTCGGGCCCTGTCACATTCGCTCGGGCCCTGTCGGGTTTGCTCGGGCCCTGTCAGGCTCCGTCAGGCCCTGTCGGGTTTGCTCGTGCCCTGTCGGGCTCTGTCGGGCCCTGTCAGGTTTGCTCAGGCCCTGTCGGGATCCGTTGGGCCTTGTCGGGTTTGCTCGGGCCCTGTCGGGCTCCTTCGTGCCCTGTCAGGTTTGCTCGGGCCCTGTCGGGTTTGCTCGGGCCCTGTAAGGCTCCGTCGAGCCCTGTCGAATTTGCTCGGGCCCTGTCAGGCTCCGTCGGACCCTGTCAGGTTTCCTCGGGCCCTGTCGGGCTCCATCGAGCCCTGTCAGGCTTTGTCGAACCCTGTCGAGTTTGCTCAGGCCCTGTCGGGTTTGCTCGGGCCCTGTCGGGCTCCGTTAGGCCCTGTCGGTTTGCTCGGGCCTTGTCGGGTTTTCTGAAGCCCTGTCAGGCTTCGTCGGACCCTGTCGAGTGTGCTCGGGCCCTGTCGGGCTCCGTCGAGCCCTGTCAGGTTTTCTCGGGCCTTGTCAGGCTCTGTCGGGCCCTGTCAGGTTCCGTCGAGCCCTGTCGGGTTGCCTCGGGCCCTGTCAGACTCCACTGAGCCCTGTCAGGCTCCGTCCGGCTCTTTCGGGTTTGCTCGGACCCTGGCGGGCTCCGTCGGGCCCTGTCAGGCTTTCTCAGGACGTGTCAGGTTTGCTCGGGCCCTGTCGGGCCTTGTCGGGCCCTGTCGGGTTTGCTCGGGCTCTGTCGGGCTCCAGCATGCCCTGTCGGGTTTGCCCGGGCCCTGTCAGGCTCCGTCACGGCCTGTCGGGTTTGCTCGGGCCCTATCGGGCTCAATCAGGCCCTGTCGGGTTTCCTCGGGCCCTGTCGGGCTCCATCGAGCCCTGTCAGGCTCCGTCGGGCCCTTTCGGGTTTGCTCGGGCCCTGTCGGGCTCCGTCGGGCCCTGTCGGGTTTGCTCGAGCCCTGTCGGGCTCCGTCGGGCCCTGTGTGGTTTCCTCGGGCTCTGTCGGGCTCCGTCGGCCCTGTCGGGTTTGCTCGGGCCATGTCGGATTTGCTGAAGCCCTGTCAGGCTTCGTCGGACCCTGTCGGGTTTGCTCGAGCCCTGTCGGGCTCCATCGAGCCCTGTCAGGCTCCGTCGGGCCCTTTCGGGTTTGCTCGGGCCCTGTCGGGCTCCGTCGGGCCCTGTCGGGTTTGCTCGAGCCCTGTCGGGCTCCGTCAGGCCCTGTCGGGTTTCCTTGGGCTCTGTCGGGCTCCGTCGGGCCCTGTCGGGTTTGCTCGGGCCATGTCGGGTTTGCCGAAGCCCTGTCAGGCTTCGTCGGGCCCTGTCGGGTTTGCTCGAGCCCTGTCGGCCTCCATCGGGCCCTGTCAGGCTTTGTCGAACCCTGTCGAGTTTGCTCAGGCCCTGTCGGGTTTGCTCGGGCCCTGTCGGGCTCCGTTAGGCCCTGTCGGTTTGCTCGGGCCTTGTCGGGTTTTCTGAAGCCCTGTCAGGCTTCGTCGGACCCTGTCGAGTGTGCTCGGGCCCTGTCGGGCTCCGTCGAGCCCTGTCAGGTTTTCTTGGGCCTTGTCAGGCTCTGTCGGGCCCTGTCAGGTTCCGTCGAGCCCTGTCGGGTTGCCTCGGGCCCTGTCAGACTCCACTGAGCCCTGTCAGGCTCCGTCGGGCTCTTTCGGGTTTGCTCGGGCCCTGGCGGGCTCCGTCGGGCCCTGTCAGGCTTTCTCAGGACGTGTCAGGTTTGCTCGGGCCCTGTCGGGCCTTGTTGGGCCCTGTCGGGTTTGCTCGGGCTCTGTCGGGCTCCAGCATGCCCTGTCGGGTTTGCCCGGGCCCTGTCAGGCTCCGTCAGGCCCTGTCGGGTTTGCTCGGGCCCTATCGGGCTCAATCAGGCCCTGTCGGGTTTCCTCGGGCCCTGTCGGGCTCCATCGAGCCCTGTCAGGCTCCGTCGGGCCCTTTCGGGTTTGCTCGGGCGCTGTCGGGCTCCGTCGGGCCCTGTCGGGTTTGCTCGAGCCCTGTCAGGCTCCGTCGGGCCCTGTCTGGTTTCCTCGGGCTCTGTCGGGCTCCGTCGGCCCTGTCGGGTTTGCTCGGGCCATGTCGGGTTTGCTGAAGCCCTGTCAGGCTTCGTCGGACCCTGTCGGGTTTGCTCGAGCCCTGTCGGGCTCCATCGAGCCCTGTCAGGCTCCGTCGGGCCCTTTCGGGTTTGCTCGGGCCCTGTCGGGCTCCGTCGGGCCCTGTCGGGTTTGCTCGAGCCCTGTCGAGCTCCGTCGGGCCCTGTCAGGTTTCCTTGGGCTCTGTCGGGCTCCGTCGGGCCCTGTCGGGTTTGCTCGGGCCATGTCGGGTTTGCTGAAGCCCTGTCAGGCTTCGTCGGACCCTGTCGGGTTTGCTCGAGCCCTGTCGGCCTCCATCGGGCCCTGTCAGGTCTGCTCGGGCCCTATCGGGATCTGTCGGGCCCTGTCGGGTTTCCTCGGGCCCTGTCGAGCTCCATCGAGCCCTGTCAGGCTTCGTCGGGCCCTTTCGGGTTTGCTCGAGCCCTGTCGGGCTCTGTCAGGCCCTGTCGGGTTTGCTCGGGCCCTATCGGGCTCCGTCGAGCCCTGTCGGGTTTGCTCGGGCTCTGTCAGTCTCCGTCGGGCCCTGTCATGTTTCCTCGGGCCCTGTCAGGCTCCATCAAGCCCTGTCAGGCTTTGTCGAACCCTGTCGGGTTTGCTCGGGCCCTGTCGGGTTTGCTCGGGCCCTGTCGGGCTCCGTCGGCCCTGTCGGGTTTGCTCGGGCCATGTCGGGTTTGCTGAAGCCCTGTCAGGCTTCGTCGGACCCTGTCGGGTTTGCTCGAGCCCTGTCGGGCTCCATCGAGCCCTGTCAGGCTCCGTCGGGCACTTTCGGGTTTGCTCGGGCCCTGTCGGGCTCCGTCGGGCCCTGTCGGGTTTGCTCGAGCCCTGTCGGGCTCCGTCGGGCCCTGTCGGGTTTCCTTGGGCTCTGTCGGGCTCCGTCGGGCCCTGTCGGGTTTGCTCGGGCCATGTCGGGTTTGCTGAAGCCCTGTCAGGCTTCGTCGGACCCTGTCGGGTTTGCTCGAGCCCTGTCGGCCTCCATCGGGCCCTGTCAGGTCTGCTCGGGACCTATCGGGCTCTGTCGGGCCCTGTCGGGTTTCCTCGGGCCCTGTCGAGCTCCATCGAGCCCTGTCAGGCTTCGTCGGGCCCTTTCGGGTTTGCTCGAGCCCTGTCGGGCTCTGTCAGGCCCTGTCGGGTTTGCTCGGGCCCTATCGGGCTCCGTCGAGCCCTGTCGGGTTTGCTCGGGCCCTGTCAGTCTCCGTCGGGCCCTGTCGGGTTTCCTCGGGCCCTGTCGGGCTCCATCAAGCCCTGTCAGGCTTTGTCGAACCCTGTCGGGTTTGCTCGGGCCCTGTCGGGTTTGCTCGGGCCCTGTCGGGCTCTGTCGGGCCCTGTCTGGTTTCCTCGGGCCCTGTCGGGCTCCCTCGGACCCTGTCGGGTTTGCTCGGGTCCTGTCGGGTTTGCTCGGGCCCTGTCGGGTTTGCTGAAGCCCTGTCAGGCTTCGTCGGACCCTGTCGGGTTTGCTCGGGCCCTGTCGGGTTTGCTCGGGCCCTGTCGGGCTCTGTCGGGCCCTGTCTGGTTTCCTCGGGCCCTGTCGGGCTCCCTCGGACCCTGTCGGATTTGCTCGGGTCCTGTCGGGTTTGCTCGGGCCCTGTCGGGTTTGCTGAAGCCCTGTCAGGCTTCATCGGACCCTGTCGGGTTTGCTCGGGCCCTGTCGGGCTCCGTCGAACCCTGTCGGGTTTGCTCGGGCCCTGTCAGGCTCCGTCGCGCCCTGTCGGGTTTCCTTGGGCCCTGTCGGGCTCCATCGAGCCCTGTCAGGTTTGCTCGGGCCCTGTCGGGTTTGCTCGGGCCCTGTCGGGCTCCATCGGACCCTATCAGGCTTTGGCGGGTCCTGTCGGGTTTGCTCAGGCCCTGTCGGGCCTTGTCAGCCCCTGTCGGGTTTGCTCGCGCCCTGTCGGGCTCCGTCGGGCCCTGTCAGGTTCTCTTGGGCCCTGTCAGGTTTGCTCGGGCCCTGTCAGGCTCCGTCAGGCCCTATCGGGTTTGCTCGAGCCCTGTCGGGCTCCGTCAGGCCCTGGCAGGTTTGCTCGGGCCCTGTCGGGCCTTGTCAGGCCCTGTCGGGTTTGCTCGGGACCTGTCGGGTTTGCCCGCGTCCTGTCGGGCTCCGTCGGGCCCTGTCACATTCGCTCGGGCCCTGTCGGGTTTGCTCGGGCCCTGTCAGGCTCCGTCAGGCCCTGTCGGGTTTGCTCGTGCCCTGTCGGGCTCTGTCGGGCCCTGTCAGGTTTGCTCAGGCCCTGTCGGGATCCGTTGGGCCTTGTCGGGTTTGCTCGGGCCCTGTCGGGCTCCTTCGTGCCCTGTCAGGTTTGCTCGGGCCCTGTCGGGTTTGCTCGGGCCCTGTAAGGCTCCGTCGAGCCCTGTCGAATTTGCTCGGGCCCTGTCAGGCTCCGTCGGACCCTGTCGGGTTTCCTCGGGCCCTGTCGGGCTCCATCGAGCCCTGTCAGGCTTTGTCGAACCCTGTCGAGTTTGCTCAGGCCCTGTCGGGTTTGCTCGGGCCCTGTCGGGCTCCGTTAGGCCCTGTCGGTTTGCTCGGGCCTTGTCGGGTTTTCTGAAGCCCTGTCAGGCTTCGTCGGACCCTGTCGAGTGTGCTCGGGCCCTGTCGGGCTCCGTCGAGCCCTGTCAGGTTTTCTCGGGCCTTGTCAGGCTCTGTCGGGCCCTGTCAGGTTCCGTCGAGCCCTGTCGGGTTGCCTCGGGCCCTGTCAGACTCCACTGAGCCCTGTCAGGCTCCGTCGGGCTCTTTTGGGTTTGCTCGGGCCCTGGCGGGCTCCGTCGGGCCCTGTCAGGCTTTCTCAGGACGTGTCAGGTTTGCTCGGGCCCTGTCGGGCCTTGTCGGGCCCTGTCGGGTTTGCTCGGGCTCTGTCGGGCTCCAGCATGCCCTGTCGGGTTTGCCCGGGCCCTGTCAGGCTCCGTCAGGGCCTGTCGGGTTTGCTCGGGCCCTATCGGGCTCAATCAGGCCCTGTCGGGTTTCCTCGGGCCCTGTCGGGCTCCATTGAGCCCTGTCAGGCTCTGTCGGGCCCTTTCGGGTTTGCTCGGGCCCTGTCGGGCTCCGTCGGGCCCTGTCGGGTTTGCTCGAGCCCTGTCGGGCTCCGTCGGGCCCTGTCTGGTTTCCTCGGGCTCTGTCGGGCTCCGTCGGCCCTGTCGGGTTTGCTCGGGCCATGTCGGGTTTGCTGAAGCCCTGTCAGGCTTCGTCGGACCCTGTCGGGTTTGCTCGAGCCCTGTCGGGCTCCATCGAGCCCTGTCAGGCTCCGTCGGGCCCTTTCGGGTTTGCTCGGGCCCTGTCGGGCTCCGTCAGGCCCTGTCGGGTTTGCTCGAGCCCTGTCGGGCTCCGTCGGGCCCTGTCGGGTTTCCTTGGGCTCTGTCGGGCTCCGTCGGGCCCTGTCGGGTTTGCTCGGGCCATGTCGGGTTTGCTGAAGCCCTGTCAGGCTTCGTCGGACCCTGTCGGGTTTGCTCGGGCCCTGTCGGGCTCTGTCGGGCCCTGTCTGGTTTCCTCGGGCCCTGTCGGGCTCCCTCGGACCCTGTCGGGTTTGCTCGGGTCCTGTCGGGTTTGCTCGGGCCCTGTCGGGTTTGCTGAAGCCCTGTCAGGCTTCGTCGGACCCTGTCGGGTTTGCTCGGGCCCTGTCGGGCTCCGTCGAACCCTGTCGGGTTTGCTCGGGCCCTGTCAGGCTCCGTCGCGCCCTGTCGGGTTTCCTTGGGCCCTGTCGGGCTCCATCGAGCCCTGTCAGGTTTGCTCGGGCCCTGTCGGGTTTGCTCGGGCCCTGTCGGGCTCCATCGGACCCTATCAGGCTTTGGCGGGTCCTGTCGGGTTTGCTCAGGCCCTGTCGGGCCTTGTCAGCCCCTGTCGGGTTTGCTCGCGCCCTGTCGGGCTCCGTCGGGCCCTGTCAGGTTCTCTTGGGCCCTGTCAGGTTTGCTCGGGCCCTGTCAGGCTCCGTCAGGCCCTATCGGGTTTGCTCGAGCCCTGTCGGGCTCCGTCAGGCCCTGGCAGGTTTGCTCGGGCCCTGTCGGGCCTTGTCAGGCCCTGTCGGGTTTGCTCGGGACCTGTCGGGTTTGCCCGCGTCCTGTCGGGCTCCGTCGGGCCCTGTCACATTCGCTCGGGCCCTGTCGGGTTTGCTCGGGCCCTGTCAGGCTCCGTCAGGCCCTGTCGGGTTTGCTCGTGCCCTGTCGGGCTCTGTCGGGCCCTGTCAGGTTTGCTCGGGCCCTGTCGGGATCCGTTGGGCCTTGTCGGGTTTGCTCGGGCCCTGTCGGGCTCCTTCGTGCCCTGTCAGGTTTGCTCGGGCCCTGTCGGGTTTGCTCGGGCCCTGTAAGGCTCCGTCGAGCCCTGTCGAATTTGCTCGGGCCCTGTCAGGCTCCGTCGGACCCTGTCGGGTTTCCTCGGGCCCTGTCGGGCTCCATCGAGCCCTGTCAGGCTTTGTCGAACCCTGTCGAGTTTGCTCAGGCCCTGTCGGGTTTGCTCGGGCCCTGTCGGGCTCCGTTAGGCCCTGTCGGTTTGCTCGGGCCTTGTCGGGTTTTCTGAAGCCCTGTCAGGCTTCGTCGGACCCTGTCGAGTGTGCTCGGGCCCTGTCGGGCTCCGTCGAGCCCTGTCAGGTTTTCTCGGGCCTTGTCAGGCTCTGTCGGGCCCTGTCAGGTTCCGTCGAGCCCTGTCGGGTTGCCTCGGGCCCTGTCAGACTCCACTGAGCCCTGTCAGGCTCCGTCGGGCTCTTTCGGGTTTGCTCGGGCCCTGGCGGGCTCCGTCGGACCCTGTCAGGCTTTCTCAGGACGTGTCAGGTTTGCTCGGGCCCTGTCGGGCCTTGTCGGGCCCTGTCGGGTTTGCTCGGGCTCTGTCGGGCTCCAGCATGCCCTGTCGGGTTTGCCCGGGCCCTGTCAGGCTCCGTCAGGGCCTGTCGGGTTTGCTCGGGCCCTATCGGGCTCAATCAGGCCCTGTCGGGTTTCCTCGGGCCCTGTCGGGCTCCATCGAGCCCTGTCAGGCTCCGTCGGGCCCTTTCGGGTTTGCTCGGGCCCTGTCGGGCTCCGTCGGGCCCTGTCGGGTTTGCTCGAGCCCTGTCGGGCTCCGTCGGGCCCTGTCTGGTTTCCTCGGGCTCTGTCGGGCTCCGTCGGCCCTGTCGGGTTTGCTCGGGCCATGTCGGATTTGCTGAAGCCCTGTCAGGCTTCGTCGGACCCTGTCGGGTTTGCTCGAGCCCTGTCGGGCTCCATCGAGCCCTGTCAGGCTCCGTCGGGCCCTTTCGGGTTTGCTCGGGCCCTGTCGGGCTCCGTCGGGCCCTGTCGGGTTTGCTCGAGCCCTGTCGGGCTCCTTCGGGCCCTGTCGGGTTTCCTTGGGCTCTGTCGGGCTCCGTCGGGCCCTGTCGGGTTTGCTCGGGCCATGTCAGGTTTGCTGAAGCCCTGTCAGGCTTCGTTGGGCCCTGTCGGGTTTGCTCGAGCCCTGTCGGCCTCCATCGGGCCCTGTCAGGCTTTGTCGAACTCTGTCGAGTTTGCTCAGGCCCTGTCGGGTTTGCTCGGGCCCTGTCGGGCTCCGTTAGGCCCTGTCGGTTTCCTCGGGCCTTGTCGGGTTTTCTGAAGCCCTGTCAGGCTTCGTCGGACCCTGTCGAGTGTGCTCGGGCCCTGTCGGGCTCCGTCGAGCCCTGTCAGGTTTTCTTGGGCCTTGTCAGGCTCTGTCGGGCCCTGTCAGGTTTAGTCGAGCCCTGTCGGGTTGCCTCGGGCCCTGTCAGACTCCACTGAGCCCTGTCAGGCTCCGTCGGGCTCTTTCGGGTTTGCTCGGGCCCTGGCGGGCTCCGTCGGGCCCTGTCAGGCTTTCTCAGGACGTGTCAGGTTTGCTCGGGCCCTGTCGGGCCTTGTCAGGCCCTGTCGGGTTTACTCGGGACCTGTCGGGTTTGCCCGCGTCCTGTCGGGCTCCGTCGGGCCCTGTCAGATTCGCTCGGGCCCTGTCGGGTTTGCTCGGGCCCTGTCAGGCTCCGTCAGGCCCTGTCGGGTTTGCTCGGGCCCTGTCGGGCTCCTTCGTGCCCTGTCAGGTTTGCTCGGGCCCTGTCGGGTTTGCTCGGGCCCTGTCAGGCTCCGTCAGGCTCTGTCGGGTTTCCTCGGGCCCTGTCGGGCTCCATCGAGCCCTGTCAGGCTTTGTCGAACCCTGTCGGGTTTGCTCGGGCCCTTTCGGGTTTGCTCGGGCCCTGTCGGGCTCCGTCGGGCCCTGTCGGGTTTGCTCGAGCCCTCTCGGGCTCCTTCGGGCCCTGTCGGGTTTCCTTGGGCTCTGTCGGGCTCCGTCGGGCCCTGTCGGGTTTGCTCGGGCCATGTCAGGTTTGCTGAAGCCCTGTCAGGCTTCGTCGGGCCCTGTCGGGTTTGCTCGAGCCCTGTCGGCCTCCATCGGGCCCTGTCAGGCTTTGTCGAACCCTGTCGAGTTTGCTCAGGCCCTGTCGGGTTTGCTCGGGCCCTGTCGGGCTCCGTTAGGCCCTGTCGGTTTGCTCGGGCCTTGTCGGGTTTTCTGAAGCCCTGTCAGGCTTCGTCGGACCCTGTCGAGTGTGCTCGGGCCCTGTCGGGCTCCGTCGAGCCCTGTCAGGTTTTCTTGGGCCTTGTCAGGCTCTGTCGGGCCCTGTCAGGTTCCGTCGAGCCCTGTCGGGTTGCCTCGGGCCCTGTCAGACTCCACTGAGCCCTGTCAGGCTCCGTCGGGCTCTTTCGGGTTTGCTCGGGCCCTGGCGGGCTCCGTCGGGCCCTGTCAGGCTTTCTCAGGACGTGTCAGGTTTGCTCGGGCCCTGTCGGGCCTTGTCAGGCCCTGTCGGGTTTGCTCGGGACCTGTCGGGTTTGCCCGCGTCCTGTCGGGCTCCGTCGGGCCCTGTCAGATTCGCTCGGGCCCTGTCGGGTTTGCTCGGGCCCTGTCAGGCTCCGTCAGGCCCTGTCGGGTTTGCTCGGGCCCTGTCGGGCTCCTTCGTGCCCTGTCAGGTTTGCTCGGGCCCTGTCGGGTTTGCTCGGGCCCTGTCAGGCTCCGTCAGGCTCTGTCGGGTTTCCTCGGGCCCTGTCGGGCTCCATCGAGCCCTGTCAGGCTTTGTCGAACCCTGTCGGGTTTGCTCGGGCCCTGTTGGGTTTGCTCGGGTCCTGTCGGGCTCTTTCGGGCCCTGTCGGGTTTGCTCGGGCCCTATCGGGCTTTGTGGGGCCCTGTCGGGTTTCCTCGGGCCCTGTCGGGCTCCATCGAGCCCTGTCGGGCTCCGTCGGGCCCTGTCAGGCTTTGTCAGGTCCTGTCAGGTTTGCTCGGGCCCTGTCGGGCCTTGTCGGGCCCTGTCGGGTTTGCTCGGGCTCTGTCGGTCTCCAGCGTGCCCTGTCGGGTTTGCCCGGGCCCTGTCAGGCTCCGTCGGGCCCTTTCGGGTTTGCTCGGGCCCTGTCGGGCTCCGTCGGGCCCTGTCGGGTTTGCTCGAGCCCTGTCGGGCTCCGTCGGGCCCTGTCTGGTTTCCTCAGGCTCTGTCGGGCTCCGTCGGCCCTGTCGGGTTTGCTCGGGCCATGTCGGATTTGCTGAAGCCCTGTCAGGATTCGTCGGACCCTGTCGGGTTTGCTCGAGCCCTGTCGGGCTCCATCGAGCCCTGTCAGGCTCCGTCGGGCCCTTTCGGGTTTGCTTGGGCCCTGTCGGGCTCCGTCGGGCCCTGTCGGGTTTGCTCGAGCCCTGTCGGGCTCCTTCGGGCCCTGTCGGGTTTCCTTGGGCTCTGTCGGGCTCAGTCGGGCCCTGTCGGGTTTGCTCGGGCCATGTCAGGTTTGCTGAAGCCCTGTCAGGCTTCGTCGGGCCCTGTCGGGTTTGCTCGAGCCCTGTCGGCCTCCATCGGGCCCTGTCAGGCTTTGTCGAACCCTGTCGAGTTTGCTCAGGCCCTGTCGGGTTTGCTCGGGCCCTGTCGGGCTCCGTTAGGCCCTGTCGGTTTGCTCGGGCCTTGTCGGGTTTTCTGAAGCCCTGTCAGGCTTCGTCGGACCCTGTCGAGTGTGCTCGGGCCCTGTCGGGCTCCGTCGAGCCCTGTCAGGTTTTCTTGGGCCTTGTCAGGCTCTGTCGGGCCCTGTCAGGTTCCGTCGAGCCCTGTCGGGTTGCCTCGGGCCCTGTCAGACTCCACTGAGCCCTGTCAGGCTCCGTCGGGCTCTTTCGGGTTTGCTCGGGCCCTGGCGGGCTCCGTCGGGCCCTGTCAGGCTTTCTCAGGACGTGTCAGGTTTGCTCGGGCCCTGTCGGGCCTTGTCAGGCCCTGTCGGGTTTGCTCGGGACCTGTCGGGTTTGCCCGCGTCCTGTCGGGCTCCGTCGGGCCCTGTCAGATTCGCTCGGGCCCTGTCGGGTTTGCTCGGGCCCTGTCAGGCTCCGTCAGGCCCTGTCGGGTTTGCTCGGGCCCTGTCGGGCTCCTTCGTGCCCTGTCAGGTTTGCTCGGGCCCTGTCGGGTTTGCTCGGGCCCTGTCAGGCTCCGTCAGGCTCTGTCGGGTTTCCTCGGGCCCTGTCGGGCTCCATCGAGCCCTGTCAGGCTTTGTCGAACCCTGTCGGGTTTGCTCGGGCCCTGTTGGGTTTGCTCAGGTCCTGTCGGGCTCTTTCGGGCCCTGTCGGGTTTGCTCGAGCCCTATCGGGCTTTGTGGGGCCCTGTCGGGTTTCCTCGGGCCCTGTCGGGCTCCATCGAGCCCTGTCGGGCTCCGTCGGGCCCTGTCAGGCTTTGTCAGGTCCTGTCAGGTTTGCTCGGGCCCTGTCGGGCCTTGTCGGGCCCTGTCGGGTTTGCTCGGGCTCTGTCGGTCTCCAGCGTGCCCTGTCGGGTTTGCCCGGGCCCTGTCAGGCTCCATCAGGCCCTGTCGGGTTTGCTCGGGCCCTATCGGGCTCCGTGGGGCCCTGTCGGGTTTCCTCGGGCCCTGTCAGGCTCCGTCGGGCCCTTTCGGGTTTGCTCGGGCCCTGTCGGGCTCCGTCGGGCCCTGTCGGATTTGCTCAGGCCCTGTCGGGTTTGCTCGAGCCCTGTCGGGCTCCATCGGGTCCTGTCGGGTTTGCTCGGGCCCTATCGGGCTCTGTCGGGCCCTGTCGGGTTTCCTCGGGCCCTGTCGGGCTCCATCGAGCCCTGTCAGGCTTCGTCGGGCCCTTTCGGGTTTGCTCGGGCCCTGTCAGGCTCCGTCAGGCCCTGTCGGGTTTGCTCGGGCCCTATCGGGCTCCGTCGAGCCCTGTCGGGTTTCCTCAGGCCCTGTCAGGCTCCATCGAGCCCTGTCAGGCTCCGTCGGGCCCTTTCGGGTTTGCTCGGGCCCTGTCGGGCTCCGTCGGGCCCTGTCGGGTTTGCTCGGGCCCTGTCGGGTTTGCTCGGGCCCTGTCAGGCTTTGTCAAGCCCTGTCAGGATTGCTAGGGCCCTGTCGGGCTCCGTCGGGCCCTGTCAGGCTTTGTCGAACCCTGTCGGGTTTGCTCGGGCCCTGTCGGGTTTGCTCGGGCCCTGTCGGGCTCTGTCGGGCCCTGTCTGGTTTCCTCGGGCCCTGTCGGGCTCCGTCGGGCCCTGTCGGATTTGCTCGGGCCCTGTCGGGTTTGCTGAAGCCCTGTCAGGCTTCGTCGGACCCTGTCGGGTTTGCTCGGGCCCTGTCGGGCTCCGTCGAACCCTGTCGGGTTTGCTCGGGGCCTGTCAGGCTCCGTCAGGCCCTATCAGGTTTGCTCGAGCCCTGTCGGGCTCCGTCAGGCCCTGTCAGGTTTGCTCGGGCCCTGTCGGCCCTTGTCAGGCCCTGTCGAGTTTGCTCAGGACCTGTCGGGTTTGCCCGCGTCCTGTCGGGCTCCGTCGGGCCTTGTCAGATTCGCTCGGGCCCTGTCGGGTTTGCTCGGGCTCTGTCAGGCTCCGTCAGGCCCTGTCGGGTTTTCTCGTGCCCTGTCAGGCTCCGTCAGGCCCTGTCGGGTTTGCTCGCGCCCTGTCGGGATCCGTTGGGCCTTGTCGGGTTTGCTCGGGCCCTGTCGGGCTCCGTCGTGCCCTGTCAGGTCTGCTCGGGCCCTGTCGGGTTTGCTCGGGCCCTGTCAGGCTCCGTCGGGCTCTGTCGGGTTTCCTCGGGCCCTGTCGGGCTCCATCGAGCCCTGTCGGGTTTGCTCGGGCCCTGTCGGTCTCCATCGGACCCTGTCAGGCTTTGTCGGGTCCTGTCGGGTTTCCTCAGGCCCCGTCGGGCCTTGTCAGGCCCTGTCGGGTTTGCTCGGGCCCTGTCGGGTTTGCCCGCGTCCTGTCGGGCTCCGTTGGGCCCTGTCGGGTTTGCTCGGGCCCTGTCGGGCTCCTTCGTGCCCTGTCAGGTTTGCTCGGGCCCTGTCGGGTTTGCTCGGGCCCTGTCAGACTCCGTCGACCTTTGTCAGGTTTGCTCGGGCCCTGTCGGGTTTGCTCGGGCCCTGTCAGGCTTTGTCGAGCCCTGTCGGGTTTGCTCGGGCCCTGTCAGGCTCCGTCAGGCCCTGTCGGGTTTGCTCGGGCCCTATCGGGCTCAATCAGGCCCTGTCGGGTTTCCTCGGGCCCTGTCGGGCTCCATCGAGCCCTGTCAGGATCCGTCGGGCCCTTACGGGTTTGCTCGGGCCCTGTCGGGCTCCGTCGGGCCCTGTCGGGTTTGCTCGGGCCCTGTCGGGCTCCGTCGGGCCCTGTCTGGTTTCCTCGGGCTCTGTCGGGCTCCGTCGGGCCCTGTCGGGTTTGCTCGGACCCTGTCGGGTTTGCTCGAGCCCTGTCGGGCTCCATCGGGCCTTGTCGGGTTTGCTCGAGCCCTATCGGGCTCCGTCGGGCTCTGTCGGGTTTCCTCGGGCCCTGTCGGGCTCCATCGAGCCCTGTCAGGCTTCATCGGGCCCTTTCGGGTTTGCTCGGGCCCTGTCGGGCTCTGTCAGGCCCTGTCGGGTTTGCTCGGGCCCTATCGGGCTCCGTCGAGCCCTGTCGGGTTTGCTCGGGCTCTGTCAGTCTCCGTCGGGCCCTGTCATGTTTCCTCGGGCCCTGTCAGGCTCCATCAAGCCCTGTCAGGCTTTGTCGAACCCTGTCGGGTTTGCTCGGGCCCTGTCGGGTTTGCTCGGGCCCTGTCGGGCTCCGTCGGCCCTGTCGGGTTTGCTCGGGCCATGTCGGGTTTGCTGAAGCCCTGTCAGGCTTCGTCGGACCCTGTCGGGTTTGCTCGAGCCCTGTCGGGCTCCATCGAGCCCTGTCAGGCTCCGTCGGGCTCTTTCGGGTTTGCTCGGGCCCTGTCGGGCTCCGTCGGGCCCTGTCGGGTTTGCTCGAGCCCTGTCGGGCTCCGTCGGGCCCTGTCGGGTTTCTTTGGGCTCTGTCGGGCTCCGTCGGGCCCTGTCGGGTTTGCTCGGGCCATGTCGGGTTTGCTCGCGCCCTGTCAGGCTTCGTCGGACCCTGTCGGGTGTGTTCGAGCCCTGTCGGCCTCCATCGGGCCCTGTCAGGTCTGCTCGGGACCTATCGGGCTCTGTCGGGCCCTGTCGGGTTTCCTCGGGCCCTGTCGAGCTCCATCGAGCCCTGTCAGGCTTCGTCGGGCCCTTTCGGGTTTGCTCGAGCCCTGTCGGGCTCTGTCAGGCCCTGTCGGGTTTGCTCGGGCCCTATCGGGCTCCGTCGAGCCCTGTCGGGTTTGCTCGGGCCCTGTCAGTCTCCGTCGGGCCCTGTCGGGTTTCCTCGGGCCCTGTCGGGCTCCATCAAGCCCTGTCAGGCTTTGTCGAACCCTGTCGGGTTTGCTCGGGCCCTGTCGGGTTTGCTCGGGCCCTGTCGGGCTCTGTCGGGCCCTGTCTGGTTTCCTCGGGCCCTGTCGGGCTCCCTCGGACCCTGTCGGGTTTGCTCGGGTCCTGTCGGGTTTGCTCGGGCCCTGTCGGGTTTGCTGAAGCCCTGTCAGGCTTCGTCGGACCCTGTCGGGTTTGCTCGGGCCCTGTCGGGTTTGCTCGGGCCCTGTCGGGCTCTGTCGGGCCCTGTCTGGTTTCCTCGGGCCCTGTCGGGCTCCCTCGGACCCTGTCGGATTTGCTCGGGTCCTGTCGGGTTTGCTCGGGCCCTGTCGGGTTTGCTGAAGCCCTGTCAGGCTTCATCGGACCCTGTCGGGTTTGCTCGGGCGCTGTCGGGCTCCGTCGAACCCTGTCGGGTTTGCTCGGGCCCTGTCAGGCTCCGTCGCGCCCTGTCGGGTTTCCTTGGGCCCTGTCGGGCTCCATCGAGCCCTGTCAGGTTTGCTCGGGCCCTGTCGGGTTTGCTCGGGCCCTGTCGGGCTCCATCGGACCCTATCAGGCTTTGGCGGGTCCTGTCGGGTTTGCTCAGGCCCTGTCGGGCCTTGTCAGCCCCTGTCGGGTTTGCTCGCGCCCTGTCGGGCTCCGTCGGGCCCTGTCAGGTTCTCTTGGGCCCTGTCAGGTTTGCTCGGGCCCTGTCAGGCTCCGTCAGGCCCTATCGGGTTTGCTCGAGCCCTGTCGGGCTCCGTCAGGCCCTGGCAGGTTTGCTCGGGCCCTGTCGGGCCTTGTCAGGCCCTGTCGGGTTTGCTCGGGACCTGTCGGGTTTGCCCGCGTCCTGTCGGGCTCCGTCGGGCCCTGTCACATTCGCTCGGGCCCTGTCGGGTTTGCTCGGGCCCTGTCAGGCTCCGTCAGGCCCTGTCGGGTTTGCTCGTGCCCTGTCGGGCTCTGTCGGGCCCTGTCAGGTTTGCTCAGGCCCTGTCGGGATCCGTTGGGCCTTGTCGGGTTTGCTCGGGCCCTGTCGGGCTCCTTCGTGCCCTGTCAGGTTTGCTCGGGCCCTGTCGGGTTTGCTCGGGCCCTGTAAGGCTCCGTCGAGCCCTGTCGAATTTGCTCGGGCCCTGTCAGGCTCCGTCGGACCCTGTCGGGTTTCCTCGGGCCCTGTCGGGCTCCATCGAGCCCTGTCAGGCTTTGTCGAACCCTGTCGAGTTTGCTCAGGCCCTGTCGGGTTTGCTCGGGCCCTGTCGGGCTCCGTTAGGCCCTGTCGGTTTGCTCGGGCCTTGTCGGGTTTTCTGAAGCCCTGTCAGGCTTCGTCGGACCCTGTCGAGTGTGCTCGGGCCCTGTCGGGCTCCGTCGAGCCCTGTCAGGTTTTCTCGGGCCTTGTCAGGCTCTGTCGGGCCCTGTCAGGTTCCGTCGAGCCCTGTCGGGTTGCCTCGGGCCCTGTCAGACTCCACTGAGCCCTGTCAGGCTCCGTCGGGCTCTTTCGGGTTTGCTCGGGCCCTGGCGGGCTCCGTCGGGCCCTGTCAGGCTTTCTCAGGACGTGTCAGGTTTGCTCGGGCCCTGTCGGGCCTTGTCGGGCCCTGTCGGGTTTGCTCGGGCTCTGTCGGGCTCCAGCATGCCCTGTCGGGTTTGCCCGGGCCCTGTCAGGCTCCGTCAGGGCCTGTCGGGTTTGCTCGGGCCCTATCGGGCTCAATCAGGCCCTGTCGGGTTTCCTCGGGCCCTGTCGGGCTCCATCGAGCCCTGTCAGGCTCTGTCGGGCCCTTTCGGGTTTGCTCGGGCCCTGTCGGGCTCCGTCGGGCCCTGTCGGGTTTGCTCGAGCCCTGTCGGGCTCCGTCGGGCCCTGTCTGGTTTCCTCGGGCTCTGTCGGGCTCCGTCGGCCCTGTCGGGTTTGCTCGGGCCATGTCGGGTTTGCTGAAGCCCTGTCAGGCTTCGTCGGACCCTGTCGGGTTTGCTCGAGCCCTGTCGGGCTCCATCGAGCCCTGTCAGGCTCCGTCGGGCCCTTTCGGGTTTGCTCGGGCCCTGTCGGGCTCCGTCAGGCCCTGTCGGGTTTGCTCGAGCCCTGTCGGGCTCCGTCGGGCCCTGTCGGGTTTCCTTGGGCTCTGTCGGGCTCCGTCGGGCCCTGTCGGGTTTGCTCGGGCCATGTCGGGTTTGCTGAAGCCCTGTCAGGCTTCGTCGGACCCTGTCGGGTTTGCTCGGGCCCTGTCGGGCTCTGTCGGGCCCTGTCTGGTTTCCTCGGGCCCTGTCGGGCTCCCTCGGACCCTGTCGGGTTTGCTCGGGTCCTGTCGGGTTTGCTCGGGCCCTGTCGGGTTTGCTGAAGCCCTGTCAGGCTTCGTCGGACCCTGTCGGGTTTGCTCGGGCCCTGTCGGGCTCCGTCGAACCCTGTCGGGTTTGCTCGGGCCCTGTCAGGCTCCGTCGCGCCCTGTCGGGTTTCCTTGGGCCCTGTCGGGCTCCATCGAGCCCTGTCAGGTTTGCTCGGGCCCTGTCGGGTTTGCTCGGGCCCTGTCGGGCTCCATCGGACCCTATCAGGCTTTGGCGGGTCCTGTCGGGTTTGCTCAGGCCCTGTCGGGCCTTGTCAGCCCCTGTCGGGTTTGCTCGCGCCCTGTCGGGCTCCGTCGGGCCCTGTCAGGTTCTCTTGGGCCCTGTCAGGTTTGCTCGGGCCCTGTCAGGCTCCGTCAGGCCCTATCGGGTTTGCTCGAGCCCTGTCGGGCTCCGTCAGGCCCTGGCAGGTTTGCTCGGGCCCTGTCGGGCCTTGTCAGGCCCTGTCGGGTTTGCTCGGGACCTGTCGGGTTTGCCCGCGTCCTGTCGGGCTCCGTCGGGCCCTGTCACATTCGCTCGGGCCCTGTCGGGTTTGCTCGGGCCCTGTCAGGCTCCGTCAGGCCCTGTCGGGTTTGCTCGTGCCCTGTCGGGCTCTGTCGGGCCCTGTCAGGTTTGCTCGGGCCCTGTCGGGATCCGTTGGGCCTTGTCGGGTTTGCTCGGGCCCTGTCGGGCTCCTTCGTGCCCTGTCAGGTTTGCTCGGGCCCTGTCGGGTTTGCTCGGGCCCTGTAAGGCTCCGTCGAGCCCTGTCGAATTTGCTCGGGCCCTGTCAGGCTCCGTCGGACCCTGTCGGGTTTCCTCGGGCCCTGTCGGGCTCCATCGAGCCCTGTCAGGCTTTGTCGAACCCTGTCGAGTTTGCTCAGGCCCTGTCGGGTTTGCTCGGGCCCTGTCGGGCTCCGTTAGGCCCTGTCGGTTTGCTCGGGCCTTGTCGGGTTTTCTGAAGCCCTGTCAGGCTTCGTCGGACCCTGTCGAGTGTGCTCGGGCCCTGTCGGGCTCCGTCGAGCCCTGTCAGGTTTTCTCGGGCCTTGTCAGGCTCTGTCGGGCCCTGTCAGGTTCCGTCGAGCCCTGTCGGGTTGCCTCGGGCCCTGTCAGACTCCACTGAGCCCTGTCAGGCTCCGTCGGGCTCTTTCGGGTTTGCTCGGGCCCTGGCGGGCTCCGTCGGACCCTGTCAGGCTTTCTCAGGACGTGTCAGGTTTGCTCGGGCCCTGTCGGGCCTTGTCGGGCCCTGTCGGGTTTGCTCGGGCTCTGTCGGGCTCCAGCATGCCCTGTCGGGTTTGCCCGGGCCCTGTCAGGCTCCGTCAGGGCCTGTCGGGTTTGCTCGGGCCCTATCGGGCTCAATCAGGCCCTGTCGGGTTTCCTCGGGCCCTGTCGGGCTCCATCGAGCCCTGTCAGGCTCCGTCGGGCCCTTTCGGGTTTGCTCGGGCCCTGTCGGGCTCCGTCGGGCCCTGTCGGGTTTGCTCGAGCCCTGTCGGGCTCCGTCGGGCCCTGTCTGGTTTCCTCGGGCTCTGTCGGGCTCCGTCGGCCCTGTCGGGTTTGCTCGGGCCATGTCGGATTTGCTGAAGCCCTGTCAGGCTTCGTCGGACCCTGTCGGGTTTGCTCGAGCCCTGTCGGGCTCCATCGAGCCCTGTCAGGCTCCGTCGGGCCCTTTCGAGTTTGCTCGGGCCCTGTCGGGCTCCGTCGGGCCCTGTCGGGTTTGCTCGAGCCCTGTCGGGCTCCTTCGGGCCCTGTCGGGTTTCCTTGGGCTCTGTCGGGCTCCGTCGGGCCCTGTCGGGTTTGCTCGGGCCATGTCAGGTTTGCTGAAGCCCTGTCAGGCTTCGTCGGGCCCTGTCGGGTTTGCTCGAGCCCTGTCGGCCTCCATCGGGCCCTGTCAGGCTTTGTCGAACCCTGTCGAGTTTGCTCAGGCCCTGTCAGGTTTGCTCGGGCCCTGTCGGGCTCCGTTAGGCCCTGTCGGTTTGCTCGGGCCTTGTCGGGTTTTCTGAAGCCCTGTCAGGCTTCGTCGGACCCTGTCGAGTGTGCTCGGGCCCTGTCGGGCTCCGTCGAGCCCTGTCAGGTTTTCTTGGGCCTTGTCAGGCTCTGTCGGGCCCTGTCAGGTTCCGTCGAGCCCTGTCGGGTTGCCTCGGGCCCTGTCAGACTCCACTGAGCCCTGTCAGGCTCCGTCGGGCTCTTTCGGGTTTGCTCGGGCCCTGGCGGGCTCCGTCGGGCCCTGTCAGGCTTTCTCAGGACGTGTCAGGTTTGCTCGGGCCCTGTCGGGCCTTGTCAGGCCCTGTCGGGTTTGCTCGGGACCTGTCGGGTTTGCCCGCGTCCTGTCGGGCTCCGTCGGGCCCTGTCAGATTCGCTCGGGCCCTGTCGGGTTTGCTCGGGCCCTGTCAGGCTCCGTCAGGCCCTGTCGGGTTTGCTCGGGCCCTGTCGGGCTCCTTCGTGCCCTGTCAGGTTTGCTCGGGCCCTGTCGGGTTTGCTCGGGCCCTGTCAGGCTCCGTCAGGCTCTGTCGGGTTTCCTCGGGCCCTGTCGGGCTCCATCGAGCCCTGTCAGGCTTTGTCGAACCCTGTCGGGTTTGCTCGGGCCCTTTCGGGTTTGCTCGGGCCCTGTCGGGCTCCGTCGGGCCCTGTCGGGTTTGCTCGAGCCCTGTCGGGCTCCTTCGGGCCCTGTCGGGTTTCCTTGGGCTCTGTCGGGCTCCGTCGGGCCCTGTCGGGTTTGCTCGGGCCATGTCAGGTTTGCTGAAGCCCTGTCAGGCTTCGTCGGGCCCTGTCGGGTTTGCTCGAGCCCTGTCGGCCTCCATCGGGCCCTGTCAGGCTTTGTCGAACCCTGTCGAGTTTGCTCAGGCCCTGTCGGGTTTGCTCGGGCCCTGTCGGGCTCCGTTAGGCCCTGTCGGTTTGCTCGGGCCTTGTCGGGTTTTCTGAAGCCCTGTCAGGCTTCGTCGGACCCTGTCGAGTGTGCTCGGGCCCTGTCGGGCTCCGTCGAGCCCTGTCAGGTTTTCTTGGGCCTTGTCAGGCTCTGTCGGGCCCTGTCAGGTTCCGTCGAGCCCTGTCGGGTTGCCTCGGGCCCTGTCAGACTCCACTGAGCCCTGTCAGGCTCCGTCGGGCTCTTTCGGGTTTGCTCGGGCCCTGGCGGGCTCCGTCGGGCCCTGTCAGGCTTTCTCAGGACGTGTCAGGTTTGCTCGGGCCCTGTCGGGCCTTGTCAGGCCCTGTCGGGTTTGCTCGGGACCTGTCGGGTTTGCCCGCGTCCTGTCGGGCTCCGTCGAACCCTGTCAGATTCGCTCGGGCCCTGTCGGGTTTGCTCGGGCCCTGTCAGGCTCCGTCAGGCCCTGTCGGGTTTGCTCGGGCCCTGTCGGGCTCCTTCGTGCCCTGTCAGGTTTGCTCGGGCCCTGTCGGGTTTGCTCGGGCCCTGTCAGGCTCCGTCAGGCTCTGTCGGGTTTCCTCGGGCCCTGTCGGGCTCCATCGAGCCCTGTCAGGCTTTGTCGAACCCTGTCGGGTTTGCTCGGGCCCTGTTGGGTTTGCTCGGGTCCTGTCGGGCTCTTTCGGGCCCTGTCGGGTTTGCTCGGGCCCTATCGGGCTTTGTGGGGCCCTGTCGGGTTTCCTCGGGCCCTGTCGGGCTCCATCGAGCCCTGTCGGGCTCCGTCGGGCCCTGTCAGGCTTTGTCAGGTCCTGTCAGGTTTGCTCGGGCCCTGTCGGGCCTTGTCGGGCCCTGTCGGGTTTGCTCGGGCTCTGTCGGTCTCCAGCGTGCCCTGTCGGGTTTGCCCGGGCCCTGTCAGGCTCCATCAGGCCCTGTCGGGTTTGCTCGGGCCCTATCGGGCTCCGTGGGGCCCTGTCGGGTTTCCTCGGGCCCTGTCAGGCTCCGTCGGGCCCTTTCGGGTTTGCTCGGGCCCTGTCGGGCTCCGTCGGGCCCTGTCGGATTTGCTCAGGCCCTGTCGGGTTTGCTCGAGCCCTGTCGGGCTCCATCGGGTCCTGTCGGGTTTGCTCGGGCCCTATCGGGCTCTGTCGGGCCCTGTCGGGTTTCCTCGGGCCCTGTCGGGCTCCATCGAGCCCTGTCAGGCTTCGTCGGGCCCTTTCGGGTTTGCTCGGGCCCTGTCAGGCTCCGTCAGGCCCTGTCGGGTTTGCTCGGGCCCTATCGGGCTCCGTCGAGCCCTGTCGGGTTTCCTCAGGCCCTGTCAGGCTCCATCGAGCCCTGTCAGGCTCCGTCGGGCCCTTTCGGGTTTGCTCGGGCCCTGTCGGGCTCCGTCGGGCCCTGTCGGGTTTGCTCGGGCCCTGTCGGGTTTGCTCGGGCCCTGTCAGGCTTTGTCAAGCCCTGTCGGGATTGCTAGGGCCCTGTCGGGCTCCGTCGGGCCCTGTCAGGCTTTGTCGAACCCTGTCGGGTTTGCTCGGGCCCTGTCGGGTTTGCTCGGGCCCTGTCGGGCTCTGTCGGGCCCTGTCTGGTTTCCTCGGGCCCTGTCGGGCTCCGTCAGGCCCTGTCGGATTTGCTCGGGGCTGTCGGGTTTGCTGAAGCCCTGTCAGGCTTCGTCGGACCCTGTCGGGTTTGCTCGGGCCCTGTCGGGCTCCGTCGAACCCTGTCGGGTTTGCTCGGGGCCTGTCAGGCTCCGTCAGGCCCTATCAGGTTTGCTCGAGCCCTGTCGGGCTCCGTTAGGCCCTGTCAGGTTTGCTCGGGCCCTGTCGGCCCTTGTCAGGCCCTGTCGAGTTTGCTCAGGACCTGTCGGGTTTGCCCGCGTCCTGTCGGGCTCCGTCGGGCCTTGTCAGATTCGCTCGGGCCCTGTCGGGTTTGCTCGGGCTCTGTCAGGCTCCGTCAGGCCCTGTCGGGTTTTCTCGTGCCCTGTCAGGCTCCGTCAGGCCCTGTCGGGTTTCCTCGCGCCCTGTCGGGATCCGTTGGGCCTTGTCGGGTTTGCTCGGGCCCTGTCGGGCTCCGTCGTGCCCTGTCAGGTCTGCTCGGGCCCTGTCGGGTTTGCTCGGGCCCTGTCAGGCTCCGTCGGGCTCTGTCGGGTTTCCTCGGGCCCTGTCGGGCTCCATCGAGCCCTGTCGGGTTTGCTCGGGCCCTGTCGGTCTCCATCGGACCCTGTCAGGCTTTGTCGGGTCCTGTCGGGTTTCCTCAGGCCCCGTCGGGCCTTGTCAGGCCCTGTCGGGTTTGCTCGGGCCCTGTCGGGTTTGCCCGCGTCCTGTCGGGCTCCGTTGGGCCCTGTCGGGTTTGCTCGGGCCCTGTCGGGCTCCTTCGTGCCCTGTCAGGTTTGCTCGGGCCCTGTCGGGTTTGCTCGGGCCCTGTCAGACTCCGTCGACCTTTGTCAGGTTTGCTCGGGCCCTGTCGGGTTTGCTCGGGCCCTGTCAGGCTTTGTCGAGCCCTGTCGGGTTTGCTCGGGCCCTGTCAGGCTCCGTCAGGCCCTGTCGGGTTTGCTCGGGCCCTATCGGACTCAATCAGGCCCTGTCGGGTTTCCTCGGGCCCTGTCGGGCTCCATCGAGCCCTGTCAGGATCCGTCGGGCCCTTACGGGTTTGCTCGGGCCCTGTCGGGCTCCGTCGGGCCCTGTCGGGTTTGCTCGGGCCCTGTCGGGCTCCGTCGGGCCCTGTCTGGTTTCCTCGGGCTCCGTCGGGCTCCGTCGGGCCCTGTCGGGTTTGCTCGGACCCTGTCGGGTTTGCTCGAGCCCTGTCGGGCTCCATCGGGCCTTGTCAAGTTTGCTCGAGCCCTATCGGGCTCCGTCGGGCTCTGTCGGGTTTCCTCGGGCCCTGTCGGGCTCCATCGAGCCCTGTCAGGCTTCATCGGGCCCTTTCGGGTTTGCTCGGGCCCTGTCGGGCTCCGTCAGGCACTGTCGGGTTTGCTCGGGCCCTATCGGGCTCCGTCGAGCCCTGTCGGGTTTGCTCGGGCTCTGTCAGGCTCCGTCGGGCCCTGTCGGGTTTCCTCGGGCCCTGTCGGGCTCCATCAAGCCATGTCAGGCTTTGTCGAGCCCTGTCGGGTTTGCTCGGGCCCTGTCGGGTTTGCTCGGGCCCTGTCGGGCTCTGTCGGGCCCTGTCTGGTTTCCTCGGGCCCTGTCGGGCTCCGTCGGGCCCTGTCGGGTTTGCTCGGGCCCTGTCGGGTTTGCTGAAGCCCTGTCAGGCTTTGTCGGACCCTGTCGGGTTTGCTCGGGCCCTGTCGGGCTCCGTCGAACCTTGTCGGGTTTGCTCGGGCCCTGTCGGGCTCCGTCGCGCCCTGTCGGGTTTCCTCGGGCCCTGTCAGGCTCCATCGAACCCTATCAGGCTTTGGCGGTTCCTGTCGGGTTTGCTCAGGCCCTGTCGGGCCTTATCAGCCCCTGTCGGGTTTGCTCGCGCCCTGTCGGGCTCCGTCGGGCCCTGTCAGGTTCTCTCGGGCCCTGGCAGGTTTGCTCGGGCCCTGTCAGGCTCCGTCAGGCCCTATCGGGTTTGCTCGACCCCTGTCGGGCTCCGTCAGGCCCTGTCAGGTTTGCTTGGGCCTTGTCGGGCCTTGTCAGGCCCTGTCGGGTTTGCTCGGGACCTGTCGGGTTTGCCCGCGTCCTGTCGGGCTCCGTCGGGCCCTGTCAGATTCGCTCGGGCCCTGTCGGGTTTGCTCGGGCCCTGTCAGGCTCTGTCAGGCCCTGTCGGGTCTGCTCGTGCCCTGTCGGGCTCCGTTGGGCCCTGTCAGGTTTGCTCAGGCCCTGTCGGGATCCGTTGGGCCTTGTCGGGTTTGCTCGGGCCCTGTCGGGCTCCTTCGTGCCCTGTCACGTTTGCTCGGGCCCTGTCGGGTTTGCTCGGGCCCTGTCAGGCTCCGTCGAGCCCTGTCGGGTTTGCTCGGGCCCTGTCAGGCTCCGTCGGGCCCTGTCGGGTTTCCTCGGGCCTTGTCGGGCTCCATCGAGCCCTGTCAGGCTTTGTTGAACCCTGTCGGGTTTGCTCGGGCCCTTTCGGGTTTGCTCGGGTCCTGTCGGGCTCTGTCGGGCCCTGTCGGGTTTGCTCGGGCCCTGTCAGGCTCCGTCGGGCCCTGTCGGATTCCCTCGGGCCCTCTCGGGTTCCGTCGGGCCCTCTCGGATTCCGTCGGGCCCTGTCGGGTTTCCTCGGGCCCTGTCGGACTCTATCGAGCCCTGTCAGGCTCCGTCGGGCTCTTTCGGGTTTGCTCAGGCCCTGTCGGGCTCCATCGGGTCCTGTCAGGTTTGCTCGGGCCCTGTCGGGCCTTGTCGGGCCCTGTCGGGTTTGCTCGGGCTCTGTCGGGCTCCAGCGTGCCCTGTCAGGCTCCGTCGGGCCCTTTCGGGTTTGCTCGGGCCCTGTCAGGCTCCGTCGGGCCCTGTTGGATTTGCTCAGGCCCTGTCGGGTTTGCTCGAGCCCTGTCGGGCTCCATCGGGTCCTGTCGGGTTTGCTCGGGCCCTATCGGGCTCCGTCGGGCCCTGTCGGGTTTCCTCGGGCCCTGTCGGGCTCCATCGAGCCCTGTCAGGCTCCGTCGGGCCCTTACGGGTTTGTTCGGGCCCTGTCGGGCTCCGTCAGGCCCTGTCGGGTTTGCTCGGGCCCTGTCGGGTTTGCTCGGGCCCTGTCAGGCTTTGTCAAGTCCTGTCGGGTTTGCTAGGGCCCTGTCGGGCTCCGTCGGGCCCTGTCTGGTTTCCTCAGGCCCTGTCGGGCTCCGTCGGGCCCTGTCGGGTTTGCTCAGGCCCTGTCGGGTTTGCTAGGGCCCTGTCGGGCTCCGTCGGGCCCTGTCTGGTTTCCTCAGGCCCTGTCGGGCTCCGTCGAGCCCTGTCGGGTTTGCTCGGGCCCTGTCAGGCTCCGTCGCGCCCTGTCGGGTTTCCTCGAGCCCTGTCGGGCTCTATCGAGCCCTGTCGGGTTTGCTCGGGCCCTGTCGGTCTCCATCGGACCCTGTCAGGCTTTGTCGGGTCCTGTCGGGTTTGCTCAGGCCCCGTCGGGCCTTGTCAGGCCCTGTCGGGTTTGCTCGGGCCCTGTCGGGTTTGCCCGCGTCCTGTCGGGCTCCGTCGGGCCCTGTCAGGTTTGCTCAGGCCCTGTCGGGATCCGTTGGGCCCTGTCGGGTTTGCTCGGGCCCTGTCGGGCTCCTTCGTGCCCTGTCAGGTTTGCTCGGGCCCTGTCGGGTTTGCTCAGGCCCTGTCAGGGTCCGTCGAGCTTTGTCAGGTTTGCTCGGGCCCTGTCGGGTTTGCTCGGGCCCTGTCAGGCTTTGTCGAGCCCTGTCGGGTTTGCTCGGGCCCTGTCAGGCTCCGTCAGGCCCTGTCTGGTTTGTTCGTGCCCTGTCGGGCTCCGTCGGGCCCTGTCAGGTTTGCTTGGGCACTGTCGGGCTCTGTCGGGCCCTGTCGGGTTTCCTTGGGCCCTGTCGGGCTCCATCGAGCCCTGTCAGGCTTTGTCGAACCCTGTCGGGTTTGCTCAGGCCCTGTCGGGTTTGCTCGGGCCCTGTCAGGCTCTGTCGGGCCCTGTCTGGTTTCCTCGGGCCCTGTCGGGCTCCGTTGTGCCCTGTCGGTTTGCTCAGGCCCTGTCGGGTTTTCTGAAGCCCTGTCAGGCTTCGTCGGACCCTGTCGAGTGTGCTCGGGCCCTGTCGGGCTCCGTCGAGCCCTGTCAGGTTTTCTCGGGCCTTGTCAGTCTTTGTCGGGCCCTGTCGGGTTTGCTCGGGCCCTGTCGGGTTTGCTCAGGCCCTGTCGGGTTCCGTCGGGCCCTGTCGAGTTTCCTCGGGCCCTGTCGGACTCCACTGAGCCCTGTCAGGCTCCGTCGGGCTCTTTCGGGTTTGCTCGGGCCCTGGCGGGCTCCGTCGGGCCCTGTCAGGCTTTGTCAGGACGTGTCAGGTTTGCTCGGGCCCTGTCGGGCCTTGTCAGGCCCTGTCGGGTTTGCTCGGGCTCTGTCAGGCTCCAGCGTGCCCTGTCGGGTTTGCCCGGGCCCTGTCAGGCTCCGTCAGGCCCTGTCGGGTTTGCTCGGGCCCTATCGGGCTCAATCAGGCCCTGTCGGGTTTCCTCGGGCCCTGTCTGGCTCCATCGAGCCCTGTCAGGCTCTGTCGGGACCTTTCGGGTTTGCTCGGGCCCTGTCGGGCTCCGTCGGGCCCTGTCGGGTTTGCTCGGGCCCTGTCGGGCTCCGTCGGGCCCTGTCAGGCTTTGTCGAACCCTGTCGGGTTTGCTCGGGCCCTGTCGGGTTTGCTCGGGCCCTGTCGAGCTCCGTCGGGCCCTGTCTGGTTTCCTCGGGCTCTGTTGGGCTTCGTCGCGCCCTGTCGGGTTTGCTCGGGCCATGTCGGGTTTGCTGAAGCCCTGTCAGGCTTCGTCGGACCCTGTCGGGTTTGCTCGAGCCCTGTCGGGCTCCATCGGGCCCTGTCGGGTTTGCTCAGGCCCTATCGGCCTCCGTCGGGCCCTGTCGGGTTTCCTCGGGCCCTGTCGGGCTCCATCGAGCCCTGTCAGGCTTCGTCGGGCCCTTTCGGGTTTGCTCGGGCCCTGTCGGGCTCCGTCAGGCCCTGTCGGGTTTCCTCGGGCCCTGTCGGGCTCCATCTAGCCCTGTCAGGTTTGCTCGGGCCCTATCGGGTTTGCTCGGGCCCTGTCGGGCTCCATCAGACCCTATCAGGCTTTGGCGGGTCCTGTCGGGTTTGCTCAGGCCCTGTCGGGCCTTGTCAGCCCCTGTCGGGTTTGCTCGCGCCCTGTCGGGCTCCGTCGGGCCCTGTCAGGCTCCTTCGTGCCCTGTCAGGCTCCGTCAGGCCCTGTCAGGTTTGCTCGGGCCCTGTCAGGCTCCGTCAGGCCCTATCGGGTTTGCTCGAGCCCTGTCGGGCTCCGTCAGGCCCTGTCAGGTTTGCTCAGGCCCTGTCGGGCCTTGTCAGGCCCTGTCAGGTTTGCTCGGGACCTGTCGGGTTTGCCCGCGTCCTGTCGGGCTCCGTCGGGCCCTGTCAGATTCGCTCGGGCCCTGTCGTGTTTGCTCGGGCCCTGTCAGGCTCCGTCAGGCCCTGTCGGGTTTGCTCGTGCCCTGTCGGGCTCCGTCGGGCCCTGTCAGGTTTGCTCAGGCCCTGTCGGGATCCGTTGGGCCTTGTCGGGTTTGCTCGGGCCCTGTCGGGCTCCTTCGTGCCCTGTCAGGTTTGCTCGGGCCCTGTCAGGCTCCGTCGGGCTCTGTCGGGTTTCCTCGGGCCCTGTCGGGTTTGCTCGGGCCCTGTCAGACTTTGTCGAACCCTGTCGGGTTTGCTCGGGCCATGTCGGGTTTGCTTGGGTCCTGTCGGGCTCTGTCGGGCCCTGTCGGGTTTGCTCGGGCCCTGTCAGGCTCCGTCGGGCCCTGTCGGATTTCCTCGGGCCCTCTCGGGTTTCGTCAGGCCCTGTCGGGTCTCCTCGGGCCCTCTCGGATTCCCTCGGGCCCTGTCGGGTTTCCTCGGGCCCTGTCGGACTCTATCGAGCCCTGTCAGGCTCCGTCGGGCTCTTTCGGGTTTGCTCAGGCCCTGTCGGGCTCCGTCGGGCCCTGTCAGGCTTTGTCAGGTCCTGTCAGGTTTGCTCGGGCCCTGTCGGGCCTTGTCGGGCCCTGTCGGGTTTGCTCGGGCTCTGTCGGGCTCCAGCGTGCCCTGTCAGGCTCCGTCGGGCCCTTTCGGGTTTGCTCGGGCCCTGTCGGGCTCCGTCGGGCCCTGTCGGGTTTGCTCGGGCCCTATCGGGCTCCGTCGAGCCCTGTCGGGTTTGCTCGGGCTCTGTCAGGCTCCGTCGGGCCCTGTCGGGTTTGCTCGGGCCCTGTCGGGCTCCATCAAGCCATGTCAGGCTTTGTCGAGCCCTGTCGGGTTTGCTCGGGCCCTGTCGGGTTTGCTCGGGCCCTGTCGGGCTCTGTCGGGCCCTGTCTGGTTTCCTCGGGCCCTGTCGGGCTCCGTCGGGCCCTGTCGGGTTTGCTCGGGCCCTGTCGGGCTCTGTCGGGCCCTGTCGGGTTTGCTCGGGCCCTGTCGGGCTCTGTCGGGCCCTGTCTGGTTTCCTCGGGCCCTGTCGGGCTCCGTCGGGCCCTGTCGGGTTTGCTCGGGCCCTGTCGGGTTTGCTGAAGCCCTGTCAGGCTTCGTCGGACCCTGTCAGGTTTGCTCGGGCCCTGTCGGGCTCCGTCGCGCCCTGTCGGGTTTCCTCGGGCCCTGTCGGGCTCCATCGGACCCTATCAGGCTTTGGCGGTTCCTGTCGGGTTTGCTCAGGCCCTGTCGGGCCTTGTCAGCCCCTGTCGGGTTTGCTCGCGCCCTGTCGGGCTCCGTCGGGCCCTGTCAGGTTCTCTCGGGCCCTGGCAGGTTTGCTCGGGCCCTGTCAGGCTCCGTCAGGCCCTATCGGGTTTGCTCGACCCCTGTCGGGCTCCGTCAGGCCCTGTCAGGTTTGCTTGGGCCCTGTCGGGCCTTGTCAGGCCCTGTCGGGTTTGCTCGGGACCTGTCGGGTTTGCCCGCGTCCTGTCGGGCTCCGTCGGGCCCTGTCAGATTCGCTCGGGCCCTGTCGGGTTTGCTCGGGCCCTGTCAGGCTCTGTCAGGCCCTGTCGGGTTTGCTCGTGCCCTGTCGGGCTCCGTTGGGCCCTGTCAGGTTTGCTCAGGCCCTGTCGGGATCCGTTGGGCCTTGTCGGGTTTGCTCGGGCCCTGTCGGGCTCCTTCGTGCCCTGTCACGTTTGCTCGGGCCCTGTCGGGTTTGCTCGGGCCCTGTCAGGCTCCGTCGAGCCCTGTCGGGTTTGCTCGGGCCCTGTCAAGCTCCGTCGGGCCCTGTCGGGTTTCCTCGGGCCTTGTCGGGCTCCATCGAGCCCTGTCAGGCTTTGTTGAACCCTGTCGGGTTTGCTCGGGCCCTTTCGGGTTTGCTCGGGTCCTGTCGGGCTCTGTCGGGCCCTGTCGGGTTTGCTCGGGCCCTGTCAGGCTCCGTCGGGCCCTGTCGGATTCCCTCGGGCCCTCTCGGGTTCCGTCGGGCCCTCTCGGATTCCCTCGGGCCCTGTCGGGTTTCCTCGGGCCCTGTCGGACTCTATCGAGCCCTGTCAGGCTCCGTCGGGCTCTTTCGGGTTTGCTCAGGCCCTGTCGGGCTCCGTCGGGCCCTGTCAGGCTTTGTCAGGTCCTGTCAGGTTTGCTCGGGCCCTGTCGGGCCTTGTCGGGCCCTGTCGGGTTTGCTCGGGCTCTGTCGGGCTCCAGCGTGCCCTGTCAGGCTCCGTCGGGCCCTTTCGGGTTTGCTCGGGCCCTGTCGGGCTCCGTCGGGCCCTGTTGGATTTGCTCAGGCCCTGTCGGGTTTGCTCGAGCCCTGTCGGGCTCCATCGGGTCCTGTCGGGTTTGCTCGGGCCCTATCGGGCTCCGTCGGGCCCTGTCGGGTTTCCTCGGGCCCTGTCGGGCTCCATCGAGCCCTGTCAGGCTCCGTCGGGCCCTTACGGGTTTGCTCGGGCCCTGTCGGGCTCCGTCAGGCCCTGTCGGGTTTGCTCGGGCCCTGTCGGGTTTGCTCGGGCCCTGTCAGGCTTTGTCAAGTCCTGTCGGGTTTGCTAGGGCCCTGTCAAGCTCCGTCGGGCCCTGTCTGGTTTCCTCAGGCCCTGTCGGGCTCCGTCGGGCCCTGTCGGGTTTGCTCAGGCCCTGTCGAGTTTGCTAGGGCCCTGTCGGGCTCCGTCGGGCCCTGTCTGGTTTCCTCAGGCCCTGTCGGGCTCCATCGAGCCCTGTCGGGTTTGCTCGGGCCCTGTCGGTCTCCATCGGACCCTGTCAGGCTTTGTCGGGTCCTGTCGGGTTTCCTCAGGCCCCGTCGGGCCTTGTCAGGCCCTGTCGGGTTTGCTCGGGCCCTGTCGGGTTTGCCCGCGTCCTGTCGGGCTCCGTTGGGCCCTGTCGGGTTTGCTCGGGCCCTGTCGGGCTCCTTCGTGCCCTGTCAGGTTTGCTCGGGCCCTGTCGGGTTTGCTCGGGCCCTGTCAGACTCCGTCGACCTTTGTCAGGTTTGCTCGGGCCCTGTCGGGTTTGCTCGGGCCCTGTCAGGCTTTGTCGAGCCCTGTCGGGTTTGCTCGGGCCCTGTCAGGCTCCGTCAGGCCCTGTCGGGTTTGCTCGGGCCCTATCGGACTCAATCAGGCCCTGTCGGGTTTCCTCGGGCCCTGTCGGGCTCCATCGAGCCCTGTCAGGATCCGTCGGGCCCTTACGGGTTTGCTCGGGCCCTGTCGGGCTCCGTCGGGCCCTGTCGGGTTTGCTCGGGCCCTGTCGGGCTCCGTCGGGCCCTGTCTGGTTTCCTCGGGCTCCGTCGGGCTCCGTCGGGCCCTGTCGGGTTTGCTCGGACCCTGTCGGGTTTGCTCGAGCCCTGTCGGGCTCCATCGGGCCTTGTCGGGTTTGCTCGAGCCCTATCGGGCTCCGTCGGGCTCTGTCGGGTTTCCTCGGGCCCTGTCGGGCTCCATCGAGCCCTGTCAGGCTTCATCGGGCCCTTTCGGGTTTGCTCGGGCCCTGTCGGGCTCCGTCAGGCACTGTCGGGTTTGCTCGGGCCCTATCGGGCTCCGTCGAGCCCTGTCGGGTTTGCTCGGGCTCTGTCAGGCTCCGTCGGGCCCTGTCGGGTTTCCTCGGGCCCTGTCGGGCTCCATCAAGCCATGTCAGGCTTTGTCGAGCCCTGTCGGGTTTGCTCGGGCCCTGTCGGGTTTGCTCGGGCCCTGTCGGGCTCTGTCGGGCCCTGTCTGGTTTCCTCGGGCCCTGTCGGGCTCCGTCGGGCCCTGTCGGGTTTGCTCGGGCCCTGTCGGGTTTGCTGAAGCCCTGTCAGGCTTTGTCGGACCCTGTCGGGTTTGCTCGGGCCCTGTCGGGCTCCGTCGAACCTTGTCGGGTTTGCTCGGGCCCTGTCGGGCTCCGTCGCGCCCTGTCGGGTTTCCTCGGGCCCTGTCAGGCTCCATCGAACCCTATCAGGCTTTGGCGGTTCCTGTCGGGTTTGCTCAGGCCCTGTCGGGCCTTATCAGCCCCTGTCGGGTTTGCTCGCGCCCTGTCGGGCTCCGTCGGGCCCTGTCAGGTTCTCTCGGGCCCTGGCAGGTTTGCTCGGGCCCTGTCAGGCTCCGTCAGGCCCTATCGGGTTTGCTCGACCCCTGTCGGGCTCCGTCAGGCCCTGTCAGGTTTGCTTGGGCCTTGTCGGGCCTTGTCAGGCCCTGTCGGGTTTGCTCGGGACCTGTCGGGTTTGCCCGCGTCCTGTCGGGCTCCGTCGGGCCCTGTCAGATTCGCTCGGGCCCTGTCGGGTTTGCTCGGGCCCTGTCAGGCTCTGTCAGGCCCTGTCGGGTCTGCTCGTGCCCTGTCGGGCTCCGTTGGGCCCTGTCAGGTTTGCTCAGGCCCTGTCGGGATCCGTTGGGCCTTGTCGGGTTTGCTCGGGCCCTGTCGGGCTCCTTCGTGCCCTGTCACGTTTGCTCGGGCCCTGTCGGGTTTGCTCGGGCCCTGTCAGGCTCCGTCGAGCCCTGTCGGGTTTGCTCGGGCCCTGTCAGGCTCCGTCGGGCCCTGTCGGGTTTCCTCGGGCCTTGTCGGGCTCCATCGAGCCCTGTCAGGCTTTGTTGAACCCTGTCGGGTTTGCTCGGGCCCTTTCGGGTTTGCTCGGGTCCTGTCGGGCTCTGTCGGGCCCTGTCGGGTTTGCTCGGGCCCTGTCAGGCTCCGTCGGGCCCTGTCGGATTCCCTCGGGCCCTCTCGGGTTCCGTCGGGCCCTCTCGGATTCCGTCGGGCCCTGTCGGGTTTCCTCGGGCCCTGTCGGACTCTATCGAGCCCTGTCAGGCTCCGTCGGGCTCTTTCGGGTTTGCTCAGGCCCTGTCGGGCTCCATCGGGTCCTGTCAGGTTTGCTCGGGCCCTGTCGGGCCTTGTCGGGCCCTGTCGGGTTTGCTCGGGCTCTGTCGGGCTCCAGCGTGCCCTGTCAGGCTCCGTCGGGCCCTTTCGGGTTTGCTCGGGCCCTGTCAGGCTCCGTCGGGCCCTGTTGGATTTGCTCAGGCCCTGTCGGGTTTGCTCGAGCCCTGTCGGGCTCCATCGGGTCCTGTCGGGTTTGCTCGGGCCCTATCGGGCTCCGTCGGGCCCTGTCGGGTTTCCTCGGGCCCTGTCGGGCTCCATCGAGCCCTGTCAGGCTCCGTCGGGCCCTTACGGGTTTGTTCGGGCCCTGTCGGGCTCCGTCAGGCCCTGTCGGGTTTGCTCGGGCCCTGTCGGGTTTGCTCGGGCCCTGTCAGGCTTTGTCAAGTCCTGTCGGGTTTGCTAGGGCCCTGTCGGGCTCCGTCGGGCCCTGTCTGGTTTCCTCAGGCCCTGTCGGGCTCCGTCGGGCCCTGTCGGGTTTGCTCAGGCCCTGTCGGGTTTGCTAGGGCCCTGTCGGGCTCCGTCGGGCCCTGTCTGGTTTCCTCAGGCCCTGTCGGGCTCCGTCGAGCCCTGTCGGGTTTGCTCGGGCCCTGTCAGGCTCCGTCGCGCCCTGTCGGGTTTCCTCGAGCCCTGTCGGGCTCTATCGAGCCCTGTCGGGTTTGCTCGGGCCCTGTCGGTCTCCATCGGACCCTGTCAGGCTTTGTCGGGTCCTGTCGGGTTTGCTCAGGCCCCGTCGGGCCTTGTCAGGCCCTGTCGGGTTTGCTCGGGCCCTGTCGGGTTTGCCCGCGTCCTGTCGGGCTCCGTCGGGCCCTGTCAGGTTTGCTCAGGCCCTGTCGGGATCCGTTGGGCCCTGTCGGGTTTGCTCGGGCCCTGTCGGGCTCCTTCGTGCCCTGTCAGGTTTGCTCGGGCCCTGTCGGGTTTGCTCAGGCCCTGTCAGGGTCCGTCGAGCTTTGTCAGGTTTGCTCGGGCCCTGTCGGGTTTGCTCGGGCCCTGTCAGGCTTTGTCGAGCCCTGTCGGGTTTGCTCGGGCCCTGTCAGGCTCCGTCAGGCCCTGTCTGGTTTGTTCGTGCCCTGTCGGGCTCCGTCGGGCCCTGTCAGGTTTGCTTGGGCACTGTCGGGCTCTGTCGGGCCCTGTCGGGTTTCCTTGGGCCCTGTCGGGCTCCATCGAGCCCTGTCAGGCTTTGTCGAACCCTGTCGGGTTTGCTCAGGCCCTGTCGGGTTTGCTCGGGCCCTGTCAGGCTCTGTCGGGCCCTGTCTGGTTTCCTCGGGCCCTGTCGGGCTCCGTTGTGCCCTGTCGGTTTGCTCAGGCCCTGTCGGGTTTTCTGAAGCCCTGTCAGGCTTCGTCGGACCCTGTCGAGTGTGCTCGGGCCCTGTCGGGCTCCGTCGAGCCCTGTCAGGTTTTCTCGGGCCTTGTCAGTCTTTGTCGGGCCCTGTCGGGTTTGCTCGGGCCCTGTCGGGTTTGCTCAGGCCCTGTCGGGTTCCGTCGGGCCCTGTCGAGTTTCCTCGGGCCCTGTCGGACTCCACTGAGCCCTGTCAGGCTCCGTCGGGCTCTTTCGGGTTTGCTCGGGCCCTGGCGGGCTCCGTCGGGCCCTGTCAGGCTTTGTCAGGACGTGTCAGGTTTGCTCGGGCCCTGTCGGGCCTTGTCAGGCCCTGTCGGGTTTGCTCGGGCTCTGTCAGGCTCCAGCGTGCCCTGTCGGGTTTGCCCGGGCCCTGTCAGGCTCCGTCAGGCCCTGTCGGGTTTGCTCGGGCCCTATCGGGCTCAATCAGGCCCTGTCGGGTTTCCTCGGGCCCTGTCTGGCTCCATCGAGCCCTGTCAGGCTCTGTCGGGACCTTTCGGGTTTGCTCGGGCCCTGTCGGGCTCCGTCGGGCCCTGTCGGGTTTGCTCGGGCCCTGTCGGGCTCCGTCGGGCCCTGTCAGGCTTTGTCGAACCCTGTCGGGTTTGCTCGGGCCCTGTCGGGTTTGCTCGGGCCCTGTCGAGCTCCGTCGGGCCCTGTCTGGTTTCCTCGGGCTCTGTTGGGCTTCGTCGCGCCCTGTCGGGTTTGCTCGGGCCATGTCGGGTTTGCTGAAGCCCTGTCAGGCTTCGTCGGACCCTGTCGGGTTTGCTCGAGCCCTGTCGGGCTCCATCGGGCCCTGTCGGGTTTGCTCAGGCCCTATCGGCCTCCGTCGGGCCCTGTCGGGTTTCCTCGGGCCCTGTCGGGCTCCATCGAGCCCTGTCAGGCTTCGTCGGGCCCTTTCGGGTTTGCTCGGGCCCTGTCGGGCTCCGTCAGGCCCTGTCGGGTTTCCTCGGGCCCTGTCGGGCTCCATCTAGCCCTGTCAGGTTTGCTCGGGCCCTATCGGGTTTGCTCGGGCCCTGTCGGGCTCCATCAGACCCTATCAGGCTTTGGCGGGTCCTGTCGGGTTTGCTCAGGCCCTGTCGGGCCTTGTCAGCCCCTGTCGGGTTTGCTCGCGCCCTGTCGGGCTCCGTCGGGCCCTGTCAGGCTCCTTCGTGCCCTGTCAGGCTCCGTCAGGCCCTGTCAGGTTTGCTCGGGCCCTGTCAGGCTCCGTCAGGCCCTATCGGGTTTGCTCGAGCCCTGTCGGGCTCCGTCAGGCCCTGTCAGGTTTGCTCAGGCCCTGTCGGGCCTTGTCAGGCCCTGTCAGGTTTGCTCGGGACCTGTCGGGTTTGCCCGCGTCCTGTCGGGCTCCGTCGGGCCCTGTCAGATTCGCTCGGGCCCTGTCGTGTTTGCTCGGGCCCTGTCAGGCTCCGTCAGGCCCTGTCGGGTTTGCTCGTGCCCTGTCGGGCTCCGTCGGGCCCTGTCAGGTTTGCTCAGGCCCTGTCGGGATCCGTTGGGCCTTGTCGGGTTTGCTCGGGCCCTGTCGGGCTCCTTCGTGCCCTGTCAGGTTTGCTCGGGCCCTGTCAGGCTCCGTCGGGCTCTGTCGGGTTTCCTCGGGCCCTGTCGGGTTTGCTCGGGCCCTGTCAGACTTTGTCGAACCCTGTCGGGTTTGCTCGGGCCATGTCGGGTTTGCTTGGGTCCTGTCGGGCTCTGTCGGGCCCTGTCGGGTTTGCTCGGGCCCTGTCAGGCTCCGTCGGGCCCTGTCGGATTTCCTCGGGCCCTCTCGGGTTTCGTCAGGCCCTTTCGGGTCTCCTCGGGCCCTCTCGGATTCCCTCGGGCCCTGTCGGGTTTCCTCGGGCCCTGTCGGACTCTATCGAGCCCTGTCAGGCTCCGTCGGGCTCTTTCGGGTTTGCTCAGGCCCTGTCGGGCTCCGTCGGGCCCTGTCAGGCTTTGTCAGGTCCTGTCAGGTTTGCTCGGGCCCTGTCGGGCCTTGTCGGGCCCTGTCGGGTTTGCTCGGGCTCTGTCGGGCTCCAGCGTGCCCTGTCAGGCTCCGTCGGGCCCTTTCGGGTTTGCTCGGGCCCTGTCGGGCTCCGTCGGGCCCTGTCGGGTTTGCTCGGGCCCTATCGGGCTCCGTCGAGCCCTGTCGGGTTTGCTCGGGCTCTGTCAGGCTCCGTCGGGCCCTGTCGGGTTTGCTCGGGCCCTGTCGGGCTCCATCAAGCCATGTCAGGCTTTGTCGAGCCCTGTCGGGTTTGCTCGGGCCCTGTCGGGTTTGCTCGGGCCCTGTCGGGCTCTGTCGGGCCCTGTCTGGTTTCCTCGGGCCCTGTCGGGCTCCGTCGGGCCCTGTCGGGTTTGCTCGGGCCCTGTCGGGCTCTGTCGGGCCCTGTCGGGTTTGCTCGGGCCCTGTCGGGCTCTGTCGGGCCCTGTCTGGTTTCCTCGGGCCCTGTCGGGCTCCGTCGGGCCCTGTCGGGTTTGCTCGGGCCCTGTCGGGTTTGCTGAAGCCCTGTCAGGCTTCGTCGGACCCTGTCAGGTTTGCTCGGGCCCTGTCGGGCTCCGTCGCGCCCTGTCGGGTTTCCTCGGGCCCTGTCGGGCTCCATCGGACCCTATCAGGCTTTGGCGGTTCCTGTCGGGTTTGCTCAGGCCCTGTCGGGCCTTGTCAGCCCCTGTCGGGTTTGCTCGCGCCCTGTCGGGCTCCGTCGGGCCCTGTCAGGTTCTCTCGGGCCCTGGCAGGTTTGCTCGGGCCCTGTCAGGCTCCGTCAGGCCCTATCGGGTTTGCTCGACCCCTGTCGGGCTCCGTCAGGCCCTGTCAGGTTTGCTTGGGCCCTGTCGGGCCTTGTCAGGCCCTGTCGGGTTTGCTCGGGACCTGTCGGGTTTGCCCGCGTCCTGTCGGGCTCCGTCGGGCCCTGTCAGATTCGCTCGGGCCCTGTCGGGTTTGCTCGGGCCCTGTCAGGCTCTGTCAGGCCCTGTCGGGTTTGCTCGTGCCCTGTCGGGCTCCGTTGGGCCCTGTCAGGTTTGCTCAGGCCCTGTCGGGATCCGTTGGGCCTTGTCGGGTTTGCTCGGGCCCTGTCGGGCTCCTTCGTGCCCTGTCACGTTTGCTCGGGCCCTGTCGGGTTTGCTCGGGCCCTGTCAGGCTCCGTCGAGCCCTGTCGGGTTTGCTCGGGCCCTGTCAAGCTCCGTCGGGCCCTGTCGGGTTTCCTCGGGCCTTGTCGGGCTCCATCGAGCCCTGTCAGGCTTTGTTGAACCCTGTCGGGTTTGCTCGGGCCCTTTCGGGTTTGCTCGGGTCCTGTCGGGCTCTGTCGGGCCCTGTCGGGTTTGCTCGGGCCCTGTCAGGCTCCGTCGGGCCCTGTCGGATTCCCTCGGGCCCTCTCGGGTTCCGTCGGGCCCTCTCGGATTCCCTCGGGCCCTGTCGGGTTTCCTCGGGCCCTGTCGGACTCTATCGAGCCCTGTCAGGCTCCGTCGGGCTCTTTCGGGTTTGCTCAGGCCCTGTCGGGCTCCGTCGGGCCCTGTCAGGCTTTGTCAGGTCCTGTCAGGTTTGCTCGGGCCCTGTCGGGCCTTGTCGGGCCCTGTCGGGTTTGCTCGGGCTCTGTCGGGCTCCAGCGTGCCCTGTCAGGCTCCGTCGGGCCCTTTCGGGTTTGCTCGGGCCCTGTCGGGCTCCGTCGGGCCCTGTTGGATTTGCTCAGGCCCTGTCGGGTTTGCTCGAGCCCTGTCGGGCTCCATCGGGTCCTGTCGGGTTTGCTCGGGCCCTATCGGGCTCCGTCGGGCCCTGTCGGGTTTCCTCGGGCCCTGTCGGGCTCCATCGAGCCCTGTCAGGCTCCGTCGGGCCCTTACGGGTTTGCTCGGGCCCTGTCGGGCTCCGTCAGGCCCTGTCGGGTTTGCTCGGGCCCTGTCGGGTTTGCTCGGGCCCTGTCAGGCTTTGTCAAGTCCTGTCGGGTTTGCTAGGGCCCTGTCAAGCTCCGTCGGGCCCTGTCTGGTTTCCTCAGGCCCTGTCGGGCTCCGTCGGGCCCTGTCGGGTTTGCTCAGGCCCTGTCGAGTTTGCTAGGGCCCTGTCGGGCTCCGTCGGGCCCTGTCTGGTTTCCTCAGGCCCTGTCGGGCTCCGTCGAGCCCTGTCGGGTTTGCTCGGGCCCTGTCAGGCTCCGTCGTGCCCTGTCGGGTTTCCTCGGGCCCTGTCGGGCTCTATCGAGGCCTGTCGGGTTTGCTCGGGCCCTGTCGGTCTCCATCGGACCCTGTCAGGCTTTGTCGGGTCCTGTCGGGTTTGCTCAGGCCCCGTCGGGCCTTGTCAGGCCCTGTCGGGTTTGCTCGGGCCCTGTCGGGTTTGCCCGCGTCCTGTCGGGCTCCGTCGGGCCCTGTCAGGTTTGCTCAGGCCCTGTCGGGATCCGTTGGGCCCTGTCGGGTTTGCTCGGGCCCTGTCGGGCTCCTTCGTGCCCTGTCAGGTTTGCTCGGGCCCTGTCGGGTTTGCTCAGGCCCTGTCAGGGTCCGTCGAGCTTTGTCAGGTTTGCTCGGGCCCTGTCGGGTTTGCTCGGGCCCTGTCAGGCTTTGTCGAGCCCTGTCGGGTTTGCTCGGGCCCTGTCAGGCTCCGTCAGGCCCTGTCTGGTTTGTTCGTGCCCTGTCGGGCTCCGTCGGGCCCTGTCAGGTTTGCTTGGGCACTGTCGGGCTCTGTTGGGCCCTGTCGGGTTTCCTTGGGCCCTGTCGGGCTCCATCGAGCCCTGTCAGGCTTTGTCGAACCCTGTCGGGTTTGCTCAGGCCCTGTCGGGTTTGCTCGGGCCCTGTCAGGCTCTGTCGGGCCCTGTCTGGTTTCCTCGGGCCCTGTCGGGCTCCGTTGTGCCCTGTCGGTTTGCTCAGGCCCTGTCGGGTTTTCTGAAGCCCTGTCAGGCTTCGTCGGACCCTGTCGAGTGTGCTCGGGCCCTGTCGGGCTCCGTCGAGCCCTGTCAGGTTTTCTCGGGCCTTGTCAGTCTTTGTCGGGCCCTGTCGGGTTTGCTCGGGCCCTGTCGGGTTTGCTCAGGCCCAGTCGGGTTCCGTCGGGCCCTGTCGAGTTTCCTCGGGCCCTGTCGGACTCCACTGAGCCCTGTCAGGCTCCGTCGGGCTCTTTCGGGTTTGCTCGGGCCCTGGCGGGCTCCGTCGGGCCCTGTCAGGCTTTGTCAGGACGTGTCAGGTTTGCTCGGGCCCTGTCAGGCCTTGTCAGGCCCTGTCGGGTTTGCTCGGGCTCTGTCAGGCTCCAGCGTGCCCTGTCGGGTTTGCCCGGGCCCTGTCAGGCTCCGTCAGGCCCTGTCGGGTTTGCTCGGGCCCTATCGGGCTCAATCAGGCCCTGTCGGGTTTCCTCGGGCCCTGTCTGGCTCCATCGAGCCCTGTCAGGCTCTGTCGGGACCTTTCGGGTTTGCTCGGGCCCTGTCGGGCTCCGTCGGGCCCTGTCGGGTTTGCTCGGGCCCTGTCGGGCTCCGTCGGGCCCTGTCAGGCTTTGTCGAACCCTGTCGGGTTTGCTCGGGCCCTGTCGGGTTTGCTCGGGCCCTGTCGAGCTCCGTCGGGCCCTGTCTGGTTTCCTCGGGCTCTGTTGGGCTTCGTCGCGCCCTGTCGGGTTTGCTCGGGCCATGTCGGGTTTGCTGAAGCCCTGTCAGGCTTCGTCGGACCCTGTCGGGTTTGCTCGAGCCCTGTCGGGCTCCATCGGGCCCTGTCGGGTTTGCTCAGGCCCTATCGGCCTCCGTCGGGCCCTGTCGGGTTTCCTCGGGCCCTGTCGGGCTCCATCGAGCCCTGTCAGGCTTCGTCGGGCCCTTTCGGGTTTGCTCGGGCCCTGTCGGGCTCCGTCAGGCCCTGTCGGGTTTCCTCGGGCCCTGTCGGGCTCCATCTAGCCCTGTCAGGTTTGCTCGGGCCCTATCGGGTATGCTCGGGCCCTGTCGGGCTCCATCAGACCCTATCAGGCTTTGGCGGGTCCTGTCGGGTTTGCTCAGGCCCTGTCGGGCCTTGTGAGCCCCTGTCGGGTTTGCTCGCGCCCTGTCGGGCTCCGTCGGGCCCTGTCAGGCTCCTTCGTGCCCTGTCAGGCTCCGTCAGGCCCTGTCAGGTTTGCTCGGGCCCTGTCAGGCCTTGTCAGGCCCTGTCGGGTTTGCTCGGGCTCTGTCAGGCTCCAGCGTGCCCTGTCGGGTTTGCCCGGGCCCTGTCAGGCTCCGTCAGGCCCTGTCGGGTTTGCTCGGGCCCTATCGGGCTCAATCAGGCCCTGTCGGGTTTCCTCGGGCCCTGTCTGGCTCCATCGAGCCCTGTCAGGCTCTGTCGGGACCTTTCGGGTTTGCTCGGGCCCTGTCGGGCTCCGTCGGGCCCTGTCGGGTTTGCTCGGGCCCTGTCGGGCTCCGTCGGGCCCTGTCAGGCTTTGTCGAACCCTGTCGGGTTTGCTCGGGCCCTGTCGGGTTTGCTCGGGCCCTGTCGAGCTCCGTCGGGCCCTGTCTGGTTTCCTCGGGCTCTGTTGGGCTTCGTCGCGCCCTGTCGGGTTTGCTCGGGCCATGTCGGGTTTGCTGAAGCCCTGTCAGGCTTCGTCGGACCCTGTCGGGTTTGCTCGAGCCCTGTCGGGCTCCATCGGGCCCTGTCGGGTTTGCTCAGGCCCTATCGGCCTCCGTCGGGCCCTGTCGGGTTTCCTCGGGCCCTGTCGGGCTCCATCGAGCCCTGTCAGGCTTCGTCGGGCCCTTTCGGGTTTGCTCGGGCCCTGTCGGGCTCCGTCAGGCCCTGTCGGGTTTCCTCGGGCCCTGTCGGGCTCCATCTAGCCCTGTCAGGTTTGCTCGGGCCCTATCGGGTTTGCTCGGGCCCTGTCGGGCTCCATCAGACCCTATCAGGCTTTGGCGGGTCCTGTCGGGTTTGCTCAGGCCCTGTCGGGCCTTGTGAGCCCCTGTCGGGTTTGCTCGCGCCCTGTCGGGCTCCGTCGGGCCCTGTCAGGCTCCTTCGTGCCCTGTCAGGCTCCGTCAGGCCCTGTCAGGTTTGCTCGGGCCCTGTCAGGCTCCGTCAGGCCCTATCGGGTTTGCTCGAGCCCTGTCGGGCTCCGTCAGGCCCTGTCAGGTTTGCTCAGGCCCTGTCGGGCCTTGTCAGGCCCTGTCAGGTTTGCTCGGGACCTGTCGGGTTTGCCCGCGTCCTGTCGGGCTCCGTCGGGCCCTGTCAGATTCGCTCGGGCCCTGTCGTGTTTGCTCGGGCCCTGTCAGGCTCCGTCAGGCCCTGTCGGGTTTGCTCGTGCCCTGTCGGGCTCCGTCGGGCCCTGTCAGGTTTGCTCAGGCCCTGTCGGGATCCGTTGGGCCTTGTCGGGTTTGCTCGGGCCCTGTCGGGCTCCTTCGTGCCCTGTCAGGTTTGCTCGGGCCCTGTCGGGTTTGCTCGGGCCCTGTCAGGCTCCGTCGGGCTCTGTCGGGTTTCCTCGGGCCCTGTCGGGTTTGCTCGGGCCCTGTCAGACTTTGTCGAACCCTGTCGGGTTTGCTCGGGCCATGTCGGGTTTGCTTGGGTCCTGTCGGGCTCTGTCGGGCCCTGTCGGGTTTGCTCGGGCCCTGTCAGGCTCCGTCGGGCCCTGTCGGATTTCCTCGGGCCCTCTCGGGTTTCGTCAGGCCCTGTCGGGTCTCCTCGGGCCCTCTCGGATTCCCTCGGGCCCTGTCGGGTTTCCTCGGGCCCTGTCGGACTCTATCGAGCCCTGTCAGGCTCCGTCGGGCTCTTTCGGGTTTGCTCAGGCCCTGTCGGGCTCCGTCGGGCCCTGTCAGGCTTTGTCAGGTCCTGTCAGGTTTGCTCGGGCCCTGTCGGGCCTTGTCGGGCCCTGTCGGGTTTGCTCGGGCTCTGTCGGGCTCCAGCATGCCCTGTCAGGCTCTGTCGGGCCCTTTCGGGTTTGCTCGGGCCCTGTCGGGCTCCGTCGGGCCCTGTCGGGTTTGCTCGGGCTCTGTCAGGCTCCGTCGGGCCCTGTCGGGTTTGCTCGGGCCCTGTCGGGCTCCATCAAGCCATGTCAGGCTTTGTCGAGCCCTGTCGGGTTTGCTCGGGCCCTGTCGGGTTTGCTCGGGCCCTGTCGGGCTCTGTCGGGCCCTGTCTGGTTTCCTCGGGCCCTGTCGGGCTCCGTCGGGCCCTGTCGGGTTTGCTCGGGCCCTGTCGGGCTCTGTCGGGCCCTGTCGGGTTTGCTCGGGCCCTGTCGGGCTCTGTCGGGCCCTGTCTGGTTTCCTCGGGCCCTGTCGGGCTCCGTCGGGCCCTGTCGGGTTTGCTCGGGCCCTGTCGGGTTTGCTGAAGCCCTGTCAGGCTTCGTCGGACCCTGTCAGGTTTGCTCGGGCCCTGTCGGGCTCCGTCGCGCCCTGTCGGGTTTCCTCGGGCCCTGTCGGGCTCCATCGGACCCTATCAGGCTTTGGCGGTTCCTGTCGGGTTTGCTCAGGCCCTGTCGGGCCTTGTCAGCCCCTGTCGGGTTTGCTCGCGCCCTGTCGGGCTCCGTCGGGCCCTGTCAGGTTCTCTCGGGCCCTGGCAGGTTTGCTCGGGCCCTGTCAGGCTCCGTCAGGCCCTATCGGGTTTGCTCGACCCCTGTCGGGCTCCGTCAGGCCCTGTCAGGTTTGCTTGGGCCCTGTCGGGCCTTGTCAGGCCCTGTCGGGTTTGCTCGGGACCTGTCGGGTTTGCCCGCGTCCTGTCGGGCTCCGTCGGGCCCTGTCAGATTCGCTCGGGCCCTGTCGGGTTTGCTCGGGCCCTGTCAGGCTCTGTCAGGCCCTGTCGGGTTTGCTCGTGCCCTGTCGGGCTCCGTTGGGCCCTGTCAGGTTTGCTCAGGCCCTGTCGGGATCCGTTGGGCCTTGTCGGGTTTGCTCGGGCCCTGTCGGGCTCCTTCGTGCCCTGTCACGTTTGCTCGGGCCCTGTCGGGTTTGCTCGGGCCCTGTCAAGCTCTGTCGGGCCCTGTTGGGTTTCCTCGGGCCTTGTCGGGCTCCATCGAGCCCTGTCAGGCTTTGTTGAACCCTGTCGGGTTTGCTCGGGCCCTTTCGGGTTTGCTCGGGTCCTGTCGGGCTCTGTCGGGCCCTGTCGGGTTTGCTCGGGCCCTGTCAGGCTCCGTCGGGCCCTGTCGGATTCCCTCGGGCCCTCTCGGGTTCCGTCGGGCCCTCTCGGATTCCCTCGGGCCCTGTCGGGTTTCCTCGGGCCCTGTCGGACTCTATCGAGCCCTGTCAGGCTCCGTCGGGCTCTTTCGGGTTTGCTCAGGCCCTGTCGGGCTCCGTCGGGCCCTGTCAGGCTTTGTCAGGTCCTGTCAGGTTTGCTCGGGCCCTGTCGGGCCTTGTCGGGCCCTGTCGGGTTTGCTCGGGCTCTGTCGGGCTCCAGCGTGCCCTGTCAGGCTCCGTCGGGCCCTTTCGGGTTTGCTCGGGCCCTGTCGGGCTCCGTCGGGCCCTGTTGGATTTGCTCAGGCCCTGTCGGGTTTGCTCGAGCCCTGTCGGGCTCCATCGGGTCCTGTCGGGTTTGCTCGGGCCCTATCGGGCTCCGTCGGGCCCTGTCGGGTTTCCTCGGGCCCTGTCGGGCTCCATCGAGCCCTGTCAGGCTCCGTCGGGCCCTTACGGGTTTGCTCGGGCCCTGTCGGGCTCCATCAGGCCCTGTCGGGTTTGCTCGGGCCCTGTCGGGTTTGCTCGGGCCGTGTCAGGCTTTGTCAAGTCCTGTCGGGTTTGCTAGGGCCCTGTCAAGCTCCGTCGGGCCCTGTCTGGTTTCCTCAGGCCCTGTCGGGCTCCGTCGGGCCCTGTCGGGTTTGCTCAGGCCCTGTCGGGTTTGCTAGGGCCCTGTCGGGCTCCGTCGGGCCCTGTCTGGTTTCCTCAGGCCCTGTCGGGCTCCGTCGAGCCCTGTCGGGTTTGCTCGGGCCCTGTCAGGCTCCGTCGCGCCCTGTCGGGTTTCCTCGGGCCCTGTCGGGCTCTATCGAGGCCTGTCGGGTTTGCTCGGGCCCTGTCGGTCTCCATCGGACCCTGTCAGGCTTTGTCGGGTCCTGTCGGGTTTGCTCAGGCCCCGTCGGGCCTTGTCAGGCCCTGTCGGGTTTGCTCGGGCCCTGTCGGGTTTGCCCGCGTCCTGTCGGGCTCCGTCGGGCCCTGTCAGGTTTGCTCAGGCCCTGTCGGGATCCGTTGGGCCCTGTCGGGTTTCCTTGGGCCCTGTCGGGCTCCATCGAGCCCTGTCAGGCTCCGTCGGGCCCTTACGGGTTTGCTCGGGCCCTGTCGGGCTCCGTCGGGCCCTGTCGGGTTTGCTCGGGCCCTGTCGGGCTCCGTCGGGCCCTGTCTGGTTTCCTCGGGCTCTGTCGGGCTCCGTCGGGCCCTGTCGGGTTTGCTCGGACCCTGTCGGGTTTGCTCGAGCCCTGTCGGGCTCCATCGGGCCTTGTCGGGTTTGCTCGAGCCCTATCGGGCTCCGTCGGGCTCTGTCGGGTTTCCTCGGGCCCTGTCGGGCTCCATCGAGCCCTGTCAGGCTTCATCGGGCCCTTTCGGGTTTGCTCGGGCCCTGTCGGGCTCCGTCAGGCCCTGTCGGGTTTGCTCGGGCCCTATCGGGGTCCGTCGAGCCCTGTCGGGTTTGCTCGGGCTCTGTCAGGCTCCGTCGGGCCCTGTCGGGTTCGCTCGGGCCCTGTCGGGCTCCATCAAGCCATGTCAGGCTTTGTCGAGCCCTGTCGGGTTTGCTCGGGCCCTGTCGGGTTTGCTCGGGCCCTGTCGGGCTCTGTCGGGCCCTGTCTGGTTTCCTCGGGCCCTGTCGGGCTCCGTCGGGCCCTGTCGGGTTTGCTCGGGCCCTGTCAAGCTCCGTCGGGCCCTGTCTGGTTTCCTCAGGCCCTGTCGGGCTCCGTCGGGCCCTGTCGGGTTTGCTCAGGCCCTGTCGGGTTTGCTAGGGCCCTGTCAAGCTCCGTCGGGCCCTGTCTGGTTTCCTCAGGCCCTGTCGGGCTCCATCGGGCCCTGTCGGGTTTCCTCGGGCCTTGTCGGGCTCCATCGAGCCCTGTCAGGCTTTGTTGAACCCTGTCGGGTTTGCTCGGGCCCTTTCGGGTTTGCTCGGGTCCTGTCGGGCTCTGTCGGGCCCTGTCGGGTTTGCTCGGGCCCTGTCAGGCTCCGTCGGGCCCTGTCGGATTCCCTCGGGCCCTCTCGGGTTCCGTCGGGCCCTCTCGGATTCCCTCGGGCCCTGTCGGGTTTCCTCGGGCCCTGTCGGACTCTATCGAGCCCTGTCAGGCTCCGTCGGGCTCTTTCGGGTTTGCTCAGGCCCTGTCGGGCTCCGTCGGGCCCTGTCAGGCTTTGTCAGGTCCTGTCAGGTTTGCTCGGGCCCTGTCGGGCCTTGTCGGGCCCTGTCGGGTTTGCTCGGGCTCTGTCGGGCTCCAGCGTGCCCTGTCAGGCTCCGTCGGGCCCTTTCGGGTTTGCTCGGGCCCTGTCGGGCTCCGTCGGGCCCTGTTGGATTTGCTCAGGCCCTGTCGGGTTTGCTCGAGCCCTGTCGGGCTCCATCGGGTGCTGTCGGGTTTGCTCGGGCCCTATCGGGCTCCGTCGGGCCCTGTCGGGTTTCCTCGGGCCCTGTCGGGCTCCATCGAGCCCTGTCAGGCTCCGTTGGGCCCTTACGGGTTTGCTCGGGCCCTGTTGGGCTCCGTCAGGCCCTGTCGGGTTTGCTCGGGCCCTGTCGGGTTTGCTCGGGCCCTGTCAGGCTTTGTCAAGTCCTGTCGGGTTTGCTAGGGCCCTGTCAAGCTCCGTCGGGCCCTGTCTGGTTTCCTCAGGCCCTTTCGGGCTCCGTCGGGCCCTGTCGGGTTTGCTCAGGCCCTGTCGGGTTTGCTCGGGCTCTGTCAGGCTCCGTCGGGCCCTGTCGGGTTCGCTCGGGCCCTGTCGGGCTCCATCAAGCCATGTCAGGCTTTGTCGAGCCCTGTCGGGTTTGCTCGGGCCCTGTCGGTTTTGCTCGGGCCCTGTCGGGCTCTGTCGGGCCCTGTCTGGTTTCCTCGGGCCCTGTCGGGCTCCGTCGGGCCCTGTCGGGTTTGCTCGGGCCCTGTCAAGCTCCGTCGGGCCCTGTCTGGTTTCCTCAGGCCCTGTCGGGCTCCGTCGGGCCCTGTCGGGTTTGCTCAGGCCCTGTCGGGTTTGCTAGGGCCCTGTCGGGCTCCGTCGGGCCCTGTCTGGTTTCCTCAGGTTCTGTCGGGCTCCGTCGAGCCCTGTCGGGTTTGCTCGGGCCCTGTCAGGCTCCGTCGCGCCCTGTCGGGTTTCCTCGGGCCCTGTCGGGCTCTATCGAGGCCTGTCGGGTTTGCTCGGGCCCTGTCGGTCTCCATCGGACCCTGTCAGGCTTTGTCGGGTCCTGTCGGGTTTGCTCAGGCCCCGTCGGGCCTTGTCAGGCCCTGTCGGGTTTGCTCGGGCCCTGTCGGGTTTGCCCGCGTCCTGTCGGGCTCCGTCGGGCCCTGTCAGGTTTGCTCAGGCCCTGTCGGGATCCGTTGGGCCCTGTCGGGTTTGCTCGGGCCCTGTCGGGCTCCTTCGTGCCCTGTCAGGTTTGCTCGGGCCCTGTCGGGTTTGCTCGGGCCCTGTCAGGCTTTGTCGAGCCCTGTCGGGTTTGCTCGGGCCCTGTCAGGCTCCGTCAGGCCCTGTCTGGTTTGTTCGTGCCCTGTCGGGCTCCGTCGGGCCCTGTCAGGTTTGCTTGGGCACTGTCGGGCTCTGTCGGGCCCTGTCGGGTTTCCTTGGGCCCTGTCGGGCTCCATCGAGCCCTGTCAGGCTCCGTCGGGCCCTTACGGGTTTGCTCGGGCCCTGTCGGGCTCCGTCGGGCCCTGTCGGGTTTGCTCGGGCCCTGTCGGGCTCCGTCGGGCCCTGTCTGGTTTCCTCGGGCTCTGTCGGGCTCCGTCGGGCCCTGTCGGGTTTGCTCGGACCCTGTCGGGTTTGCTCGAGCCCTGTCGGGCTCCATCGGGCCTTGTCGGGTTTGCTCGAGCCCTATCGGGCTCCGTCGGGCTCTGTCGGGTTTCCTCGGGCCCTGTCGGGCTCCATCGAGCCCTGTCAGGCTTCATCGGGCCCTTTCGGGTTTGCTCGGGCCCTGTCGGGCTCCGTCAGGCCCTGTCGGGTTTGCTCGGGCCCTATCGGGGTCCGTCGAGCCCTGTCGGGTTTGCTCGGGCTCTGTCAGGCTCCGTCGGGCCCTGTCGGGTTTGCTCGGGCCCTGTCAGGCTTTGTCAAGTCCTGTCGGGTTTGCTAGGGCCCTGTCAAGCTCCGTCGGGCCCTGTCTGGTTTCCTCAGGCCCTGTCGGGCTCCGTCGGGCCCTGTCGGGTTTGCTCAGGCCCTGTCGGGTTTGCTAGGGCCCTGTCGGGCTCCGTCGGGCCCTGTCTGGTTTCCTCAGGCCCTGTCGGGCTCCGTCGAGCCCTGTCGGGTTTGCTCGGGCCCTGTCAGGCTCCGTCGCGCCCTGTCGGGTTTCCTCGGGCCCTGTCGGGCTCTATCGAGGCCTGTCGGGTTTGCTCGGGCCCTGTCGGTCTCCATCGGACCCTGTCAGGCTTTGTCGGGTCCTGTCGGGTTTGCTCAGGCCCCGTCGGGCCTTGTCAGGCCCTGTCGGGTTTGCTCGGGCCCTGTCGGGTTTGCCCGCGTCCTGTCGGGCTCCGTCGGGCCCTGTCAGGCTCTGTTGGGCCCTGTCAGTTTGCTCCGGCCCTGTCGGGTTTTCTGAAGGCCTGTCAGGCTTCGTCGGACCCTGTCAAGTGTGCTCGGGCCCTGTCGGGCTCCGTCGAGCCCTGTCAGGTTTTCTCGGGCCTTGTCAGGCTCCGTCGGGCCCTGTCGGGTTTGCTCGGGCCCTGTCGGGTTTGTTCAGGCCCTGTCGGGTTCCGTCGGGCCCTGTCGGGTTTCCTCGGGCCCTGTCGGACTCCACTGAGCCCTGTCAGGCTTTGTCGGGCTCTTTCGGTTTTGCTCGGGCCCTGCCGGGCTCCGTCGGGCCCTGTCAGGCTTTGTCAGGACGTGTCAGGTTTGCTCGGGCCCTGTCGGGCCTTGTCGGGCCCTGTCGGGTTTGCTCGGGCTCTGTCGGGCTCCAGCGTGCCCTGTCGGGTTTGCCCGGCCCCTGTCAGGCTCCGTCAGGCCCTGTCGGGTTTGCTCGGGCCATGTCGGGTTTGCTTAAGCCCTGTCAGGCTTCGTTGGACACTGTCGGGTTTGCTCGAGCCCTGTCGGGCTCCATCGGGCCCTGTCGGGTTTGCTCGGGCCTTATCGGGCTCCGTCGGGCCCTGTCGGGTTTCCTCGGGCCCTGTCGGGCTCCATCGAGCCCTGTCAGGCTTCGTCGGGCCCTTTCGGGTTTGCTCGGGCCCTGTCGGGCTCCATCGAGCCCTGTCAGGCTTTGTCGGGCCCTTTCGGGTTTGCTCGGGCCCTGTCGGGCTCCGTCAGGCCCTGTCGGGTTTCCTCGGGCCCTGTCGGGCTCCATCGAGCCCTGTCAGGCTTCGTCGGGCCCTTTCGGGTTTGCTCGGGCTCTGTCAGGCTCCGTCGGGCCCTGTCGGTTTTCCTCGGGCCCTGTCGGGCTCCATCAAGCCCTGTCAGGCTTTGTCGAACCCTGTCGGGTTTGCTTGGGCCCTGTCGGGTTTGCTCGGGCCCTGTCGGGCTCTGTCGGGCCCTGTCTGGTTTCCTCGGGCCCTGTCGGGCTCCGTCGGGCCCTGTCGGATTTGCTCGGGCCCTGTCGGGTTTGCTGAAGCCCTGTCAGGCTTCGTCGGACCCTGTCGGGTTTGCTCGGGCCCTGTCGGGCTCCGTCGAACCCTGTCGGGTTTGCTCGGGCCCTGTCATGCTCCGTCGCGCCCTGTCGGGTTTCCTCGGGCCCTGTCGGGCTCCATCGAGCCCTGTCAGGTTTGCTCGGGCCCTGTCGGGTTTGCTCGGGCCCTGTCGGGCTCCATCGGACTCTATCAGGCTTTGGCGGGTCCTGTCGGGTTTGGTCAGTCCCTGTCGGGCCTTGTCAGCCCCTGTCGGGTTTGCTCGCGCCCTGTCGGGCTCCGTCGGGCCCTGTCAGGTTCTCTCGGGCCCTGTCAGGTTTGCTCGGGCCCTGTCAGGCTCCGTCAGGCCCTATCGGGTTTGCTCGAGCCCTGTCGGGCTCCGTCAGGCCCTGTCAGGTTTGCTCGGGCCCTGTCGGGCCTTGTCTGGCCCTGTCGGGTTTGCTCGGGACCTGTCGGGTTTGCCCGCGTCCTGTCGGGCTCCGTCGGGCCCTGTCAGATTCGCTCGGGCCCTGTCGGGTTTGCTCGGGCCCTGTCAGGCTCCATCAGGCCCTGTCGGGTTTGCTCGGGCCCTGTCGGACTCCACTGAGCCCTGTCAGGCTCCGTCGGGCTCTTTCGGGTTTGCTCGGGCCCTGCCGGGCTCCGTCAGGCCCTGTCAGGCTTTGTCAGGACGTGTCAGGTTTGCTCGGGCCCTGTCGGGCCTTGTCGGGCCCTGTCGGGTTTGCTCGGGCTCTGTCGGGCTCCAGCGTGCCCTGTCGGGTTTGCCCGGGCCCTGTCAGGCTCCGTCAGGCCCTGTCGGGTTTGCTCGGGCCCTATCGGGCTCAATCAGGCCCTGTCGGGTTTCCTCGGGCCCTGTCGGGCTCCATCGAGCCCTGTCAGGCTCCGTCGGGCCCTTTCGGGTTTGCTCGAGCCTTGTCGGGCTCCGTCGGGCCCTGTCGGGTTTGCTCGGGCCCTGTCGGGCTCCGTCGGGCACTGTCTGGTTTCCTCGGGCTCTGTTGGGCTCCGTCGGGCCCTGTCGGGTTTGCTCGGGCCATGTCGGGTTTGCTGAAGCCCTGTCAGGCTTCGTTGGACACTGTCGGGTTTGCTCGAGCCCTGTCGGGCTCTATCGGGCCCTGTCGGGTTTGCTCGGGCCTTATCGGGCTCCGTCGGGCCCTGTCGGGTTTCCTCGGGCCCTGTCGGGCTCCATCGAGCCCTGTCAGGCTTCGTCGGGCCCTTTCGGGTTTGCTCGGGCCCTGTCGGGCTTCGTCAGGCCCTGTCGGGTTTCCTCGGGCCCTGTCGGGCTCCATCGAGCCCTGTGAGGCTTCGTCGGGCCCTTTCGGGTTTGCTCGGGCTCTGTCAGGCTCCGTCGGGCCCTGTCGGATTTCCTCGGGCCCTGTCGGGCTCCATCAAGCCCTGTCAGGCTTTGTCGAACCCTGTCAGGTTTGCTTGGGCCCTGTCGGGTTTGCTCGGGCCCTGTCGGGCTCTGTCGGGCCCTGTCTGTTTTCCTTGGGCCCTGTCGGGCTCCGTCGGGCCCTGTCGGATTTGCTCGGGCCCTGTCGGGTTTGCTGAAGCCCTGTCAGGCTTCGTCGGACCCTGTCGGGTTTGCTCGGGCCCTGTCGGGCTCCGTCGAACCCTGTCGGGTTTGCTCGAGCCCTGTCAGGCTCCGTCGCGCCCTGTCGGGTTTCCTCGGGCCCTGTCGGGCTCCATCGAGCCCTGTCAGGTTTGCTCGGGCCCTGTCGGGTTTGCTCGGGCCCTGTCGGGCTCCATCGGACTCTATCAGGCTTTGGCGGGTCTTGTCGGGTTTGCTCAGGCCCTATCGGGCCTTGTCAGCTCCTGTCGGGTTTGCTCGAGCCCTGTCGGGCTCCATCGGGCCCTGTCGGGTTTGCTCGGGCCCTATCGGGCTCCGTCAGGCCCTGTCGGGTTTGCTCGTGCCCTGTCGGGCTCCGTCGGGCCCTGTCAGGTTTGCTCAGGCCCTGTCGGGATCCGTTGGGCCTTGTCGGGTTTGCTCGGGCCCTGTCGGGCTCCTTCTTGCCCTGTCAGGTTTGCTCGGGCCCTGTCGGGTTTGCTCGGGCCCTGTCAGGCTCCGTCGGGCTCTGTCGGGTTTCCTCGGGCCCTGTCGGGTTTGCTCGGGCCCTGTCAGACTTTGTCGAACCCTGTCGGGTTTGCTCGGGCCATATGTCGGGTTTGCTCGGGTCCTGTCGGGCTCTGTCGGGCCCTGTCGGGTTTGCTCGGGCCCTGTCAGGCTCCGTCGGGCCCTGTCGGATTTCCTCGGGCCCTCTCGGGTTCCGTCGGGCCCTGTCGGGTTTCCTCGGGCCCTGTCGGACTCTATCGAGCCGTGTCAGGCTCTGTCGGGCTCTTTCGGGTTTGCTCAGGCCCTGTCGGGCTCCGTCGGGCCCTGTCAGGCTTTGTCAGGTCCTGTCAGGTTTGCTCGGGCCCTGTCGGGCCTTGTCGGGCCCTGTTGGGTTTGCTCGGGCTCTGTCGGGCTCCAGCGTGCCTTGTCGGGTTTGCCCGGGCCCTGTCAGGCTCCATCAGGCCCTGTCGGGTTTGCTCGGGCCCTATCGGGCTCCGTGGGGCCCTGTCGGTTTTCCTCGGGCCCTGTCGGGCTCCATCGAGCCCTGTCAGGCTCCGTCGGGCCCTTTCGGGTTTGCTCGGGCCCTGTCGGGCTCCGTCGGGCCCTGTCGGATTTGCTCAGGCCCTGTCGGGTTTGCTCGAGCCCTGTCGGGCTCCATCGGGTCCTGTCGGGTTTGCTCGGGCCCTATCGGGCTCCGTTGGGCCCTGTCGGGTTTCCTCGGGCCCTGTCGGGCTCCATCGAGCCCTGTCAGGCTTCGTCGGGCCCTTTCGGGTTTGCTCGGGCCCTGTCGGGTTCCGTCAGGCCCTGTCGGGTTTGCTCGAGCCCTATCGGGTTCCGTCGAGCCCTGTCGGGTTTCCTCGGGCCCTGTCGGGCTCCATCGAGCCCTGTCAGGCTCCGTCGGGCCCTTTCGGGTTTGCTCGGGCCCTGTCGGGCTCCGTCGGGCCCTGTCGGGTTTGCTCGGGCCCTGTCGGGTTTGCTCGGGCCCTGTCAGGCTTTGTCAAGCCCTTTCGGGTTTGCTAGGGCCCTGTCGGGCTCCGTCGGGCCCTGTCAGGCTTTGTCTAACCCTGTCGGGTTTGCTCGGGCCCTGTCGCATTTGCTCGGGCCCTGTCGGGCTCTGTCGGGCCCTGTCTGGTTTCCTCGGGCCCTGTCGGGCTCCGTCGGGCCCTGTCGGATTTGCTCGGGCCCTGTCGGGTTTGCTGAAGCCCTGTCAGGCTTCGTCGGACCCTGTCGGGTTTGCTCGGGCCCTGTCGGGCTCCGTCGAACCCTGCCTAGTTTGCTCGGGCCCTGTCAGGCTCCGTCGCGCCCTGTCGGGTTTCCTCGGGCCCTGTCGGGCTCCATCGGACCCTATCAGGGTTTGGCGGGTCCTGTCGGGTTTGCTCAGGCCCTGTCGGGCCTTGTCAGCCCCTGTCAGGTTTGCTCGCGCCCTGTCGGGATCCGTCGGGCCCTGTCAGGTTCTCTCGAACCCTGTCAGGTTTGCTCGGGCCCTGTCAGGCTCCGTCAGGCCCTATCGGGTTTCCTCGAGCCCTGTCGGGCTCCGTCAGGCCCTGTCAGGTTTGCTCGGGCCCTGTCGGGCCTTGTCAGGCCCTGTCGGGTTTGCTCGGGACCTGTCGGGTTTGCCCGCGTCCTGTCGGGTTCCGTCGGGCTCTGTCAGATTCGCTCGGGCCCTGTCGGGTATGCTCGGACCCTGTCAGGCTCCGTCAGGCCCTGTCGGGTTTGCTCGTGCCCTGTTTGGCTCCGTCGGGCCCTGTCAGGTTTGCTCAGGCCCTGTCGGGATCCGTTGGGCCTTGTCGGGTTTGCTCGGGCCCTGTCGGGCTCCTTCGTGCCCTGTCAGGTTTGCTCGGGCCCTGTCGGGTTTGCTCGGGCCCTGTCAGGCTCCGTCGGGCCCTGTCGGGTTTCCTCGGGCCCTGTCGGGCTCCATCGAGCCCTGTCAGGCTTTGTCGAACCCTGTCGGGTTTGCTCGGGCCCTGTCGGGATTGCTCGGGTCCTGTCGGGCTCTGTCGGGCCCTGTCGGATTTGCTCAGGCCCTGTCGGGTTTGCTCGAGCCCTGTCGGGCTCCATCGGGTCCTGTCGGGTTTGCTCGGGCCCTATCGGGCTCCGTAGGGCCCTGTCGGGTTTCCTCGGGCCCTGTCAGGCTCCGTTGGGCCCTGTCGGCTTGCTCGGGCCCTGTCGGGCTCCGTCGAACCCTGTCGGGTTTGCTCGGGCCCTGTCAGGCTCCGTCAGGCCCTATCGGGTTTCCTCGGGCCCTGTCGGGCTCCATCGAGCCCTGTCAGGTTTGCTCGGGCCCTGTCGGGCCTTGTCAGGCCCTGTCGGTTTTGCTCGGGACCTGTCGGGTTTGCCGGCGTCCTGTCGGGCTCCGTCGGGCCCTGTCAGATTCGCTCGGGCCCTGTCGGGTTTGCTCGGGCCCTGTCAGCCTCCGTCAGGCCCTGTCGGGTTTCCTCGTGCCCTGTCGGGCTCCTTCGTGCCCTGTCAGGTTTGCTCGGGCCCTGTCGGGTTTGCTCGGGCCCTGTCAGGCTCCGTCGAGCCCTGTCAGGTTTGCTCGGGCCCTGTCAGGCTCCGTCGAGCCCTGTCGGGTTTCCTCGGGCCCTGTCGGGCTCCATCGAGCTTTGTCAGGCTTTGTCGAACCCTGTCGGGTTTGCTCGGGCCCTGTCGGGTTTGCTCGGGTCCTGTCAGGCCCTGTCGGGCCCTGTCGGGCCCTGTCGGGTTTGCTCGGGCCCTGTCAGGCTCCGTCGGGCCCTGTCGGATTCCCTCGGGCCCTCTCGGGTTCCGTCGGGCCCTCTCGGGTTCCGTCGGGCCCTGTCGGGTTTCCTCGGGCCCTGTCGGACTCTATTGAGCCCTGTCAGGCTCCGTCGGGCTCTTTCTGGTTTGCTCAGGCCCTGTCGGGCTCCGTCGGGCCCTGTCAGGCTTTGTCAGGTCCTGTCAAGTTTGCTCGGGCCCTGTCGGGCCTTGTCGGGCCCTGTCGGGTTTGCTCGGGCTCTGTCGGGCTCCAGCGTGCCCTGTCGGGTTTGCCCGGGCCCTGTCAGGCTCCATCAGGCCCTGTCGCGTTTGCTCGGGCCCTATCGGGCTCTGTGGGGCCCTGTCGGGTTTCCTTGGGCCCTGTCGGGCTCCATCGAGCTCTGTCAGGCTTTGTCGGGCCCTTTCGGGTTTGCTCGGGCCCTGTCGGGCTCCGTCGGGCCCTGTCGGATTTGCTCAGGCCCTGTCGGGTTTGCTCGAGCCCTGTCGGGCTCCATCGGGTCCTGTCGGGTTTCCTCGGGCCCTGTCAGGCTCCGTTGGGCCCTGTCGGCTTGCTCGGGCCCTGTCGGGTTTTCTGAAGCCCTGTCAGGCTTCGTCGGACCCTGTCAAGTGTGCTCGGGCCCTGTCGGGCTCCGTCGAGCCCTGTCAGGTTTTCTCGGGCCTTGTCAGGCTCCTTCGGGCCCTGTCGGGTTTGATCGGGCCCTGTCGGGTTTGCTCAGGCCCTGTCGGATTCCGTCGGGCCCTGTTGGGTTTCCTCGGGCCCTGTCGGACTCCACTGAGCCCTGTCAGGCTCCGTCGGGCTCTTTCGGGTTTGCTCGGGCCCTGGCGGGCTCCGTCGGGCCCTGTCAGGCTTTGTCAGGACGTGTCATGTTTGCTCGGGCCCTGTCGGGCCTTGTCGGGCCCTGTCGGGTTTGCTCGGGCTCTGTCGGGCTCCAGCGTGCCCTGTCGGGTTTGCCCGGGCCCTGTCAGGCTCCGTCAGGCCCTGTCAGGTTTGCTCGGGCCCTATCGGGTTCAATCAGGCCCTGTCGGGTTTCCTCGGGCCCTGTCTGGCTCCATCGAGCCCTGTCAGGCTCCGTCGGGCCCTTTCGGGTTTGCTCGGGCCCTGTCGGGCTCTGTCGGGCCCTGTCGGGTTTGCTCGGGCCCTGTCGGTCTCCGTCGGGCCCTGTCTGGTTTCCTCGGGCTCTGTCGGGCTCCGTCGGGCCCTGTCGGGTTTGCTCGGGCCATGTCGGGTTTGCTGAAGCCCTGTCAGGCTTCGTCGGACCCTGTCGGGTTTGCTCGAGCCCTGTCGGGCTCCATCGGGCCCTGTCCGGTTTGCTCGGGCCCTATCGGGCTCCGTCGGGCCCTGTCGGGTTTCCTCGGGCCCTGTCGGGCTCCATCGAGCCCTGTCAGGCTTCGTCGGGCCCTTTCGGGTTTGCTCGGGCCCTATCGGGCTCCGTCGAGCCCTGTCGGGTTTGCTCGGGCTCTGTCAGGCTCCGTCGGGCCCTGTCGGGTTTCCTCGGGCCCTGTCGGGCTCCATCAAGCCCTGTCAGGCTTTTTCGAACCCTGTCGGGTTTGCTCGGGCCCTGTCGGGTTTGCTCGGGCCCTGTCGGGCTCCTTCGTGCCCTGTCAGGTTTGCTCGGGCCCTGTCGGGTTTGCTCGGGCCCTGTCAGGCTCCGTCGGGCCCTGTCGGGTTTCCTCGGGCCCTGTCGGGCTCCATCGAGCCCTGTCAGGCTTTGTCGAACCCTGTCGGGTTTGCTCGGGCCCTGTTGGGTTTGCTCGGGTCCTGTTGGGCTCTGTCGGGCCCTGTCAGGTTTGCTCGGGCCCTGTCAGGATCTGTCGGGCATGGAGACCCCCGCTTGTCCTCAGGGTCCATTGTGACATCTTGGGCACCTCCCATTGACCCCAGGACCCATTGTGACACCATGGGGACCCCCCCTTGTCACTGGGGACCCATTGTGACACCATGGAGACCCCCGCTTGTCCTCAGGGTCCATTGTGACATCTTGGGCACCTCCCATTGTCCCCAGGACCTATTGTGACATCCTGGGGACCCCCTTGCTCCCAGGGCCCATTATGGCACCATGAGGACATCACCTTTGTCCCCAGGAACCATTGTGACATCCCAGGACCCCGCTTTGTCCCCAGGGCCCATTGTAGCACCATGGGGACCCCCTTTGACCCCAGGGCCCATTGTGGCACCATGGCAACCCCTTTTGCCCCAGGGCCCATTGTGACATTCTAGGACCCCACTTTGTCCCCAGGGCCTATTGTGACACCATGGGGACCCCTCCTTGTCACTGGGGACCCATTATGACACCATGGGGACCCCCCCTTCTTCTCAGGACTCATTCTCACATCCTGGGCACCCCCCATTGTCCCCAGGGCCCATTGTGACATCCTGGGGACCCTCATTGTCCCCAGGGCCCATTGTGACATCCCAGAACCTCCTATTGTCCCCAGGGCCCATTGTGACATCCTGGGGACCCCCATTGTCCCCAGGGCCCATTGTGACATTCCAGGACCCCCCATTGTCCCCAGGGCCCATTGTGACATCCACTGCACCCCCTTGTCCCCAGGGCCCATTGTGACATTCAGGGGACCCTCTTTGTCCCCAGGGCCCATTGTGACATCCTGGGGACCCCCCCTTGTCACTGGGGCCCATTGTGACGTCCCAGGACCCCCCGTTGTCCCCAGGGTTCATTGTGACGTCTTAGGACCCCCCATTGTCCCCAGGGCCCATTGTGACATTCAGGGGACCCCTCTTTGTCCCCAGGGCCCATTCTGACATCCTGGGGACCCCCCCTTGTCACTGGGGCCCATTGTGACGTCCCAGGACCCCCCATTGTCCCCAGGACCCATTGTGACATCCTGGGGATCCCTCCTTGTCCTCAGGGCCCATTGTGACGTCTTAGGACCCCCCATTGTCCCCAGGGCCCATTGTGACATTCAGGGGACGCCTCTTTGAAACCCAGGGCACATTGTGACATCCTGGGGACCCCCCCTTGTCCCCAGAGCCCATTGTGACGTCCCAGGACCCCCCATTGTCCCCAGGGCCCATTGTGACATCCTGGGGATCCCTCCTTGTCCCCAGGGCCCATTGTGACGTCCCAGGACACCCCATTGTCCCCAGGGCCCATTGTGACAGTCAGGGGGCCCCTTTGTCACTGGGGCCCATTGTGACATCCCAGGACCCCACATTGTCCCCAGGACCTATTGTGACATCCTGGGGACCCCACTTGTCCCCAGGACCCATTGTGACACTATGGGGACCCCCCCTTGTTCCCAGGGCCCATTGTGACATCCTGGGTACCACCCTTGTCCGCAGGGCTCATTGTGACGTCCCAGGACCCCCCATTGTCCCCAGGGCCCATTGTGACATCCTGGGGATCCCTCCTTGTCCGCAGGGCCCATTGTGACGTCCCAGGACCCCCCATTGTCCCCAGGGCCCATTGTGACATCCTCGGCACCCCCTTGTCCCCAGGGCCCATTGTGACATTCAGGGGACCCCCTTTGTTCCCAGGGCCCATTGTGACATCCTGGGGACCCCCTCTTGTCACTGGGGCCCATTGTGACGTCCCAGTACCCCACATTGTCCCCAGGGCCCATTCTGACATTCAGGGGACCCCTCTTTGTCCCCAGGGCCCATTGTGAAGTCAAAGGACCCCCCATTGTCCCCAGGGCCCGTTGTGACATCCTGGGGATCCCTCCTTGTCCCCACGGCCCATTGTGACATCCTGGGGACCCTCCTTGTCCCCAGAGCCCATTGTGACATCCAAGGGACCCCCTTTGTCTCCAGGGCCCATTGTGGCACCATGGGGACCCCCTTTGACACTGGGGCCCATTGTGACACCGTCGACACCCCCCTTTGTCCCCAGGGCCCATTGTGATGTCCCAGGACCCTCCATTGTCCCCAGGGCCCATTGTGACATCCTGGGGATCCCTCCTTGTCCCCAGGGCCCATTCTGACATCCCAGGACCCCCCATTGTCCCCAGGACCCATTGTGACATTCAGAGGACCCCCTTTGTCACTGGGGCCCATTGTGACATCCCAGGACCCCACATTGTCCCCAGGGCCCATTGTGACATCCTGGGGACCCCACTTGTCCCCAGGACCCATTGTGACACTATGGGGAACCCCCTTGTCCCCAGGGCCCATTGTGACGTCCTGGGTACCACCCTTGTCCGCAGGGCTCATTGTGACGTCCCAGGACCCCCCATTGTCCCCAGGGCCCATTGTGACATCCTGGGGATCCCTCCTTGTCCGCAGGGCCCATTGTGACGTCCTAGGACCCCCCATTGTCCCCAGGGCCCATTGTGACATCCTCGGCAGCCCCTTGTCCCCAGGGCCCATTGTGACATTCAGGGGACCCCTGTTTGTCCCCAGGGCCCATTGTGACATTCTGGGGACCCCCTCTTGTCACTGGGGCCCATTGTGACGTCCCAGGACCCCACTTTGTCCCCAGGGCCTATTGTGACACCATGGGGACCCCTCCTTGTCACTGGGGACCCATTGTGACACCATGGGGACCCCCCCTTGTCCTCAGGACTCATTCTCACATCCTGGACACCCCCCATTGTCCCCAGGGCCCATTGTGACATCCACTGCACCCCCTTGTCCCCAGGGCCCATTGTGACATTCAGGGGACCCCTCTTTGTCCCCAGGGCCCATTGTGACATCCTGGGGACCCCCCCTTGTCCCCAGGGCCCATTGAGACGTCCCAGGACCCCCCACTGTCCCCAGGGCCCATTGTGACATTCAGGGGACCCCATTTGTCCCCAGGGCCCATTCTGATACCGTGGGGACCCCCTTTGTCCCCAGGGACCATTGTGACATTCAGGGGACGCTCTTTGTCCACAGGGCCCATTGTGACATCCTGGGGACCCTCCTTGTCCCCAGAGCCCATTGTGACATCCAGGGGACCCCCTTTGTCCCCAGGGCCCATTGTGGCACCATGAGGACCCTCTTTGTCACTGGGGCCCATTGTGACATCCCAGGACCCCCCTTTGTCCCCAGGGCCCATTGTGACATCCTGGGGACCCTCCTTGTCCCCAGAGCCCATTGTGACATCCCAGGACCCCACTTTGTCCCCAGGGCTTATTGTGACACAATGGGGATCTCCCTTGTCCCCAGGGCCCATTGTGACATCCCAGGACCCCACTTTGTCCCCAGGGCTTATTGTGACACCATGGGGATCTCCCTTGTCCCCAGGGCCCATTGTGACATCCCATGACCCCCCTTTGTCCCCAGTGCTATTGTGAAATCCTGGGGACCCCTTTTGTCCCCAGGGCCCATTGTGACACCGTGGGGAACCCCTTTGTCACTGGGGGCCATTGTGACATTCCAGGATTCCACTTTGTCCCCAGGGCTCGTTCTGACACCTTGGGCACTCCCATTGTCCCCAGGGCCCATTGTGACATCCTGGGGATCCCCATTGTCCCCAGGGTCCATTGTGACATCCTGGGCAACCCCATTGTCCCCACGGCCCATTGTGACATCTAGGGGACCCCCTTGTCCCCAGGACCCATCGTGGCACCGTGGGGCCCTCCTTGTCACTTGGGCCCATTGTGACACCATGGGGACGCCCCCTTTGTCCCCAGTGCCCATTGTGACATCCTGCGACCCCCCTTTGTCCCCAGGGCCCATTTTGACATTCAGGGGACCCACCATTGTCCCCAGGGCCCATTGTGACATCCTGGGCAACCCCAATGTCCCCAGGGCCCATTGTGACATCTGGGGGACCCCCTTGTCCCCAGGACCCATCGTGGCACCGTGGGTGCCCTCATTGTCACTTGGGCCCATTGTGACACCATGGGGACGCCCCCTTTGTCCCCAGTGCCCATTGTGACATCCTGCGGAACCCCACTTTGTCCCCAGGGCCCATTTTGACATTCAGGGCACCCACCATTGTCCCCAGGGCCCATTGTGACCTTCAAGGGACCCCCATTGTTCCCAGGGCCCATTGTGACGTCCTGGGGACCCCCTCTGTTCCCAGGGCTCATTGTGACTTTCAGGGGACCCCCCCCTTGTCCCCAGGGCTGATTGTGACGTCCTAGGGCCCCTCTGTGTCCCCAGGGCCCATTGTGACACTTTAGAGACCCCTCTTTGTCCCCAGGGCCCATTGTGACATCCTGGGGACCCCTCTTTGTCCTAAGGACCCATTGTGACGTCCCAGGACCCTGCATTGTCCCCAGAGCCCATTGTGACATCCTGGAGACACCCTTTGTCCCCAGGACCCATTGTGACGTCCCAGGACCCCCCATTGTCCCCAGGGTTCATTCTTACATCCTGGGGACCCCCTTGTCCCCAGGACCCATCGTGACACCATGGGGACCCTCCTTGTCACTGGGGACCCATTGTGACACCATGGAGACCCCTCCTTGTCCTCAGGGCCCATTGTGACATTCTGGGCATCCCCCTTTGTCACCCGGGACCATAGTAACACCGTGGGGACCCCCTTTGTCCCTAGGGCCTATTGTTACGTCCCAGGACCCCCCATTGTTCCCAGGGCCCATTGTGACACCTTGGGGACCCCCTTGTCACTGGGGACCCATTGTGACACCATGGGGACCACCCCTTGTCCTCAGGGCCTATTGTGAACATCCTGGGGAACCTCCATTGTCCCCAGAGCCCATTGTGAGTTCCTGGGGACCCCCTTGTCCCCAGGTCCCATTGTGACATCCTGGGGAGTCTCTTTGTCCCCAGGGCCCATTGTGACATCCTGGGGACCCCTTTTGTCCCCAGGGCCCATGGTGACATCCTGGGGACCTCCTTGTCCGCAGGACCCATCCTGGCACCGTGGGGACCTCCCTTGTCACTGGGGACCCTTTGTGACACCACGGGGACCTCCCTTTGTCCTCAGGGCCCATTGAGACATCTTGGGGACCCCCTTTGTCACTGGGGACCCGTTGTGACATCCCAGGAACCCCATTGTCCCAAGGGCCCATTGTGACATCCTAGGGACCTCCCTTTGTCCCCAGGGATCATTGTGGCACCACGGGGAACCCCTTTGTCACTGTGTCACATTGTGATATCCAAGAACCCCACTTTGTCCCCAAGGCCCATTTTGACATCCTGGGGACCCCCTTTCTCCCCAGGGCCCATTGTGACATTCAGGGGACCCCCCCCCCTTGTCCCCAGGGCCCATTGTGACTTCCCAGGACCCCCCATTGTCCCTAGAGCCCATTGTGACATCCTGGGGATCCCTCCTTGTCCCCAGGGCCCATTGTGACATCCTGGGGATCCCTCCGTGTCCCCAGGGCCCATTCTGACGTCCCAGGATCCCCCATTGTCCCCAGGGCCCATTGTGACATTCAGGGGACCCCCTTTGTCACTGGGGCCCATTGTGACATCCCAGGACCCCACATTGTCCCCAGGGCCCATTGTGACATTCAGGGGTCCCCCCCTTGTCCCCAGGACCCATTGTGATGTCCCAGGACCCCTCATTGTCCCCACGGCCCATTGTGACATCCTGGGTACCCCCCTTTGTCACTGGGGCTCATTGAGACATCGTGGGGACCAACTTTGTCCCCAGGGCCCATGGTGACGTCCCAGGACCTCCCGTTGTCCCCAGTGTCCATTGTGACATCCGAGGAGCCCACTTTGTCCCCAGGACCCATTTTGATATTGAGGGGAACCACGTTTGTCCCCAGGGCTCATTGTGACACCATGGGGACCCCCCCTTGTCACTGGGGACCCATTGTGACACCATGGAGACCCCTGCTTGTCCTCAGGGTCCATTGTGACATCTTGGGCACCTCCCATTGTCCCCAGGACCCATTGTGACATCCTGGGGACCCCCTTGCTCCCAGGGCCCATTGTGGCACCATGGGGACATCCCCTTTGTCCCCAGGGCCCATTGTGACATTCCAGGACCCCCCATTGTCCCCAGGGCCCATTGTGACATCCACTGCACCCCCTTGTCCCCAGGGCCCATTGTGACATTCAGGGGACCCCTCTTTGTCCCCAGGGCCCATTCTGACATCCTGGGGACCCCCCCTTGTCACCGGGGCCCATTGTGACGTCCCAGGACCCCCCATTGTCCCCAGGACCCATTGTGACATCCTGGGGATCCCTCCTTGTCCTCAGGGCCCATTGTGACGTCTTAGGACCCCCCATTGTCCCCAGGGCCCATTGTGACATTCAGGGGACGCCTCTTTGAAACCCAGGGCACATTGTGACATCCTGGGGACCCCCCCTTGTCCCCAGAGCCTATTGTGACGTCCCAGGACCCCCCATTGTCCCCAGGGCCCATTGTGACATCCTGGGGATCCCTCCTTGTCCCCAGGGCCCATTGTGACGTCCCAGGACACCCCATTGTCCCCAGGGCCCATTGTGACAGTCAGGGGGCCCCTTTGTCACTGGGGCCCATTGTGACATCCCAGGACCCCACATTGTTCCCAGGACCTATTGTGACATCCTGGGGACCCCACTTGTCCCCAGGACCCATTGTGACACTATGGGGACCCCCCCTTGTTCCCAGGGCCCATTGTGACATCCTGGGTACCACCCTTGTCCGCAGGGCTCATTGTGACGTCCCAGGACCCCCCATTGTCCCCAGGGCCCATTGTGACATCCTGGGGATCCCTCCTTGTCCGCAGGGCCCATTGTGACGTCCCAGGACCCCCCATTGTCCCCAGGGCCCATTGTGACATCCTCGGCACCCCCTTGTCCCCAGGGCCCATTGTGACATTCAGGGGACCCCCTTTGTTCCCAGGGCCCATTGTGACATCCTGGGGACCCCCTCTTGTCACTGGGGCCCATTGTGACGTCCCAGTACCCCACATTGTCCCCAGGGCCCATTCTGACATTCAGGGGACCCCTCTTTGTCCCCAGGGCCCATTGTGAAGTCAAAGGACCCCCCATTGTCCCCAGGGCCCATTGTGACATCCTGGGGATCCCTCCTTGTCCCCACGGCCCATTGTGACATCCTGGGGACCCTCCTTGTCCCCAGAGCCCATTGTGACATCCAAGGGACCCCCTTTGTCTCCAGGGCCCATTGTGGCACCATGGGGACCCCCTTTGACACTGGGGCCCATTGTGACACCGTCGACACCCCCCATTGTCCCCAGGGCCCATTGTGACATCCTGGGGACCCCCCTTGTCCCCAGAGCCCATTGTGACATCCAGGGGACCCCCTCTTGTCCCCAGGGCCCATTGTGATGTCCCAGGACCCTCCATTGTCCCCAGGGCCCATTGTGACATCCTGGGGATCCCTCCTTGTCCCCAGGGCCCATTGTGACGTCCCAGGACCCCCCATTGTCCCCAGGGCCCATTGTGACATCCTGGGGACCCCCCTTGTCCCCAGAGCCCATTGTGACATCCAGGGGACCCCCTCTTGTCCCCAGGGCCCATTGTGATGTCCCAGGACCCTCCATTGTCACTGGGCCCATTGTGACATCCTGGGGATCCCTCCTTGTCCCCAGGGCCCATTGTGATGTCCCAGGACCCTCCATTGTCCCCAGGGCCCATTGTGACATCCAGGGGACCCCCTTTGTCCCCAGGGCCCATTGTGGCACCATGAGGACCCTCTTTGTCACTGGGGCCCATTGTGACATCCCAGGACCCCCCTTTGTCCCCAGGGCCCATTGTGACATCCTGGGGACCCTCCTTGTCCCCAGAGCCCATTGTGACATCCCAGGACCCCACTTTGTCCCCAGGGCTTATTGTGACACCATGGGGATCTCCCTTGTCCCCAGGGCCCATTGTGACATCCCATGACCCCCCTTTGTCCCCAGTGCTATTGTGAAATCCTGGGGACCCCTTTTGTCCCCAGGGCCCATTGTGACACCGTGGGGAACCCCTTTGTCACTGGGGGCCATTGTGACATTCCAGGATTTCACTTTGTCCCCAGGGCTCGTTCTGACACCTTGGGGACTCCCATTGTCCCCAGGGCCCATTGTGACATCCTGGGCAACCCCATTGTCCCCAGGGCCCATTGTGACATCCTGGGGCCCCCCTTGTCCCCAAGGCCCATTGTGACATTCCAGGACCCCCCATTGTCCCCAGGGCCCATTGTGACATCCACTGCACCCCCTTGTCCCCAGGGCCCATTGTGACATTCAGGGGACCCCTCTTTGTCCCCAGGGCCCATTGTGACATCCTGGGGACCCCCGTTGTCACTGGGGCCCATTGTGACGTCCCAGGACCCCCCATTTTCCCCAGGGCCCATTGTGACATCCAGGGGATCCCTCCTTGTCCCCAGGGCCCATTGTGACGTCTTAGGACCCCCCATTGTCCCCAGGGCCCATTGCGACATTCAGGGGACGCCTCTTTGTACCCAGGGCACATTGCGACATCCTGGGGACCCCCCTTGTCCCCAGGGCCCATTGTGACATCCTGGGGATCCCTCCTTGTCCCCAGGGCCTATTGTGATGTCCCAGGACCCCCCATTGTCCTCCGGACCCATTGTAACATTCAGGGAACCCCTTTGTCACTGGGGCCCATTGTGACATCCCAGGACCGCCCATTGTCCCCAGGGCCCATTGTGACATCCTGGGGACCCCATTTTCCCCAGGACCCATTGTGACCCTATGGGGACCCCGCCTTGTTCCCAGGGCCCATTGTGACACCGTGGGTACCACCCTTGACCGCAGGGCTCATTGTGACATCGCAGGACCCCCCTTTGTCCCCAGAGCCCATTGTGACATACAGGGGACCCCCTTTGTCCCCAGGGCCCATAGTGACATCGCAGGACCCACCCTGGTCCCCAGGGCCCATTGTGACATCCTGGGCACCCCTTTTGTCCCCACGGCCCATTGTGGCACCATGGGGACCCCCTTTGTCACTGGGGCCCATTGTGACATCCCAGGACCCGACTTTGTCCCCAGGGCTGATTGTGACGTCCCAGGGCCCCTCTGTGTCCCCAGGGCCCATTGTGACACTTTAGGGACCCCTCTTTGTCCCCAGGGCCCATTGTGACGTCCTAGGGCCCCTCTGTGTCCCCAAGGCCCATTGTGACGTCCCAGGACCCCCATTGTCCCCAGGGCCCATTGTGACATCCTCGGCACCCCCTTGTCCCCAGGGCCCATTGTGACATTCAGGGGACACCTCTTTGTCCCCAGGGCCCATTGTGACATCCTGGGGACCCCCTCTTGTCCCCAGGGCCCATTGTGACGTCCCAGGACCCCCCATTGTCCCCAGGGCCCATTGTGACATCCTGGGGATCCCCCCTTGTCACCAGGGCCCATTGTGACATTCAGGGGACCCCCCTTTGTCTCCAGGACATATTGTGAGACCGTGGGGACCTCATTAGTCCCCAGGGCCCATTGTGACATCCTAGGGATCCCCTCTTGTCTCCAGGGCCCATTGTGACGTCCCAGGACCCCCCATTGTCCCCAGGGCCCATTGTGACCTCCTCGGCACCCCCTTGTCCCTAGGGCCCATTGTGACATTCACGGGACCCCCCATTGTCCCCAGGGCCCATTCTGATATGGTGGGGACCGCCTTTGTCTCCAGGGCCCATTGTGACATCCTGGGGACCCTCCTTGTCCCCAGAGCCCATTGTGACATCCAGGGGAACCCCCTTGTCCCCAGGGCCCATTGTGACATCCTGGGGACCCTCATTGTCCTCAGGCTCCATTGTGACATCCTGGGCACCCCCCATTTTCCCCAGGACCCATTGTGACATCCTGGCCACCCCCTTGCTCCCAGGGCCCGTTGTGGCACCATGGGGACACCCCCTTTGACCCCAGGGCCCATTGTGGCACCATGGCAAGCCCTTTTGTCCCCAGGGCCCATTGTGACATTCTTGGACCCCACTTTGTCCCCAGGGCCTATTGTAACACCATGGGGACACCTCCTTGTCACTGGGGACCCATTGTGACACCATGGGGACCCCCCCTTGTCCTCAGGACTCATTCTCACATCCTGGACACCCCCCATTGTCCCCAGGGCCCATTGAGACATCCACTGCACCCCCTTGTCCCCAGGGCCCATCGTGACATTCAGGGGACCCCTCTTTGTCCCAAGGGCCCATTGTGACATGCTGGGGACGCTCTTTGTCCCCAGGGCCCATTGTGACATCCAGGGGACCCCCTTTGTCCCCAGGGCCCATTGTGGCACCATGAGGACCCTCTTTGTCACTGGGCCCCATTGTGACATCCCAGGACCCCCCTTTGTCCCCAGGGCCCATTGTGACATCCCAGGACCCCCCTTTGTCCCCAGTGCTATTGTGAAATCCTGGGGACCCCTTATGTCCCTAGGGCCCATTGTGACACCATAGGGAACCCCTTTGTCACTGGGGGCCATTGTGACATTCCAGGATTCCACTTTGTCCCCAGGGCTCGTTCTGACACCTTGGGGACTCCCATTGTCCCCAGGGCCCATTGTGACATCTTGGGGACCCCCATTGTCCCCAGGGCCCATTGTGACATTCCAGGACCCCCCATTGTCCCCAGGGCCCATTGTGACATCCACTGCACCCCCTTGTCCCCAGGGCCCATTGTGACATTCAGGGGACCCCTCTTTGTCCCCAGGGCCCATTGTGACATCCTGGGGACCCACCCTTGTCACTGGGGCCCATTGTGACGTCCCAGGACCCCCCATTGTCCCCAGGGCCCATTGTGACATCCTGGGGATCCCTCCTTGTCCCCAGGGCCCATTGTGACGTCTTAGGACCCCCCATTGTCCCCAGGGCCCATTGTGACATTCAGGGCACCCCCTTGTCCCCAGGGCCCATTGTGACATTCCGGGGACGCCTCTTTGTACCCAGGGTCCATTGTGACTTCCTGGGCACCCCCCATTTTCCGCAGGACCCATTGTGACATCCTGGCCACCCCCTTGCTCCCAGGGTCCGTTGTGGCACCATGGGGACACCCCCTTTGTCCCCAGGACCCATTGTGACATCCCAGGACCCCCCTTTGTCCCCAGGGCCATTGTAGCACCATGGGGACCCCCTTTGACCCCAGGGCCCATTGTGGCACCATGGCAACCCCTTTTGTCCCCAGGGCCCATTGTGACATTCTTGGACCCCACTTTGTCCCCAGGGCCTATTGTGACACCATGGGGACCCCTCCTTGTCACTGGGGACCCATTGTGACACCATGGGGACCCCCCCTTGTCCTCAGGACTCATTCTCACATCCTGGACACCCCCCATTGTCCCCAGGGCCCATTGTGACATCCACTGCACCCCCTTGTCCCCAGGGTCATTGTGACATTCAGGGGACCCCTCTTTGTCCCCAGGGCCCATTGTGACATCCTGGGGACCCCCCCTTGTCCCCAGGGCCCATTGAGACGTCCCAGGACCCCCCACTGTCCCCAGGGCCCATTGTGACATTCAGGGGACCCCCTTTGTCCCCAGGGCCCATTCTGATACCGTGGGGACCCCCTTTGTCCCCAGGGCCCATTGTGACATCCTGGGGACCCCCCCTTGTCACTGGGGCCCATTGTGACGTCCCAGGACCCCCCATTGTCCCCAGGGCCCATTGTGACATCCTGGGGATCCCTCCTTGTCCCCAGGGCCCATTGTGACGTCTTAGGACCCCCCATTGTCCCCAGGGCCCATTGTGACATTCAGGGCACCCCCTTGTCCCCAGGGCCCATTGTGACATTCCGGGGACGCCTCTTTGTACCCAGGGTCCATTGTGACTTCCTGGGCACCCCCCATTTTCCGCAGGACCCATTGTGACATCCTGGCCACCCCCTTGCTCCCAGGGCCCGTTGTGGCACCATGGGGACACCCCCTTTGTCCCCAGGACCCATTGTGACATCCTAGGACCCCCCTTTGTCCCCAGGGCCATTGTAGCACCATGGGGACCCCCTTTGACCCCAGGGCCCATTGTGGCACCATGGCAAGCCCTTTTGTCCCCAGGGCCCATTGTGACATTCTTGGACCCCACTTTGTCCCCAGGGCCTATTGTGACACCATGGGGACCCCTCCTTGTCACTGGGGACCCATTGTGACACCATGGGGACCCCCCCTTGTCCTCAGGACTCATTCTCACATCCTGGACACCCCCCATTGTCCCCAGGGCCCATTGTGACATCCACTGCACCCCCTTGTCCCCAGGGCCCATTGTGACATTCAGGGGACCCCTCTTTGTCCCCAGGGCCCATTGTGACATCCTGGGGACCCCCCCTTGTCCCCAGGACCCATTGAGACGTCCCAGGACCCCCCACTGTCCCCAGGGCCCATTGTGACATTCAGGGGACCCCCTTTGTCCCCAGGGCCCATTCTGATACCGTGGGGACGCCCTTTGTCCCCAGGGCCCATTGTGACATCCTGGGGACCCTCCTTGTCCCCAGAGCCCATTGTGACATCCCAGGACCCCACTTTGTCCCCAGGGCTTATTGTGACACCATGGGGATCTCCCTTGTCCCCAGGGCCCATTGTGACATCCCATGACCCCCCTTTGTCCCCAGTGCTATTGTGAAATCCTGGGGACCCCTTTTGTCCCCAGGGCCCATTGTGACACCGTGGGGAACCCCTTTGTCACTGGGGGCCATTGTGACATTCCAGGATTTCACTTTGTCCCCAGGGCTCGTTCTGACACCTTGGGGACTCCCATTGTCCCCAGGGCCCATTGTGACATCCTGGGCAACCCCATTGTCCCCAGGGCCCATTGTGACATCCTGGGGACCCCCATTGTCCCCAAGGCCCATTGTGACATCCTGGGGACCCCCTCTTGTCACTGGGGCCCATTGTGACGTCCCAGGACCCCCCATTGTCCCCAGGGCCCATTGTGACATTCAGGGGACCCCTCTTTGTCCCCAGGGGCCCATTGTGACGTCTAACGACCCCCCATTGTCCCCAGGGCCCATTGTGACATCCTGGGGATCCCTCCTTGTCCTCAGGGCCCATTGTGACGTCCCAGGACCGCCCATTGTCCCCAGGGCCCATTGTGACATCCTGGGGATCCCTCCTTGTCCTCAGGGCCCATTGTGACGTCCCAGGACCGCCCATTGTCCCCAGGGCCCATTGTGACATCCTCTGCACCCCCATTGTCCACAGGGCCCATTGTGACATCCTCGGCACCCGCTTGTCCCCAGGGCCCATTGTGACATTCAGGGGACCCCTCTTTGTCCCCAGGGCCCATTGTGACATCCTGGGGATCCCTCATTGTCCCCAGGGCCCATTGTGACGTCCCAGCACCCCCCATTGTCCCCAGGACCTATTGTGACATTCAGGGGAGCCCCTTTGTCACTGGGGCCCATTGTGACACCATGGAGACCCCCGCTTGTCCTCAGGGTCCATTGTGACATCCTGGGCACCCCCTTGCTCCCAGGGCCCGTTGTGGCACCATGGGGATACCCCCTTTGTCCCCAGGGCCCATTGTGACATCCCAGGACCCCCCTTTGTCCCCAGGGCCATTGTGAAATCCTGGGGACCCCTTTTGTCCCCAGGGCCCATTGTGGCACCATGGGGAACCCCTTTGTCACTGGGGGCCATTGTGACATTCCAGGATTCCACTTTGTCCCCAGGGCTCGTTCTGACACCTTGGGGACTCCCATTGTCCCCAGGGCCCATTGTGACATCCCAGGACCCCACTTTGTCCCCAGGGCTTATTGTGACATCTGGGGGACGCCCTTGTCCTCAGGACCCATCGTGGCACCGTGGGGACCCTCCTTGTCCCCAGGGCCCATTGTGACATCCTGCGGACCCCCCGTTGTCCCCAGGGCCCATTGTGACATTCAGGGGACCCACCATTGTCCTCAGGGCCCATTGTGACGTCCCAGGACCCCCCATTGTCCCCAGGGCCCATTGTGACATCCTCAGCACCCCCTTGTCCCCAGGGCCCATTGTGACATTCAGGGGACCCCTCTCTTTCCCCAGGGCCCATTGTGACATCCTGGGGACCCCCCTTGTCCCCAGGGCCCATTGTGACGTCCCAGAACCCGCCATTGTCCCCAGGGCCCATTGTGACATCCTGGGGATCCCTGCTTGTCCCCAGGGCCCATTGGGACGTCCGAGGACCCGCTATTGTCCCCAGGGCCCATTGTGACATCCTGGGGATCCCTCCTAGTCCCCAGGGCCCATTGGGACGTCCCAGGACCCCCATTGTCCCCAGGGCCCATTGTGACATTCAGGGGCCCCCGTTTGTCACTGGGGCCCATTGTGACATCCCAGGACCCCACTTGTCCCCAGGACCCATTGTGACACTATAGGGACCCCCCCTTGTGCCCAGTGACCATTGTGACACCGTGGGTACCACCCTTGTCCGCACGGCCCATTGTGACATCCTAGGGACACCCCCTTGTCTCCAGGGCCCATTGTGACATCCTGGGAATCCCTCCTTGTCCCCAGGGCCCATTTTGACATTCAGGGGACCCCCCATTGTCCCCAGGGCCCATTGTGACATTCAGGGGACCCCTCTTTGTCCCCAGGGCCCATTGTGACATCCTGGGGATCCCTCGTTGTCCCCAGGGCCCATTGTGACGTCCCAGGACCCCCCATTGTCCCCAGGACCTATTGTGACATTCAGGGGAGCCCCTTTGTCACTGGGGCCCATTGTGACACCATGGAGACCCCCGCTTGTCCTCAGGGTCCATTGTGACATCCTGGGCACCCCCCATTTTCCGCAGGACCCATTGTGACATCCTGGCCACCCCCTTGCTCCCAGGGCCCATTGTGGCACCATGGGGACACCCCCTTTGTCCCCAGGACCCATTGTGACATCCCAGGACCCCCCTTTGTCCCCAGGGCCATTGTAGCACCATGGGGACCCCCTTTGACCCCAGGGCCCATTGTGGCACCATGGCAACCCCTTTTGTCCCCAGGGCCCATTGTGACATTCTTGGACCCCACTTTGTCCCCAGGGCCTATTGTGACACCATGGGGACCCCTCCTTGTCACTGGGGACCCATTGTGACACCATGGGGACCCCCCCTTGTCCTCAGGACTCATTCTCACATCCTGGACACCCCCCATTGTCCCCAGGGCCCATTGTGACATCCACTGCACCCCCTTGTCCCCAGGGCCCATTGTGACATTCAGGGGACCCCTCTTTGTCCCCAGGGCCCATTGTGACATCCTGGGGACCCCCCCTTGTCCCCAGGGCCCATTGAGACGTCCCAGGACCCCCCACTGTCCCCAGGGCCCATTGTGACATTCAGGGGACCCCCTTTGTCCCCAGGGCCCATTCTGATACCGTGGGGACGCCCTTTGTCCCCAGGGCCCATTGTGACATTCAGGGGACGCTCTTTGTCCACAGGGCCCATTGTGACATCCTGGGGACCCTCCTTGTCCCCAGAGCCCATTGTGACATCCAGGGGACCCCCTTTGTCCCCAGGGCCCATTGTGACATCCTGGGGACCCTCCTTGTCCCCAGGGCCCATTCTGATACCGTGGGGACGCCCTTTGTCCCCAGGGCCCATTGTGACATCCTGGGGACCCTCCTTGTCCCCAGAGCCCATTGTGACATCCCAGGACCCCACTTTGTCCCCAGGGCTTATTGTGACACCATGGGGATCTCCCTTGTCCCCAGGGCCCATTGTGACATCCCATGACCCCCCTTTGTCCCCAGTGCTATTGTGAAATCCTGGGGACCCCTTTTGTCCCCAGGGCCCATTGTGACACCGTGGGGAACCCCTTTGTCACTGGGGGCCATTGTGACATTCCAGGATTTCACTTTGTCCCCAGGGCTCGTTCTGACACCTTGGGGACTCCCATTGTCCCCAGGGCCCATTGTGACATCCTGGGCAACCCCATTGTCCCCAGGGCCCATTGTGACATCCTGGGGACCCCCATTGTCCCCAAGGCCCATTGTGACATTCCAGGACCCCCCATTGTCCTCAGGGCCCATTGTGACATCCACTGCACCCCCTTGTCCCCAGGGCCCATTGTGACATTCAGGGGACCCCTCTTTGTCCCCAGGGCCCATTGTGACATCCTGAGGACCCCCTCTTGTCCCCAGGGCCCATTGTGAAGTCCCAGGACCCCCCATTGTCCCCAGGGCCCATTGTGACATCCTGGGGACCCCCTCTTGTCCCCAGGGCCCATTGTGACGTCCCAGGACCCCCCATTGTCCCCAGGGCCCATTGTGACATCCTGGGGATCCCCCCTTGTCACCAGGGCCCATTGTGACATTCAGGGGACCCCCCTTTGTCTCCAGGACATATTGTGAGACCGTGGGGACCTCATTAGTCCCCAGGGCCCATTGTGACATCCTAGGGATCCCCTCTTGTCTCCAGGGCCCATTGTGACGTCCCAGGACCCCCCATTGTCCCCAGGGCCCATTGTGACCTCCTCGGCACCCCCTTGTCCCTAGGGCCCATTGTGACATTCACGGGACCCCCCATTGTCCCCAGGGCCCATTCTGATATGGTGGGGACCGCCTTTGTCTCCAGGGCCCATTGTGACATCCTGGGGACCCTCCTTGTCCCCAGAGCCCATTGTGACATCCAGGGGAACCCCCTTGTCCCCAGGGCCCATTGTGACATCCTGGGGACCCTCATTGTCCTCAGGCTCCATTGTGACATCCTGGGCACCCCCCATTTTCCCCAGGACCCATTGTGACATCCTGGCCACCCCCTTGCTCCCAGGGCCCGTTGTGGCACCATGGGGACACCCCCTTTGACCCCAGGGCCCATTGTGGCACCATGGCAAGCCCTTTTGTCCCCAGGGCCCATTGTGACATTCTTGGACCCCACTTTGTCCCCAGGGCCTATTGTAACACCATGGGGACACCTCCTTGTCACTGGGGACCCATTGTGACACCATGGGGACCCCCCCTTGTCCTCAGGACTCATTCTCACATCCTGGACACCCCCCATTGTCCCCAGGGCCCATTGAGACATCCACTGCACCCCCTTGTCCCCAGGGCCCATTGTGACATTCAGGGGACCCCTCTTTGTCCCAAGGGCCCATTGTGACATGCTGGGGACGCTCTTTGTCCCCAGGGCCCATTGTGACATCCAGGGGACCCCCTTTGTCCCCAGGGCCCATTGTGGCACCATGAGGACCCTCTTTGTCACTGGGCCCCATTGTGACATCCCAGGACCCCCCTTTGTCCCCAGGGCCCATTGTGACATCCCAGGACCCCCCTTTGTCCCCAGTGCTATTGTGAAATCCTGGGGACCCCTTATGTCCCTAGGGCCCATTGTGACACCATGGGGAACCCCTTTGTCACTGGGGGCCATTGTGACATTCCAGGATTCCACTTTGTCCCCAGGGCTCGTTCTGACACCTTGGGGACTCCCATTGTCCCCAGGGCCCATTGTGACATCTTGGGGACCCCCATTGTCCCCAGGGCCCATTGTGACATTCCAGGACCCCCCATTGTCCCCAGGGCCCATTGTGACATCCACTGCACCCCCTTGTCCCCAGGGCCCATTGTGACATTCAGGGGACCCCTCTTTGTCCCCAGGGCCCATTGTGACATCCTGGGGACCCACCCTTGTCACTGGGGCCCATTGTGACGTCCCAGGACCCCCCATTGTCCCCAGGGCCCATTGTGACATCCTGGGGATCCCTCCTTGTCCCCAGGGCCCATTGTGACGTCTTAGGACCCCCCATTGTCCCCAGGGCCCATTGTGACATTCAGGGCACCCCCTTGTCCCCAGGGCCCATTGTGACATTCCGGGGACGCCTCTTTGTACCCAGGGTCCATTGTGACTTCCTGGGCACCCCCCATTTTCCGCAGGACCCATTGTGACATCCTGGCCACCCCCTTGCTCCCAGGGTCCGTTGTGGCACCATGGGGACACCCCCTTTGTCCCCAGGACCCATTGTGACATCCCAGGACCCCCCTTTGTCCCCAGGGCCATTGTAGCACCATGGGGACCCCCTTTGACCCCAGGGCCCATTGTGGCACCATGGCAACCCCTTTTGTCCCCAGGGCCCATTGTGACATTCTTGGACCCCACTTTGTCCCCAGGGCCTATTGTGACACCATGGGGACCCCTCCTTGTCACTGGGGACCCATTGTGACACCATGGGGACCCCCCCTTGTCCTCAGGACTCATTCTCACATCCTGGACACCCCCCATTGTCCCCAGGGCCCATTGTGACATCCACTGCACCCCCTTGTCCCCAGGGTCATTGTGACATTCAGGGGACCCCTCTTTGTCCCCAGGGCCCATTGTGACATCCTGGGGACCCCCCCTTGTCCCCAGGGCCCATTGAGACGTCCCAGGACCCCCCACTGTCCCCAGGGCCCATTGTGACATTCAGGGGACCCCCTTTGTCCCCAGGGCCCATTCTGATACCGTGGGGACCCCCTTTGTCCCCAGGGCCCATTGTGACATCCTGGGGACCCCCCCTTGTCACTGGGGCCCATTGTGACGTCCCAGGACCCCCCATTGTCCCCAGGGCCCATTGTGACATCCTGGGGATCCCTCCTTGTCCCCAGGGCCCATTGTGACGTCTTAGGACCCCCCATTGTCCCCAGGGCCCATTGTGACATTCAGGGCACCCCCTTGTCCCCAGGGCCCATTGTGACATTCCGGGGACGCCTCTTTGTACCCAGGGTCCATTGTGACTTCCTGGGCACCCCCCATTTTCCGCAGGACCCATTGTGACATCCTGGCCACCCCCTTGCTCCCAGGGCCCGTTGTGGCACCATGGGGACACCCCCTTTGTCCCCAGGACCCATTGTGACATCCTAGGACCCCCCTTTGTCCCCAGGGCCATTGTAGCACCATGGGGACCCCCTTTGACCCCAGGGCCCATTGTGGCACCATGGCAACCCCTTTTGTCCCCAGGGCCCATTGTGACATTCTTGGACCCCACTTTGTCCCCAGGGCCTATTGTGACACCATGGGGACCCCTCCTTGTCACTGGGGACCCATTGTGACACCATGGGGACCCCCCCTTGTCCTCAGGACTCATTCTCACATCCTGGACACCCCCCATTGTCCCCAGGGCCCATTGTGACATCCACTGCACCCCCTTGTCCCCAGGGCCCATTGTGACATTCAGGGGACCCCTCTTTGTCCCCAGGGCCCATTGTGACATCCTGGGGACCCCCCCTTGTCCCCAGGACCCATTGAGACGTCCCAGGACCCCCCACTGTCCCCAGGGCCCATTGTGACATTCAGGGGACCCCCTTTGTCCCCAGGGCCCATTCTGATACCGTGGGGACGCCCTTTGTCCCCAGGGCCCATTGTGACATCCTGGGGACCCTCCTTGTCCCCAGAGCCCATTGTGACATCCCAGGACCCCACTTTGTCCCCAGGGCTTATTGTGACACCATGGGGATCTCCCTTGTCCCCAGGGCCCATTGTGACATCCCATGACCCCCCTTTGTCCCCAGTGCTATTGTGAAATCCTGGGGACCCCTTTTGTCCCCAGGGCCCATTGTGACACCGTGGGGAACCCCTTTGTCACTGGGGGCCATTGTGACATTCCAGGATTTCACTTTGTCCCCAGGGCTCGTTCTGACACCTTGGGGACTCCCATTGTCCCCAGGGCCCATTGTGACATCCTGGGCAACCCCATTGTCCCCAGGGCCCATTGTGACATCCTGGGGACCCCCATTGTCCCCAAGGCCCATTGTGACATCCTGGGGACCCCCTCTTGTCACTGGGGCCCATTGTGACGTCCCAGGACCCCCCATTGTCCCCAGGGCCCATTGTGACATTCAGGGGACCCCTCTTTGTCCCCAGGGGCCCATTGTGACGTCTAACGACCCCCCATTGTCCCCAGGGCCCATTGTGACATCCTGGGGATCCCTCCTTGTCCTCAGGGCCCATTGTGACGTCCCAGGACCGCCCATTGTCCCCAGGGCCCATTGTGACATCCTGGGGATCCCTCCTTGTCCTCAGGGCCCATTGTGACGTCCCAGGACCGCCCATTGTCCCCAGGGCCCATTGTGACATCCTCTGCACCCCCATTGTCCACAGGGCCCATTGTGACATCCTCGGCACCCGCTTGTCCCCAGGGCCCATTGTGACATTCAGGGGACTCCTCTTTGTCCCCAGGGCCCATTGTGACATCCTGGGGATCCCTCATTGTCCCCAGGGCCCATTGTGACGTCCCAGCACCCCCCATTGTCCCCAGGACCTATTGTGACATTCAGGGGAGCCCCTTTGTCACTGGGGCCCATTGTGACACCATGGAGACCCCCGCTTGTCCTCAGGGTCCATTGTGACATCCTGGGCACCCCCTTGCTCCCAGGGCCCGTTGTGGCACCATGGGGATACCCCCTTTGTCCCCAGGGCCCATTGTGACATCCCAGGACCCCCCTTTGTCCCCAGGGCCATTGTGAAATCCTGGGGACCCCTTTTGTCCCCAGGGCCCATTGTGGCACCATGGGGAACCCCTTTGTCACTGGGGGCCATTGTGACATTCCAGGATTCCACTTTGTCCCCAGGGCTCGTTCTGACACCTTGGGGACTCCCATTGTCCCCAGGGCCCATTGTGACATCCCAGGACCCCACTTTGTCCCCAGGGCTTATTGTGACATCTGGGGGACGCCCTTGTCCTCAGGACCCATCGTGGCACCGTGGGGACCCTCCTTGTCCCCAGGGCCCATTGTGACATCCTGCGGACCCCCCGTTGTCCCCAGGGCCCATTGTGACATTCAGGGGACCCACCATTGTCCTCAGGGCCCATTGTGACGTCCCAGGACCCCCCATTGTCCCCAGGGCCCATTCTGACATCCTCAGCACCCCCTTGTCCCCAGGGCCCATTGTGACATTCAGGGGACCCCTCTTTTTCCCCAGGGCCCATTGTGACATCCTGGGGACCCCCCTTGTCCCCAGGGCCCATTGTGACGTCCCAGAACCCGCCATTGTCCCCAGGGCCCATTGTGACATCCTGGGGATCCCTGCTTGTCCCCAGGGCCCATTGGGACGTCCGAGGACCCGCTATTGTCCCCAGGGCCCATTGTGACATCCTGGGGATCCCTCCTAGTCCCCAGGGCCCATTGGGACGTCCCAGGACCCCCATTGTCCCCAGGGCCCATTGTGACATTCAGGGGCCCCCGTTTGTCACTGGGGCCCATTGTGACATCCCAGGACCCCACTTGTCCCCAGGACCCATTGTGACACTATAGGGACCCCCCCTTGTGCCCAGTGACCATTGTGACACCGTGGGTACCACCCTTGTCCGCACGGCCCATTGTGACATCCTAGGGACACCCCCTTGTCTCCAGGGCCCATTGTGACATCCTGGGAATCCCTCCTTGTCCCCAGGGCCCATTTTGACATTCAGGGGACCCCCCATTGTCCCCAGGGCCCATTGTGACATTCAGGGGACCCCTCTTTGTCCCCAGGGCCCATTGTGACATCCTGGGGATCCCTCGTTGTCCCCAGGGCCCATTGTGACGTCCCAGGACCCCCCATTGTCCCCAGGACCTATTGTGACATTCAGGGGAGCCCCTTTGTCACTGGGGCCCATTGTGACACCATGGAGACCCCCGCTTGTCCTCAGGGTCCATTGTGACATCCTGGGCACCCCCCATTTTCCGCAGGACCCATTGTGACATCCTGGCCACCCCCTTGCTCCCAGGGCCCATTGTGGCACCATGGGGACACCCCCTTTGTCCCCAGGACCCATTGTGACATCCCAGGACCCCCCTTTGTCCCCAGGGCCATTGTAGCACCATGGGGACCCCCTTTGACCCCAGGGCCCATTGTGGCACCATGGCAACCCCTTTTGTCCCCAGGGCCCATTGTGACATTCTTGGACCCCACTTTGTCCCCAGGGCCTATTGTGACACCATGGGGACCCCTCCTTGTCACTGGGGACCCATTGTGACACCATGGGGACCCCCCCTTGTCCTCAGGACTCATTCTCACATCCTGGACACCCCCCATTGTCCCCAGGGCCCATTGTGACATCCACTGCACCCCCTTGTCCCCAGGGCCCATTGTGACATTCAGGGGACCCCTCTTTGTCCCCAGGGCCCATTGTGACATCCTGGGGACCCCCCCTTGTCCCCAGGGCCCATTGAGACGTCCCAGGACCCCCCACTGTCCCCAGGGCCCATTGTGACATTCAGGGGACCCCCTTTGTCCCCAGGGCCCATTCTGATACCGTGGGGACGCCCTTTGTCCCCAGGGCCCATTGTGACATTCAGGGGACGCTCTTTGTCCACAGGGCCCATTGTGACATCCTGGGGACCCTCCTTGTCCCCAGAGCCCATTGTGACATCCAGGGGACCCCCTTTGTCCCCAGGGCCCATTGTGACATCCTGGGGACCCTCCTTGTCCCCAGAGCCCATTGTGACATCCCAGGACCCCACTTTGTCCCCAGGGCCCATTGTGACATCCTGGGGACCCTCCTTGTCCCCAGAGCCCATTGTGACATCCCAGGACCCCACTTTGTCCCCAGGGCTTATTGTGACACCATGGGGATCTCCCTTGTCCCCAGGGCCCATTGTGACATCCCATGACCCCCCTTTGTCCCCAGTGCTATTGTGAAATCCTGGGGACCCCTTTTGTCCCCAGGGCCCATTGTGACACCGTGGGGAACCCCTTTGTCACTGGGGGCCATTGTGACATTCCAGGATTTCACTTTGTCCCCAGGGCTCGTTCTGACACCTTGGGGACTCCCATTGTCCCCAGGGCCCATTGTGACATCCTGGGCAACCCCATTGTCCCCAGGGCCCATTGTGACATCCTGGGGACCCCCATTGTCCCCAAGGCCCATTGTGACATTCCAGGACCCCCCATTGTCCTCAGGGCCCATTGTGACATCCACTGCACCCCCTTGTCCCCAGGGCCCATTGTGACATTCAGGGGACCCCTCTTTGTCCCCAGGGCCCATTGTGACATCCTGAGGACCCCCTCTTGTCCCCAGGGCCCATTGTGAAGTCCCAGGACCCCCCATTGTCCCCAGGGCCCATTGTGACATCCTGGGGACCCCCGTTGTCACTGGGGCCCATTGTGACGTCCCAGGACCCCCTATTGTCCCCAGGGCCCATTGTGACGTCTTAGGACCCCCCATTGTCCCCAGGGCCCATTGCGACATTCAGGGGACGCCTCTTTGTACCCAGGGCACATTGCGACATCCTGGGGACCCCCCCTTGTCCCCAGGGCCCATTGTGACATCCTGGGGATCCCTCCTTGTCCCCAGGGCCTATTGTGACGTCCCAGGACCCCCCATTGTCCTCCGGACCCATTGTAACATTCAGGGAACCCCTTTGTCACTGGGGCCCATTGTGACATCCCAGGACCGCCCATTGTCCCCAGGCCCCATTGTGACATCCTGGGGACCCCATTTTCCCCAGGACCCATTGTGACCCTATGGGGACCCCGCCTTGTTCCCAGGGCCCATTGTGACACCGTGGGTACCACCCTTGACCGCAGGGCTCATTGTGACATCGCAGGACCCCCCTTTGTCCCCAGAGCCCATTGTGACATACAGGGGACCCCCTTTGTCCCCAGGGCCCATTGTGACATCGCAGGACCCACCCTGGTCCCCAGGGCCCATTGTGACATCCTGGGCACCCCTTTTGTCCCCACGGCCCATTGTGGCACCATGGGGACCCCCTTTGTCACTGGGGCCCATTGTGACATCCCAGGACCCCACTTTGTCCCCAGGGCTGATTGTGACGTCCCAGGGCCCCTCTGTGTCCCCAGGGCCCATTGTGACACTTTAGGGACCCCTCTTTGTCCCCAGGGCCCATTGTGACATCCTGGAGACCCCCCCTTGTCCCCAGGGCCCATTGTGACGTCCCAGGACCCCCCTCTGTTCCCAGGGCTCATTGTGACTTTCAGGGGATCCCCCCTTGTCCCCAGGGCTGATTGTGACGTCCTAGGGCCCCTCTGTGTCCCCAAGGCCCATTGTGACGTCCCAGGACCCCCATTGTCCCCAGGGCCCATTGTGACATCCACTGCACCCCCTTGTCCCCAGGGCCCATTGTGACATTCAGGGGACCCCTCTTTGTCCCCAGGGCCCATTGTGACATCCTGGGGACCCCCTCTTGTCCCCAGGGCCCATTGTGACGTCCCAGGACCCCCCATTGTCCCCAGGGCCCATTGTGACATCCTGGGGATCCCCCCTTGTCACCAGGGCCCATTGTGACATTCAGGGGACACCCCTTTGTCTCCAGGACATATTGTGAGACCGTGGGGACCTCATTAGTCCCCAGGGCCCATTGTGACATCCTAGGGATCCCCTCTTGTCCCCAGGGCCCATTGTGACATTCACGGGACGCCCCATTGTCCCCAGGGCCCATTCTGATATGGTGGGGACCGCCTTTGTCTCCAGGGCCCATTGTGACATCCTGGGGACCCTCCTTGTCCCCAGAGCCCATTGTGGCATCCAGGGGAACCCCCTTGTCCCCAGGGCCCATTGTGGCACCGTGGGGACCCCCTTTGTCACTGGGGCCCATTGTGACATCCCAGGGCCCCCCTTTGTCCCCAGGGCCCATTGTGACATCCTGGGGACCCCCATTGTCCCTAGGGCCCATTGTGACATTCCAGGACCCCCCATTGTCCCCAGGGCCCATTGTGACATCCACTGCACCCCCTTGTCCCCAGGGCCCATTGTGACATTCAGGGGACCCGCCATTGTCCCCAGGGCCCATTGTGACATCCTGGGGACCCCCCCTTGTCACTCGAGCCCATTGTGAAGTCCCAGGACCCCCCATTGTCCCCAGGGCCCATTGTGACATTCAGGGTACCCCCTTGTCCCCAGGGCCCATTGTGACATTCAGGGGACCCCTCTTTGTCCCCAGGGCCCATTGTGACATCCTGGGGACCCCCCCTTGTCACTCGGGCCCATTGTGATGTCCCAGGACCCCCCATTGTCCCCAGGGCCCATTGTGACATTCAGGGCACCCCCTTGTCCCCAGGGCCCATTGTGACATTCCAGGGACGCCTCTTTGTACCCAGGGCACACTGTGACATCCTGGGGACACCCCTTATCCCCAGGGCCCATTGTGACATCCCAGGACCCTTCATAGTCCCCACGGCCCATTGTGACATCCTGGGGATCGCTCCTTGTCCCCAGGGCCCATTTTGACGTCCTAGGACCCCCCATTGTCCCCAGGACCCATTGTGACATTCAGGGGGACCCCCTTTGTCTCTGGGGCCCATTGTGACATCCCAGGACCCCACATTGTCTCCAGGGCCCATTGTGACATCCTGGGGACCCCACTTGTCCCCAGGACCCATTGTGACACTATGGGGACATCCACTTGTGCCCAGGGCCCATTGTGGCACTGTGGGTACCACCCTTGTCCGCAGGGCTCATTGTGACATCCCAGGACCCCCCATTGTCCCCAGGGCCCATTGTGACATTCAGGGGACCCCCCTTTGTCGCCAGGGCCCATTCTGATACCGTTGGGACCCCGTTTGTCCCCAGGGCCCATTGTGACATCCTGGGGATCCTCCGTGTCTCCAGAGCCCATTGTGACATCCAGGGGACCCCCTTTGTCCCCAGGGCCCATTGTGGCACCATAGGGACCCACTTTGTCACTGGGGCCCATTGTGACATCCCAGGAACCCCCCTGGTCCCCAGGGCCCATTGTGACATCCAGCGGACCCCCCTTTGTCCCTAGGGCCCATTGTGACATCCTGGGGACCCGTTTCTCCCCACGGCGTATTGTGGCACCATGGGGACTCCCCCTTGTCACTGGGGGCCCATTGTGACACCATGGAGACCCCTGCTTGTCCCCAGGGCCCATTGTGGCACCATGGGGACCCCCTTTGTCACTGGGGCCCATTGTGACATCCCAGGACCCCCCTTTGTCCGCAGGGCCCATTGTGACATCCTGGGGACCCCCATTGTCCCTAGGGCCCATTGTGACATTCCAGGACCCCCCATTGTCCCCAGGGCCCATTGTGACATCCACTGCACCCCCTTGTCCCCAGGGCCCATTGTGACATTCAGGGGACCCGCCATTGTCCCCAGGGCCCATTGTGACATCCTGGGGACCCCCCCTTGTCACTCGGGCCCATTGTGACGTCCCAGGACCCCCCATTGTCCCCAGGGCCCATTGTGACATTCAGGGCACCCCCTTGTCCCCAGGGCCCATTGTGACATTCAGGGGACCCCTCTTTGTCCCCAGGGCCCATTGTGACATCCTGGGGACCCCCCCTTGTCACTCGGGCCCATTGTGATGTCCCAGGACCCCCCATTGTCCCCAGGGCCCATTGTGACATTCAGGGCACCCCCTTGTCCCCAGGGCCCATTGTGACATTCCAGGGACGCCTCTTTGTACCCAGGGCACACTGTGACATCCTGGGGACCCCCCCTTATCCCCAGGGCCCATTGTGACATCCCAGGACCCCCCATAGTCCCCAGGGCCCATTGTGACATCCTGGGGATCGCTCCTTGTCCCCAGGGCCCATTTTGACGTCCTAGGACCCCCCATTGTCCCCAGGACCCATTGTGATATTCAGGGGGACCCCCTTTGTCTCTGGGGCCCATTGTGACATCCCAGGACCCCACATTGTCCCCAGGGCCCATTGTGACATCCTGGGGACCCCACTTGTCCCCAGGACCCATTGTGACACTATGGGGACATCCACTTGTGCCCAGGGCCCATTGTGGCACTGTGGGTACCACCCTTGTCCGCAGGGCTCATTGTGACATCCCAGGACCCCCCATTGTCCCCAGGGCCCATTGTGACAGTCAGGGGACCCCCCTTTGTCGCCAGGGCCCATTCTGATACCGTGGGGACCCCGTTTGTCCCCAGGGCCCATTGTGACATCCTGGGGATCCTCCGTGTCTCCAGAGCCCATTGTGACATCCAGGGGACCCCCTTTGTCCCCAGGGCCCATTGTGGCACCATAGGGACCCACTTTGTCACTGGGGCCCATTGTGACATCCCAGGACCCTTCCTGGTCCCCAGGGCCCATTGTGACATCCAGCGGACCCCCCTTTGTCCCTAGGGCCCATTGTGACATCCTGGGGACCCGTTTCTCCCCACGGCGTATTGTGGCACCATGGGGACTCCCCCTTGTCACTGCGGGCCCATTGTGACACCATGGAGACCCCTGCTTGTCCTCAGGGTCCATTGTGACATCCTGGGCACCCCCTTGCTCCCAGGGGGTCATTGTGGCACCATGGGGATACCCCCTTGTCCCCAGGGCCCATTGTGACATTCTAGGACCCCACTTTGTCCCCAGGGCCTCTTGTGACACCATGGGGACCCCTCCTTGTCCTCAGGACTCATTCTCACATCCTGGGTACCCCCCATTGTCCCCAGGGCCCATTGTGACATCGTGGGGACCCCACTTGTCCCCAGGGTCCATTGTGACACTATGGGGACCCCCCCTTGTGCCCAGGGCCCATAGTGACACCGTGGGTACCACCCTTGTCTGCAGGGCTCATTGTGACATCCCAGGACCCCCCATTGTCCCCAGGGCCCATTGTGACATTCAGGGGACCCCCTTTGTCCCCAGAGCCCATTGTGACATGCTGGGGACGCTCTTTGTCCCCAGGGCCCATTGTGACATCCTGGGGACCCCCTTTGTCCCCAGGGCCCATTGTGGCACCATAGGGACCCCCTTTGTCACTGGGGCCCATTGTGACGTCCCAGGACCCCCCCTGGTCCCCAGGCCCCATTGTGACATCCTGGGGACCCCCTTTGTCCCAGGACTTCATTGTGACATCCTGGGGACCCCCCTTGTCCTCAGGGTCCATTGTGACAGCCCAGGACCTTACATTGTCCCCAGGGCCCATTGTGTTATCTGGGGGAACCCCTTGTTCCCAAGGCCCATTGTGACATCCTGGGGACCCACCCTTGTCCCCAGGGCCCATTGTGACATCCCAGGACCCCCCATTGTCCCCAGGGCCCATTGTGACATCCTCGGCACCCCCTTGTCCCCAGGGCCCATTGTGACATTCAGGGGACCCCTCTTTGTCCCCAGGGCCCATTGTGACATCCTGGGGACCCCCTTTGTCCCCAGGGCCCATTGTGGCACCATAGGGACCCCCTTTGTCACTGGGGCCCATTGTGACATCCCAGGACCCCCCCTGGTCCCCAGGCCCCATTGTGACATCCTGTGGACCCCCTTTGTCCCAGGACTTCATTGTGACATCCTGGGGACCCCCCTTGTCCTCAGGGTCCATTGTGACAGCCCAGGACCTTACATTGTCCCCAGGGCCCATTGTGTTATCTGGGGGAACCCCTTGTTCCCAAGGCCCATTGTGACATCCTGGGGACCCACCCTTGTCCCCAGGGCCCATTGTGACATCCCAGGACCCCCCATTGTCCCCAGGGCCCATTGTGACATCCTCGGCACCCCCTTGTCCCCAGGGCCCATTGTGACATTCAGGGGACCCCTCTTTGTCCCCAGGGCCCATTGTGACATCCTGGGGATCCCTCCTTGACCCCAGGGCCTATTGTGACGTCCCAGGACCCCCCATTGTCCCCAGGACCTATTGTGACATCCTGGCCACCCCCTTGCTCCCAGGGCCCATTGTGGCACCATGGGGACACCCCATTGTCCCCGGTGCCCATTGTGACATCCCAGGACCCCCCTTTGTCCCCAGGAGCCATTGTAGCACCATGGGGACCACTTTTGTCCCCAGGGCCCATTGTGACATTCTAGGACCCCACTTTGTCCCCAGGGCCTATTGTGACACCATGGGGACCCCTCCTTGTCCTCAGGACTCATTCTCACATCCTGGGCACCCGCCATTGTCCCCAGGGCCCATTGTGACATCCTGGGGACCCTCATTGTCCTCAGGGTCCATTGTGACATCCTGGGCACCCCCCATTTTCCCCAGGACCCATTGTGACATCCTGGCCACCCCCTTGCTCCTAGGGCCCGTTGTGGCACCATGGGGACACCCCCTTTGACCCTAGGGCCCATTGTGGCACCATGGCAAGCCCTTTTGTCCCCAGGGCCCATTGTGACATTCTTGGACCCCACTTTGTCCCCAGGGCCTATTGTGACACCATGGGGACACCTCCTTGTCACTGGGGACCCATTGTGACACCATGGGGACCCCCCTTTGTCCCCAGAGCCCATTGTGACATCCTGGGGACCCCCTTGTTCCCCATGGCCCACTGTGATGTCCCAGGACCCCCCCTTGTCCCCAGAGCCCATTGTGACATCTTGGGAACCCCCTTGTTCCCCAGGGCCCATTGTGACATTCAGGGGACAGCCTTTGTCCCAAGGGCCCATTGTGACACCGTTGGAATCCCCGTTGTCCTCAGAGCCCATTGTGACATCCTGGGAATCCCCTTTGTCCCCAGGGCCCATTGTGACATCCTGGAGACGCCGTTTGTCCCCAGAGCCCGTTGTGACATCTAAGGACCCCCCAATTGTGCCCAGGGCTCATTGTGACATCCCAGGACCCCCCATTGTCCCCAGGGCCCATTGTGATGTCCCAGGCCCCCCCTTTGTCCCCAGGGCCTATTTTGACATCCTGGGGACCCGCCTTTGTCCCTAGGGCCCGTTGTGACATCCTGGGGACCTCGTTTGTCACTAGGGTCCATTGTGGCACCATGGGGATGCCCTTTGTCCCCAGGGTCCATTGTGGCACCATGGGGACCCCCTTTGTCCCCAGGGCCCATTGTGAAATCCTGGGGACCCCCTTTGTCCCCAGGACCCATTGTGACATCCTGGGCACACCCTTTGTCCCCAGGGCCTATTGTGACAGTGTGGGGACTCCCTTTGTCCCCAGGGTCCATTGTGAAATTCTGGGGACCCCCTTTGTCCCCAGGGCCCATTGTGACATCCTGGGGACCCCACTTTGTTCCCAGGACCCATTGTGATGTCCACAATGGCCCCGTTGTCCCAAGGGGTCATTGTGACATACTGGGGACCTCCTTTGTCCCCAGGGCCCATTGTGACGTCCCTGGACCCTCCATTTTTCCAAGAGCCCATTGTGACATCCTGGCGACCCCGCTTTTTCCTCAGGGCCCATTGTGGCACCATGGGGAGCCCCTCTGTCTCCAGGGCCCATTGTGACATTTAGGGGACTCATCTTTGTCCCCAGGGCCCATTGTGACATCCCAGGACCCCCCTTTGTCCCCAGGGCCCGTTGTGACATCCTGGGGACCTCGTTTGTCACTAGGGTCCATTGTGGCACCATGGGGATTCCCTTTGTCCCCAGGACCCATTGTGACATCCTGGGGACCCCCTTTGTCCCCAGGGCCCATTTTGGCACCACAGGGACGCCCTTTGTCACTGGGGCCCATTGTGACATCCCAGGACACCCCTTGTCTCCAGGGCCCTTTGTGACATTCAGGGGACCCCTCTTTGTCCCCAGGGCCCGTTGTTGCATCCTGGGGTCCCCCCTTGTCCCCAGGGCCCATTTTGACATTCAGGAGAGCCCTCTTTGTCCCCAGGGCCTGTTGTGACATCCTGGGGACCCCCTTTGTCACTGGGGCCCATTGTGACATCCCAGGACCCCCCTTTGTCTGCAGGTCCCAATGTGACATTCAGGGGACCCCACTTTGTCCCCAGGGCCCACTGTGAGGTCCTAGGACCTCCCTTTGTCCCCAGGGCCCATTGTGACACCGTGGGGACCCCCTGTTTTCCCCAGGGCCCATTGTGACATCTGGTGGACCCCCTTGTCCCCAGGGCCCATCGTGGAACTGTGGGGACCCTCCTTGTCACTAGGGCCCATTGTGACACCATGGGGACCACCCCTTTCTCCCCAGTGCCCATTGTGACATCCTGGGGACCCCACTTGTCCCCAGAGCCCATTATCACATCCTTGGGACCCCTGTGTCCCCAGGGCCCATTGTGATGTCCCAGGACCCCCCATTGTCCCCAGGGTGCATTGTGACACCGTGGGGACCCCCTTTGTCCCCAGAGCCCATTGTGACATCCTGGGGAGCCCCCTTTGTCCCCAGGGCCCATTGTGACATCCTGGGCTGCCCCGTATGTCACCAGGGCCCATTTTGACACCGTGGGGACCCCCTGTTGTCCTCACAACCCATTGTGACATCCCAGGACCCCCAATTGTCCCCAGGGCCCATTGTGACACCATGGGGAACCGTCTTGTCACTGGGGACGCATTGTGACACAATGGGGACCCCACCTTTGTCTCAAGTGCCCATTGTGACATCCTGGGGACCCCTCTTTGTCCCCAGGGCCCATTGTGACGTCCCAGGACCCCGTTTGTCCCCAGGGCCCATTGTGACATCCCAGGGCCCCACTTTGTCCCCAGGGCCCATTGTTACAGGGTGGGACCCCCCTTGTCCCCAGGGCCCATTGTGACACCATGGGGAACCCTCTTGTCACTGGGGACGCATTGTGACACAATGGGGACCCCACCTTTCTCTCAAGTGCCCATTGTGACATCCTGGGGACCCCCTTTATCCCCAGGACCCATTGTGACGTCCCAGGACCCCGTTTGTCCCCAGGGCCCATTGTGACATCCCAGGGCCCCACTTTGTCCCCAGGGCCCATTGTTACAGGGTGGGACCCCCCTTGTCCCCAGGGCCCATTGTGACATCCTGGTGACTCCCTTTGTCCCCAGGGCCCATTGTGGCACCATGGGGACCCTCTTTGTCACTGGGGCCCATTGTGACATCCCAGGACCCCACTTTGTCTTAGAAGGTCACTGATCGGACTACTGGTACATCCTGACTCTGCTTTCTCAATAAACATTGAAGAACACCTGGGGTTTGTTTGCTCCAAGGGAAAACTTCCCTGCCACGGTTCCTGGTTCCCGGTCCTGTTTCCCGGTCCGGTTTGGCTTCGCTATCAGAACAGCTGCTGCCTCCACAGCCGCGCTCAAAGTCCCCGTTGTGACACCGGGATGGCGGGAGAAGGGGGGTGGCGGGGGCGGCAGCGGCGGCGATGGCGGGGGGCAGTCGGGGCTGGGCGGACAAGCGGCGGCTGCTGCGGCTCCTCAGGCAGCGACAGCAGCAGCGATCGGGGGGACGTGGGGGGCGGACAAGCGGCGGCTGCTGCGGCTCCTCAGGCAGCGACAGCAGCAGCGATCGGGGGGACGTGGGGGGCGGACAAGCGGCGGCTGCTGCGGCTCCTCAGGCAGCGACAGCAGCAGCGATCGGGGGGACGTGGGGGGCGGACAAGCGGCGGCTCCTGCGGCTCCTCAGGCAGCGACAGCAGCAGCGATCGGGGGGACGTGGGGGGCGGACAAGCGGCGGCTGCTGCGGCTCCTCAGGCAGCGACAGCAGCAGCGATCGGGGGGACGTGGGGGGCGGACAAGCGGCGGCTGCTGCGGCTCCTCAGGCAGCGACAGCAGCAGCGATCGGGGGGACGTGGGGGGCGGACAAGCGGCGGCTCCTGCGGCTCCTCAGGCAGCGACAGCAGCAGCGATCGGGGGGACGTGGGGGGGCGGAAAAGCGGCGGCTGCTGCGGCTCCTCAGGCAGCGACAGCAGCAGCGATCGGGGGGACGTGGGGGGCGGACAAGCGGCGGCTGCTGCGGCTCCTCAGGCAGCGACAGCAGCAGCGATCGGGGGGACGTGGGGGGCGGACAAGCGGCGGCTCCTCCGGCCGCGGCCAGGACGTGGCTTCGCCGGCACCGGGGCCCGAGACCGCGCGCTGTGGGGCTGCGGGGCGGGTGTGGGGCCGGGGGTCTCCGGGGGTCCCGCAGCGGCCGCTGTGGGGCGGGATGGGGCGGCTGTGGAATTACCTGTGGGGCACTCATGGGGCTGCTGTAGGGGTCTTAAGAGGCATGTCTGGAGCACTTATGGGGCGACTATGGGGCAGGTGCTGGGCTGCTACAGCGGGACCTGTGGGGCACCCAGGTATGTGCACCCAGCACCGCGTGCACGCACACGCAGCTACACACTGATGTGTAAGCAAACACGTGGCCACACACACGCACGCTTCCACAAGCGTGCCCAGTCCCATCTATTGACAGAAAGACGTACGTGAAATGTACTGACATGCTTGAGGGTAAACACGTGCGTGGATGTTTGGCACACTGCACACACGCACACGTCTGAACGATGATGCTCCAGCTTTAGCATAAATGGAGCTGACATCAAGGCACTCACATGTGGACAGACCAACGTTTATAGGCACTAAGGCTTTCGCACACAGGTTCGTCCAAGAACAGGCACATACCTGCAGGCACCCTCCGAATGTGTGTTCTGTGCATTCTCTTAAGGGACGCTAGATGGCAGCAAAGACCATGAAATTATTAACCTCAGTCTAACCCTAGGTTTATGACATTTTTTCTTACTATAGATGCGTTTGATGCTAAAAATTCCCCCAAATTGTAATGAATATGCGATAATTGTGTGAATACAAGCATCGCAAGAGCATCCAGTTTTTGGAGCACTTATGGAACATGATAAAGCCAGGCAGAGCCTGACAAAGCGCGACAGAGCCCAACAGGGCTTGACAGAGCCTGATAGAACTCAACAGGGGCCGACAAATCCCGACAGCGCCTGACAGCGAACAGTGGAGTCTGGCCGGGCCTGACAGAGGCTGTCACAGCACGACAGAGCCAGAGGAGCCTGACAGAGCCCAGCAAACCCGACAGGAATAGACAAGGCCTGGGTGCACAGACCTGGGTGCGTGTGGAAAGGTTTCTGCCTGTTTTCCAGTGAGGAATGGTGTGTGTGCACGTGGACAAACAGAAGGCGAAGCAGCTCGGTTCCAACACTGAAGAAGGCTGCACAGTCACGTAGACACGGGGGCTGCTCCACTCCTGCTCTCCTGCTCTCTTGCAGGACACAGAGGCCTCAGAGCCCTGTTCAGTTCAGTTCAGTTCCATACAATGTTCACTGACTGCAAGAAAATCCCTCAAATCCCCCACAATGTGGGGCTCAAAAGGGAGTCCCCCTGAAAAGAGGGGGTCACAGTCCAAAAATGCCTGAAAATTCCTGGGGGAGGATAAAACTTATTAAACCCTGTAAACATGAGCGTGAGAATTTCAAACAGAGAGAAGTCTGTCGTTTGTATTTATATATTGCAGAATGGTATTCATGTAGATATAAAATGATTTTAAAATAAAACCCCTTTTCTACTCTGTTATATAAAGGATTTTAGAATGTAAAAAATTTCTGTTGATGGTTTTAAGAATACAAACATCTTATCTATTTGTAGATTAAAAAGTGAAGGACTTGAAAAAGAAGAAAATATCTAGATAGGAACTTAAAATAGAAAAAAGTGTGAGTAGGCAGAGCTATGTATAATTACTACGTGTTACATAGTCTAAATAGGTAATAAATATCATCTATATATATCCACTCACACCCGTATACATACCTTTAATTTATTAATAAATGTAAATCGATATCCCAGTCTAAATATATATAATTGTAAATATGTCAAAATCTGTAAATTTGAAAAGATACCTGAGTGTTAAAATGGAAGTTTAAATGTATTTAAGTGTAAATAGACACTGGATCAGAGCGCAGCGCAGGGCAAACGGGGACGGGTGATGATAGGCGGAGAGAATGGAAATTGACGTGCTTAGCTGGCCAATCAGATTGCGGAGAGGGAAGAGAAGGGGCGGGCCGCGGGGGAAGGGTTGTCTCGAGGGCTTCCCAATGCGCATGCGCAGAAATGGGCGCTGCGAGGTGCACGGGGCGCTCTCGGCGGCCACGTGCGCGCACCGTTGGAGCCCGGAGTGGACTCGCTGCGCCGCTGTTTCTGCGAGGCCCCGGGGAGTGCCCGGCCCGGCCCCGCCCGGCCCGCTCCGCTCCGTCTCAGAGCCGCCTGGAGAGCCGGGTCGGGCAGCCCCTTCTCGGCTCCACCTCTTCCCGAGCTAAGCCACGCCCCCTTGGGGCTGTGCCATGTTGACCGCACCCTCTCCCTACCCCAAGAGGCTCCTCCCATGGGGGCGTGCCCCAGAGAATGCCCGCCCCCAGACCACCTCCCATGGGGCGTGACACAGAGGCTCCGCCCCCCCGAGGGGCTCCCCGTGGGCGTGCCCTCTCAGTACCCGCCCCTCGGCACTGACCCCACCCCATGTAGGCGGGGCCACACCCAGCTGCCCCCTCCCATCTGTGACCCATAACCAACCCCATAGCAGCCCTATGGCTGCCCCACAGGTCCCGCTGTAGCAGCCCTATGGCTGCCCCACAGGTCCCGCTGTAGCAGCCCAGCACCTGCCCCATAGTCGCCCCATAAGTGCTCCAGACATGCCTCTTAAGAGCCCCTACAGCAGCCCCATGAGTGCCCCACAGGTAATTCCACAGCCGCCCCATCCCGCCCCACAGCGGCCGCTGCGGGACCCCCGGAGACCCCCGGCCCCACACCCGCCCCGCAGCCCCACAGCGCGCGGTCTCGGGCACCGGTGCCGGCGAAGCCACGTCCTGGCCGCGGCCGGAGGAGCCGCCGCTTGTCCGCCCCCCACGTCCCCCCGATCGCTGCTGCTGTCGCTGCCTGAGGAGCCGCAGCAGCCGCCGCTTGTCCGCCCCCCACATCCCCCCGATCGCTGCTGCTGTCGCTGCCTGAGGAGCCGCAGCAGCCGCCGCTTGTCCGCCCCCCCACGTCCCCCCGATCGCTGCTGCTGTCGCTGCCTGAGGAGCCGCAGCAGCCGCCGCTTGTCCGCCCCCCCACGTCCCCCCGATCGCTGCTGCTGTCGCTGCCTGAGGAGCCGCAGCAGCCGCCGCTTGTCCGCCCCCCACGTCCCCCCGATCGCTGCTGCTGTCGCTGCCTGAGGAGCCGCAGCAGCCGCCGCTTGTCCGCCCCCCCACGTCCCCCCGATCGCTGCTGCTGTCGCTGCCTGAGGAGCCGCAGCAGCCGCCGCTTGTCCGCCCAGCCCCGACTGCCCCCCCCCAATCGCCGCCGCTGCCGCCCCCGCCACCCCCCTTCTCCCGCCATCCCGGTGTCACAACGGGGACTTTGAGCGCGGCTGTGGAGGCAGCAGCTGTTCTGATAGCGAAGCCAAACCGGACCGGGAAACAGGACCGGGAACCAGGAACCGTGGGAGGGAAGTTTTCCCTTGGAGCAAACAAACCCCAGGTGTTCTTCAATGTTTATTGAGAAAGCAGAGTCAGGATGTACCAGTAGTCGGATCAGTGACCTTCTAAGACAAAGTGGGGTCCTGGGATGTCACAATGGGCCCCAGTGACAAAGAGGGTCCCCATGGTGCCACAATGGGCCCTGGGGACAAAGGGAGTCACCAGGATGTCACAATGGGCCCTGGGGACAAGGGGGGGTCCCACCCTGTAACAATGGGCCCTGGGGACAAAGTGGGGCCCTGGGATGTCACAATGGGCCCTGGGGACAAACGGGGTGCCCAGGATGTCATAATGGGCCCAGGGGACACAGAGGAGTCCCCAGGATGTCACAATGGGCCCTGGGGGAAAGGGGGGACCCCAGGATGTCACAATGGGCTCTGGGGACTATGGAGGGTCCTGGGACGTCACAATGGGTCCTGGGGATAAAGGGGGTCCCCAGGATGTCACAATGGGCACCTGAGACAAAGGGGGGGTCCCCATTGTGTCACAATGCGTCCCCAGTGACAAGGGGGTTCCCCATGGTGTCACAATGGGCCCTGGGGAAAAAGGGGGGTCCTGGGATGTCACAATGGACCCTGGGGACAAAGGGGGCTCCCCAGGATGTCACAATGGGCCCTGAGGACAAGGGGGGGTCCTGGGATGTCACAATCGGCCCTGGGGACATAGGGGTACCCAGGATGTCACAATGGGCACTGGGGACAAAGGGGGTTCCCCATGGTGTCACAATGGGCGCTGGGGACAAAGGGGGCTCCCCAGGATGTCACAATAGGCCCTGGGGACAAATGGGGGTCCCCTGAATGTCACAATGCACCCTGAGGACAATGGGGGTTCCTGGGACGTCACAATGGGCCCTGGGGACACAGGGGTCCCCAGGATGTGATAATGGGTTCTGGGGACAAAGGGGGCTCCCCAGGATGTCACAATGGGCTCTGGGGACACAGGGGTCCCAAGGATGTGATAATGGGCTCTGGGGATAAGTGGGGTCCCCAGGATGTCACAATGGGCACTGGGGAGAAAGGGGTGGTCCCCATGGTGTCACAATGGGCCCTAGTGACAAGGAGGGTCCCCACGGTTCCACAATGGGCCCTGGGGACAAGGGGGTCCACCAGATGTCACAATGGGTCCTGGGGAAAACAGGGGGTCCCCACGGTGTCACAATGGGCCCTGGGGAGAAAGGGAGGTCCTAGGACGTCACAGTGGGCCCTGGGGACAAAGTGGGGTCCCCTGAATGTCACAATGGGACCTGCAGACAAAGGGGGGTCCTGGGATGTAACAATGGGCCCCAGTGACAAAGGGGGTCCCCAGGATGTCACAACAGGCCCTGGGGACAAAGAGGGCTCTCCTGAATGTCAAAATGGGCCCTGGGGACAAGGGGGGACCCGAGGATGCAACAACGGGCCCTGGGGACAAAGAGGGGTCCCCTGAATGTCACAAAGGGCCCTGGGGACAAGGGGGTGTCCTGGGATGTCACAATGGACCCTGGGGACAAATAGCAGTTCCCTGAATATCACAATGGGCCCTGGAGACAAGGGGTGTCCTGGGATGTCACAATGGGCCCCAGTGACAAAGGGCGTCCCTATGGTGCCAAAATGGGCCCTGGGGACAAAGGGGGTCCCCAGGAAGTCACAATGGGCCCTGGGGAAAAAGGGGAGTCCTGGGATGTCACAATGGGACCTGGGACAACGGGGGGTCCCCAGGATGTCACAGTGAGCCCTGGGGACAAGCAGGGTACCCACGGTGTCACAATGGGCCCTGGGGACAAAGGGGGGTCCCGAGGATGTCACAATGGGCCCTGGGGACAATTGGGGGATCCTGGGATGTCACAATGGGCCCTGGGGACAAAGAGGAGTCCCCTAAATGTCACAATGGGCCCTGGAGACAGCGGGGCTCCCCATGGTGCCACAATGGGCCCTGAGGAAAAAGCGGGGTCGCCAGGATGTCACAATGGGCTCTTGGAAAAATGGAGGGTCCTGGGACGTCACAATGGGCCCTGGGGACAAAGGAGGTCCCCAGGATGTCACAATGACCCCTTGGGACAACGGGGCCATTGTGGACATCACAGTGGGTCCTGGGAACAAAGTGGGGTACCCAGGATGGCACAATGGGCCCTGGAGACAAAGGGGTTCCCCACCCTATCACAATGGGCCTTGGGGACAAAGGGGGGTCCCCAGGATGTCACAATAAGCCCTGGAAACAATTGGGGGGTCCTGAGATGTCACAATGGACCCTGGGGACAAAGGGGGTCCCCAGAATTTCACAATGGACCCTGGGGACAAAGGGAGTCCCCACACTGTCACAATAGGCCCTGGGGACAAAGGGGGTGCCCAGGATGTCACAATGGGTCCTGGGGACAAAGGGGGTCCTGTGATGTCACAATGGGCCCTTGGGACAAAGGCTGTCCCCTGAATGTCACAATGGGCCCTGGGGACAAAGGGGGTCCCCAGGATGTCACAATGGGTCTGGGGACAATGGGGGGTCCGGGGACGTCACAATGGGCCCTGGGGACAAGGAGGGGTCCTGGGACGTCACAATGGGCCCTGGTGACAAAGGGGGTCCCCCGGAAGTCACAATGGGCCCTGGGGACAAAGTGAGGTCCTGGGAAGTCACAATGGGCCCCAGTGACAAAGGGGGTCCCAATGGTGCCACAATGGGTCCTGGGGAAAAAGGGCGTCCCCAGGATGTCACAATGGGCTCTGGGGACAAGGGGGGGTCCTGGGACATCACAGTGGGCCCTGGGGAACAAGGGGGTCCCCAGGATGTCACAATGGGCTCTGGGGACAAGGGGGGGTCCTGGGACATCACAGTGGGCCCTGGGGAACAAGGGGGTCCCCAGGATGTCACAATGGGCTCTGGTGACAAGGGGGGTCCCCACGGTGTCACAATGGGCCTTGGGTACAAAGTGGGGTCCTGGGATGTCACATTGGACCACAGTGACAAAAGGGGTCCCCATGGTGTCACAATGGGCCCTGGGGACAAAGGAGGTCCCCACGGTGCCACAACGGGCCAGAGGGACAAGGCAGTCCCCATGATGTCACAATGGGTCCTTGGGACAATGGGGGGTCCTGGGATGTCACAATGAGCCCTGGGGACAAACGGGGGTCCCCATGGTGTCACAATGGGTCACCAGTGACAAGGGGGGGTCCCCAGGATGTCACAATGGGCCCTGGGGACAATGGGGGTCCCCATGGTGTATACAATGGGTCCCCAGTGACAAGGGGGGTCCCCAGGATGTCACAATGGGTTCTGGGGACAATGAGGGGTCCGGGGATGTCACAATGGGCCCTGGGGACAAAGAGGGGTCCTGGGACGTCACAATGGGCCCTGGTGACAAAGGGGGGTCCTGGGATGTCACAATGGGCCCTGGGGACAAAGGGGTCCCAAGGATGTCACAATGGGCACTGGGGAGAAAGGGGTGGTCCCCACCCTGTCACAATGGGCCCTAGGGATGACGGGGGGTCCTGGGACGTCACAATGGGCCCTGGGGACAATGGGGGGTCTTGGGACGTCACAATGGGCCCTGGGGACAATGGGGGGTCTTGGGATGTCACAATGAGCCCTGGGCACAACTGGGAGGTCCCTAAATGTCACAATGGGCCCTGGGGACAAAGGGGGTCCCCACGGTGTCACAATGGGCCCAGGGGACAGAGGGGAGTCCCCAGGATGTCACAACGGGCTCTGGGGACCAGGGGCGTCCCGAGGATGTCACAATGGGCCCTGGGGACAAAGTGGGGTCCTGGGAGGTCACAATGTGCCCTGGGCACAAAGGGGGTTTCCAGGATGTCACAATGGGCTCTGGGGACAACAGGGGTCCCAACGGTGTCACAATGGGCCCTTGGGACAAAGGCTGTCCCCTGAATGTCACAATGGGCCCTGGGGACAATGGGGGTCCCCAGGATGTCACAATGGACCCTGGGGACAATGGGGGGTCCGGGGACGTCACAATGGGCCCTGGGGCAAAGGGGGTCCCCAGGATGTCACAATGGGCCTTCAGTATAAAGTGGGGTCCTGGGATGTCACAATGGGCCCTGGGGACAAAGGGGGGTCCTGGGACGTCACAATGGGCCCTGCGGATCAAGGATGGTGCCCTGGATATCACAATGGGCTCTGGGGACAATGGGGGGTCCTGGAATGTCACAATGGGCCCTAGGGACAAAGGGGGGTCCCTTGGATGTCACAATGGGGCTGGGGACAAAGGGGGTCCTGGGATGTCACAATGCGCCCTGGGGACAAAGGGGGTCCCCAGGTTGTCACAATGGGCCCTGGGGACAAAAGGACCCCACGGTGTCACAATGGCCCTGGGGACAAAGGGGGTCCTCAGGATGTCACAATGGGTCCTGGGGACAAGGGGGATACCCACGGTTTCAAAATGGGCCCTGGGGACAAAGAGGGGTCCCCAGGATTTTACAATGGACCCTGGGGACAAAGGGGGGTCCTGGGACGTCACAATGGGCCCTGGGAACAAAGGGTTCCCCAGGATGTCACAATGGGCTCTGGGGACAAAGGAGGTCCCCAGGATGACACAATGGGCCCTGGGGATGACGGGGGGTCCTGGGACGTCACAATGGGCCCTGGGGACAATGGGACGTCCTGATATGTTACAATGAACCCTGGGCACAATTGGGGGTTCCTTAGATGCCACAATGGGCCCTGTGGACAAAGGGGGTCCCCACGGTGTCACAATGGGCTCTGGGGACAAAGGGGAGTCCCCAGTATGTCACAATGGGCCCTGGAGACAAAGGGGGGTCCTGGGATGTCACAATGGGCCCTGGGGACAAAGGGGGTCCCCATGGTGCCAAAATGGGCCCTGGGGACAAAAGGGGTGCCCAGGATGTCACAATGGGCCCTGGGGACCAGGGTGGGTCCTGCGATGTCACAATGGGTCCTCAGTGAGAAGGGGGTCCCCCATGGTGTCACAATGGGCCCTGGGGACAAGGGGGATCCCCAGGGTGTCACAATGGACCCTGGGGAGAAGGGGTTAGGTGTTTGTGTTAGGGGGTTGGAGGATTAGGTGGTGCAGGATTTGGGGGTGCAAGGATTTTGCGGGGCCTGATTTGTGGCTGCAGAGTCTGGGGTTGCAGGTTCCAGGGGTGCAGGATTTGGGGGTTCAGGGTTTAGGGCAGTAGGATATTTGGGTGCAGGAGTTTGGGTTGCCGGGTTTGGGGGCCAGGATTTGGGGTTGCAGGATTTAGGGGTGCAGTGGTTTGGAGTGAAGTGTTTTGGGGTGCAGGGTTTGGGGAAGGAGGATATGGGGGTGCAGGGTATAGGAGAGCAGGATCTTGGGGTGCAGGGGTTTGGGATGGAGGGCTTGGTAGGGCAGGATTTGGGGGTGGAAATTTTATCGGGTAGGGCTGGGGGTGCAGGATTTGGGGGTGAAGGGGTTGTGGGGTGCAGGGTTGTGGGGTGCAGGGTTTGGGAGATCGGGACGTGGGGCTGGAGGATTTGGGGGTGCAGGGTTTGGAGCAGCAGGATCTGAGGGTGCAGAGTTGGGGGGTGCAAGATTGGGGGTAGCAGGGTTTTGGGGAGCAGGGTTTAGGGGTCAGGCTTTAGGGGGACAGGGTTTGGGGGGCAGGGCTGGGAGGGATGATTTTGGGGTGCAGGGTTTAGGTCAGCAGGATCTTGGGGTGAAGGGGTTTGGTGTGAAGGGTTGGGTAGGACAAGATTTGGGGTGCAGGTTTTTAGGGTGCAACTTGTGGGGGTCAGGATTTGGGGTACAGGGTTTGGGGGTGCAGGGTTTAGTGGTGCAGGGTTTGGGGGTGCAGGTCTTGGGGAGGCAGAATTAGGGTGCAAGACTTGAGGGTGCAGGGTTTGGGGGTTTGGGACATGGGGCTGGAGGATTTGGGGGTGCAGGATTTGGGGTGCAATGTGTTGGGGTGCAAGATCTGGGGGTGTACGAGCTTTGTGTGTGGGATTTGAAGGACAATGATTTGGGGGTGCAGGGATTGGGGGTGTAGGGTTTTGGGGTTGCTGCGTTTGGAGATTCGGGATGTGGAGGTCAAGGATTTAGGGGTACAAGGGCTGGTTGCAGGATTTGGGGTACAGGGTTTGGTTGCAGGATTTGGGGTGCAGGGTTTTAAGTGCAGGGCTAAAGGGGGCAGGATTTGGAGGTGCAAGATTTGGTGGTCTGGGGTACTGGGGGGCAGGGTTTTGGGGTGCGGGATTTGGGGGTGCAGGTTCCATGTCTTTAGGAACTGGGCGGGGAGGGTTTCTTGGTGTGGACCTTTGAGTGCAAGTTTGAGGGGCCTTGATTTTGGGGTGCATGGTTTGGGGGGGCAGGATTCCGGGTGTAAGGTTTTGAGGTGCAGGACTTGGGGGCGCAGGTTTCACGCGTTAAGGAACTGGGGCTGCAGAGGTTGGGGGTGCAGCGTTGTGGGCTGCAGGGTTGAAGGGTGCAGGATTTAGGGGTACAGGTTTTGGGGGTGCAGGAGCTGGGGGTGCAGGCTGTAGGGATCAGAATATGGGGGTGCAGGGTTCTGGGGTGCAGGATCTGGGTGAGCAGGCTGTTGGGGTACAGAACCTTGTAGTTCAGCATTTAGAGGCAGGATTTGGGGTGCAGGGATTTGGGGGTGCAGGGCTTTGGGGTGCAAATTATGGGGTAGAAGGTTTTGGGGTGCAGGGTTTTGGGGGTGCAGGGTTTAGCGCCAGAATTGGGGGTGCAGGGTTTGGGATTGCAGGGTGTTGGGGGAAGGATCTGGGGGTACAAGATTGGGGGTAGCAGGGTTTTGGGGAGCAGGGTTTCGGGGTCAGGCTTTAGGGGGACAGGGTTTGGGGGGCAGGGCTGGGAGGGATGATTTGGGGGTGCAGGGTTTAGGGCAGCAGGATCTTGGGGTGAAGGGGTTTGGGGTGAAGGGTGGGTAGGACAGGATTTGGGGTGCACGATTTTAGGGTGCAACTTGTGGGGGCAGGGTTTGGGGTACAGGAGGTTGGGGGTGCAGGGTTTGGGGGTGTAGGATTTAGTGAAGCAGGGACTGGGGGTGAAGGTCTTGTGGAGGCAGAATTGGGGGTGCAGGTCTTGGGGAGGCAGAATTGGGGGTGCAGATTTTGGCTGTTCAGGACCTGGGGGTGCAGGATTTGGGGATGTAGGTTTTGGGGGGTAGATTTTGGGGTGCTGGGTTCGGGACATGGGTCTGGAGGATTTGGGGGTGCAGGGTTAAGGGGTTTAGGATTTTGGGGTGCACAGTTTAGGGTGCACGTTCTGGGCATGTATGATTTGAGAGTGCAGGGCTTTGGGGTACAGGATTTGGGGTGCAGGGTTTTGGGGTCAGGATCTGGGGGTGCAGGGTGTTGGGGAGAAGGATTTGGGGGTGCAGCATTTTGAAGTGCAGGGTTTAGAGGAGGGAGGTTTTGGGGGTGAAAGATTTGGTGGTTCAGGTTTTGGGGGTGCAGTGTTAAGAGAGTGGAGGATTAGGGGTGCAGGATTTGGGGGTTCAGGATTTGGGGCTGCAGAGTATGGGAGGGAAGGATCTGGGGCTTCACGATTTGGGGGTGCAGGGTTTAGAAGTCAGGTCTAAGAGTGCAGCGTTTGGGGTGCAGAGTGTGGGGTGCACAGGACTGGGGCACAGGATTTGGGGGTGTGGGGTGTCAGGGTTCAGGATTTGGAGGTGTGGAGTTTTGGGGTGCAGGGGATGGGGGTGAAGGATCTGAGGCTGCAGGGCGGTGGGGGAAGGATTTGGGGGTGAGAGATTTGGGGTGCAGGATTTGGGGGTGCAGAGTTTTGGGAGGCAAGGATCCGGGTCTGCAGGATTTGGGGGTTCAGTGTTTAGGGCAGCACAATCTTGGGGTGCAGGGGTTTGCAGTGAAAGGTTTGGTAGGGCAGGATTTGGGGTGCAGGATTCTGGGGTGCTGGTTTGGGGTACAGGATTTGGTGTTGCAGGGATGGGGTTGAAGGGCTTGGGTTTCCAGGCCTTTGAGGTGCAAGGTTTGGGAGGGAATTCTTTGGGGTGCAGGGTTTGCGGTTCCAGGAGGTGGGGGAAGGACCTTGGGGTGTAGGGTTTGGGGGGGCAGGGTTTTGGGGGAAGGATTTGGGGGTGCAGGGTTTTGAAGTGCAGCGTTTCAGGGGGGCATGATTTTGGGGGTGCACATGTGGGGGTCCAGGTTCGGGGCGTGCAGAGTTTGTGAACAGAGGATTTTGGGGTGCTGGGTTTGGGGCTGCCTAATTTGGGGGTGCAGTGTTTGGGTGTTCAGGACCGGGGGTGCTGCGTTTGGGAATGCAGGCTTTGGGGGTGCAGGGCTCAGGATTTGGGAGGGCAGCATTAGGGGGTGTAAGATTTCAGGATTTAGGGGTGCAAAGTTTGGTAGGGATGAATTTAGGGGTGCAGGATTTGGGGGGCAGGGTTTGGTGCTGCAGGATTTAGGGGTGCAGGGTTTGAGGGTGCAAGGTTTGGGTGTTCAAGATTTAGGGGAGCAGGATCTTGGGGTGCAGGGTTTGGGGCTGCAGGGGTTTTGGGTGAGGGATTTAGGGTTCAGGCTTAGGGGTGCAGGGTTTGGGGGTGCAGGGTGTTGGGGAAGGATTTGGGGGTACAGGGTTTGGAGGTGCAGCGTTTCAGGGATCGGGGTTTGGGGGGAGAATTTGGGGTGCAGGGTTTGGGATGGCAGGATTAGGGGGAGCAAGACTGTGGGGTGCAGGGGTTTGGGGTGAAGGGTTTGGTAGGGCACGATTTGGGGTGCAGGCTTTAGGAAGGAAGGAAGGAAAGAAGGATCTGGAGGTGCAGGATTTGGGGGTGCAGGGTTTAGGGGTGCAGGATTTAAGGGTGCGGGGGTTTGGGTGAAGGGCTTGGTAGGGCAGGAATTTGGGGTGCAGGGTTTGGGGGTGCAGGGTGTTTGGGGAACGATCTGGGGGTACAGGGTTTGGGGTGCTGGGTTTGGGGGTTAAAGGATTTGCGGGGGCAGGGTTCAGGTGTTCAGGACCTGGGCGTGCAGGCTTTGCGGGTTCAAGGTTCCAGGTGCATTGTTTGGGGGGAGAGGATTTGGGGGTGCAGAGTTTTGGGGTGCAGGGCTTGTGAGAGAGGAATCGGGGGTGCAGGATTTGGGGGTTCAGGGTTTAGGGTAGCAGGATCTTGGGGTGCAGGATATGGGGGTGCAGTGTTTGTGGGTACAGGGTTTGGGGTTCAGGATCTGGAGGTGCATGATTTGGGGGCTCAGGGTTTGGGGATGAAGGGTCTTGGGGTGCTGGGCTTTGGGGTGCAGTGTTGGGGGCCAGGTTTTGGGGTGCAGGGTTTAGGAGGGCAGGATTTGCCTGTTCAGGAACTGGGGGTGCAGGATTTTGCGTTGAAGGGCTCTGGGGTGCCGGGGTTGGCCTGCAGGGATTGGGGTGCAGTATTTTGGGGTGCAGGGGTTTGGGGTTCAGGACCTGTGGCTGCAGGGTCTTAGGGAACAGGATTTCAGGGGTGCAGAGGCTTTGGGAGAGGGATTTGGGCTTCAGGGTCTGAGGGGTGCAGGGTTTGGTGGGGAAGGGTTTGGGGGTGCCTGGTTTAGGGTTGCAGGATCTGCGGATCAAGGGTCTGGAGGTGCCAGGGTTTTGGGGGGCAGGATATAGGGGTGCAGGATTTGAGGGTGCAGGGTTGTGGAGTGCAGAGATTTGCAGGTGCAAGATCTGGGATTGTAGGGTTTTGGGGTGCAGGTTTTGGGGAGGAAGGATTTGGGGTGCAGGGTTTAAAGGTTCACGATCTGGAGGTGCAGCGTTTTGGGGTGCAGGGTTATCGGGCTACGGGTTTTGGGAGGGAAGGATCTGGGGGTGCAGGGTGCAGGGATCACAGCATGGGGGCGCAGGATTCTGGGGTGCAGGATCTGGGGAGCAGGATCTGGGGAGCAGGATATGGGGTGCAGAACCTTGTTGTTCAGGGTTTAGAGGCAGAATTTGGGGGTGCAGGGCTTTGGGGTGAGGAGTTGGGGGTGCAGGGTTCAGGTGTTCAGGACTTGGGTGTTGGAGGATTTGGGGGTGCAGGGTTGGGTAAGGAAGGATCTGAGGGCGCAGGGTTTGTGGGGCAGGATTTTGGGTGCAGGGTTTGGGGAGCAGGATCTGGGGGTGATGGAATTGGTTGACAAGGTTTCACAGGCCGGCTTTGGGGGAGCAGAGTTCAGGGGTGCAAGGTTTTGGGGGACAGGTTTGGACATAAAAGATTCGGGGGCGAATGGTTTGGGGGAACAATTTTGGGGTGCAGGATTTGGGGGTGCAGGATTTGGTATTACAGGTTTTGGGGAAACATGGCTTGGGAGGAAGGATTTAGGGGAGCAGGGTTTCAAGATGCAGGATTTGGGGTGCAGTATTTGGGGTTGCAGGTTTGGGGGTGCAAGTTGTGGGGCGGCAGGATATCGGGTACAGGGTTCTGGGCTGCAGGGTTTGGGGGTGCAGGATTTCAACGTGCAGGGTTCTGGGGTGCAGTATCTGGGGGTCCAGGGTTTGGCAGTGCATTGGCTTTGGGGGTTGAAGGATTTGGGGGTGCAGGGTTTAGGGATGCCGGATTTGGGGGTGCAGGATTTGGAAGTGCAGAGTTAGGGGGCAGGATTTTCAGTGCAGGGCTTCAGGGTACAGAACTTGGTGGTGCAGGATCTGGGGGTGCAGGTTTTCGGTGGGGAATTTGGGGGTGCAGGGTGTTGAGGAAGGATCTGAGGGTGCAATATTTGGGCTTTAAGGGTTTAGGGGGGCAGGATCTGGCAGTGCAGAGTGTGGGGACAGGACCTGGGGGTGCAGCATTTGGGGTTACAGGTTTTGGGGGTGCAGGGTTGAGGGAATTGTTTGAGGTGCAGGGTTATGAGAGTGCAGGATTTCTGGGTGCAGAGTTTGGGGTGCTGGGTATGGGGCAGCAGGATCTGGGGGTGCAGGTTTTGGGGGTTCATTCATTTGGGGGGAGGATCTGGGGGTGCAGGGTTTAAGGGTTCAGGATTTGGAGGTGTAGGGTTTTGGGGTACAGGGTTCTGGGTTGAGGTTTTGGGGTGAAAGATTTGGGGGTGCAGTGTTAAGGGGTGGAGGCTTAGAGGTGCAAGATTTGGGGGTGCAGGGTGTTCGTGTGTCTGATTTGGGGGTGCAGGGTCTGGGGGTGCAAGATCCTGGAATTCAGGATCTGGGGGTTCAGGATTTGGGGCTGCAGGGTATGGGAGGGAAGGATCTGGGGCTTCAGGATTTGGGGGTGCACTGTTTGGGGGTGCAGGGTTTAGAAGTCAGGTCTAAGAGTGCAGCGTTTGGGGTGCAGGGGCTTGGGGGGAAATTTAAGGTTGCAGAGTGTGGGGTGCACAGGACTGGGGCACAGGATTTGGGGGTGCGGGGTTTCAGGGTTCAGGATTTGGAGGTGTGGAGTTTTGGGGTGCAGGGGATGGGAGTGCAGGGTGGTGGGGGTGAGAGATTTGGGTGCAGGATTTGGGGGTGCAGAGTTTTGGGAGGCAAGGATCTGGGGCTGCAGGATTTGGGGGTTCAGTGTTTGGGGCAGCACAATCTTGGGGTGCAGGGGTTTGCAGTGAAAGGTTTGGTAGGCAGGATTTGGGGTGCAGGATTCTGGGGTGCTGGGTTTGGGGTACAGGATTTGGTGTTGCAGGGATGGGGTTGAAGGGCTTGGGTTTCCAGGCCTTTGAGGTGCAGGATTTGGAGGTGCAAGGTTTGGGAGGGAATTCTTTGGGGTGCAGGGTTTGGGGGCAGGTTTAGGGGTGTAGGGTATAGGACGGAAAGATTTGGGAATGCAGGGTTTGGGGTGCAGGTTTCGGGGTTCAGGAAGGTAGGGAGGGCAGGATTAGGGGGTGCAAGGTTTCAGTTGTAGGGTTTAGGGGTGCAGAGTTTGGTAGGGCCGAATTTGGGGGTGCAGGATTTGGGGTGCAGGGTGTGGGGGAAGGATCTAGGGGTACAAGGTTTGGGGTAGCAGGGTTTTGGGGAGCAGGGTTTCGGGGTCAGGCTTTAGGGGACAGGGTTTGGGGGGCAGGGCTGGGAGGGATGATGTGGGGGTGCAGGGTTTAGGGCAGGAGGATCTTGGGGTGAAGGGGTTTGGGCTGAAGGGTTGGGTAGGACAGGATTTGGGGTGCAGGATTTTAGGGTGCAACTTGTGGGGGCAGGATTTGGGGTACAGGAGGTTGGGGGTGCAGGGTTTGGGGTGTAGGATTTGTGGAGCAGGGACTGGGGGTGAAGGTCTTGTGGAGGCAGAATTGGGGGTGCAGATTTTGGGTGTTCAGGACCTGGGCCTTCAGGATTTGGGGGTGCACTGTTTGGGGGTGCAGGGTTTAGAAGTCAGGTCTAAGAGTGCAGCGTTTGGGGTGCAGAGTGTGGGGTGCACAGGACTGGGGCACAGGATTTGGGGGTGCAGGGTTTCAGGGTTCAGGATTTGGAGGTGTGGAGTTTTGGGGTGCAGGGGATGGGGGTGAAGGATCTGAGGGTGTAGGGTGGTGGGGGAAGGATTTGGGGGTGAGAGATTTGGGGTGCAGGATTTGGGGGTGCAGAGTTTTGGGAGGCAAGGATCTGGGGCTGCAGGATTTGGGGGTTCAGTGTTTAGGGCAGCACAATCTTGGGGTGCAGGGGTTTGCAGTGAAAGGTTTGGTAGGCAGGATTTGGGGTGCAGGATTCTGGGGTGCTGGTTTGGGGTACAGGATTTGGTTTTGCAGGGATGGGGTTGAAGGGCTTGGGTTTCCAGGCCTTTGAGGTGCAGGATTTGGAGGTGCAAGGTTTGGGAGGGAATTCTTTGGGGTGCAGGGTTTGGGGGCAGGTTTAGGGGTGTAGGGTATAGGACGGAAAGATTTGGGAATGCAGGGTTTGGGGTGCAGGTTTCGGGGTTCAGGAAGGTAGGGAGGGCAGGATTAGGGGGTGCAAGGTTTCAGTTGTAGGGTTTAGGGGTGCAGAGTTTGGTAGGGCCGATTTTGGGGGTGCAGGATTTGGGGTGCAGGGTTTGGGAAGACAGGATCGGGGTGGAGGATTTGGGGGTGCAGGATTGAGGGGCAGGGTTTTGGTGCAGGGCTTGGGGTCAGGATCTGGGGTGCAGGTTTGGGAAGAGTATTTTGGGGTGCAGGATTTTGGGTGCCGTGTCTGCGGGGCAGGTTTGGGGTGATCACTGCTGATCCGCACACACTCGCTCTCTCTGGTATTCACCTCCACTCCTGCTCCTCCACCTCCCCACTGTTCTCTCCATCTCCTCTCTTCTCGTTGCCTACAGCCCCAAACCCTGCCCCCAAACCCTGCACCCCAAAGAATTCCCTCCCAAACCTTGCACCTCCAAATCCTGCACCTCAAAGGCCTGGAAACCCAAGCCCTTCAACCCCATCCCTGCAACACCAAATCCTGTACCCCAAACCAGCACCCCAGAATCCTGCACCCCAAATCCTGCCTACCAAACCTTTCACTGCAAACCCCTGCACCCCAAGATTGTGCTGCCCTAAACACTGAACCCCCAAATCCTGCAGCCCCAGATCCTTGCCTCCCAAAACTCTGCACCCCCAAATCCTGCACCCCAAATCTCTCACCCCCAAATCCTTCCCCCACCACCCTACACCCTCAGATCTTCACCCCCATCCCCTGCACCCCAAAACTCCACACCTCCAAATCCTGAACCCTGAAACCCTGCACCCCCAAATCCTGTGCCCCAGTCCTGTGCACCCCACACTCTGCACCCCAAACGCTGCACTCTTAGACCTGACTTCTAAACCCTGCACCCCCAAACAGTGCACCCCCAAATCCTGAAGGCCCAGGTCCTGAACACCCAAAATCTGCACCCCCAATTCTGCCTCCACAAGACCTTCACCCCCAGTCCCTGCTCCACAAATCCTACACCCCAAACCCTGCACCCCCAACCTCCTGTACCCCAAATCCTGCCCCCACAAGTTGCACCCTAAAATCCTGCACCCCAAATCCTGTCCTACCCAACCCTTCAGCCCAAACCCCTTCACCCCAAGATCCTCCTGCCCTAAACCCTGCACCCCCACATCATCCCTCCCAGCCCTGCCCCCCAAACCCTGTCCCCTAAAGCCTGACCCCGAAACCCTGCTCCCCAAAACCCTGCTACCCCAAACCTTGTACCCCTAGATCCTTCCCCCACACCCTGCAATCCCAAACCCTGCACCCCCAATTCTGTCTCCCCAAACCCTTCACCCTCAAACCCCACACCACGGAACCTTGCACCCTGAAACCCCGTGCTCCACAAGTTGCACCCTAAAAGCCCGAAGCCCCAAAACCTGTACCCCCAGATCCTTCCCTCCCAAACCCGGCACCCTGAAATCCCTCACCCCAAAGCCCTGCACCCCCAAATCCTGCCCTACCGAACCTTGCACTACAAACCCCTACACCCCAAAATCCTGCACGCTTAAACCCTGCAGCCCCACATCCCACCTAACCCTGCCCCCCAAATCCTTCCCCCTGACCCTGCACCCTGAAACCCTTCACCCCCAGATCATACACCCCCAAACCCTGCCCCTCGAAAGCATTCACCCCCTAACACTGCACCCCCAAATCCTGGAACCCCAAACCTTGATTTCCCAAACCCTGCACCCCAAAACCCTGCACTTCCAAACCTTGCACCCCCTGATCCTGCACCCCAAAACCCAGCACCCCAGACCCCTGCACACCTAAATTCTGCACCCCCAGGTCCTAAACATGTGAACCCTGCACCCACAAACCCTGCGCCCCGAATTCCTCCATCCCCACGTCATGAACCCCCAAACTCTGCTCCCCAAAATCCTGCACCCCCAAACCCTGCCCTTCTAGATCCTGCTCCCCAATACCCTGCACCCTCAGGTTCTGAACCCGCAAATCCTGCCCCCCCAACCCCTGCCCTACCAAACCCTTCAGCCCAAACCCTGCCCCCCCAGATCCTTCTCTCCCAAATCCTGCACCCCACATTGTGCTGTCAAACTGTGCCCCCCGAGGTCCTGACCCTTCCAAACCTGCACCCCCAAATTCTGCCTCCCCAAGCCTGCACCCCCAAACCCTGTACTCCAAAATCCTGCACTCCCAAGCCCGGATCCCCCGAAATCCTGCCCACCCAGACCCTGCACCCCGAAATTCTGCCCCACACAAACTTACCCCCCCAGCCCTGATTGCCCTAATCCTGCACCCCAGATCCTTGCCCCCAAACCCTTCACCCCAAACCTGGCATCCCAAACCCTGCACCCCAAATATCTCACCCCCAGATCCTTCCCCACTGCCTTTCACCCCCAGATCCTGACCCCCAAACCCCGCACCCCCAAATCCTTCACCCCAAAACCAATGCAACCCACACTGCGCAACGTTAAATTTCCCCCCAAACCCCTGCACCCCAAACCCCTGATCTCCCAAACTCTGCACCCCAGAACCCCGCACCCCCACATTCTGCCAACAAACCCCTGTCCCCCAGGCTCTGCAGCCCTAAATCGTGCACCTCCTCATCCAGCCCCCCAAACAATGCACCCCCAGATCCTTCCTCAGCACCCTGCACCCCAAATTCCCCACCCAAACCCCTGCACCCCCAAGTCCTGTACCCCAAAGCCCTGCACCAAAAATTCTGCCCCCCAACTCTGCACTCCCAAATCCTGCACCCCCACATCCTGCACCCTGAAACCCTGTGTCCCCCAGTCCTCCACCCCCAAAACCAATGCACCACCAAACCCTGCACCCCAAATCCCTGCAACCCCAAATCCCAACTAACCCTGCACCCCAAAATCCTCCACTCCAAAACCCTGCACCTCCAGATCCTTCCCTCAAACCCTGAACACCTGAACCCTGCACCTCAAAACCCTGCACCCCAAATCCTGACCCCCAGATAATGTCCCCAAAACCCCTACATCTCCGATTCTTCCCCCTAAGCTCTGCACCCTTAAAACGTGCACCCCTAAATTCTGCACCCCCAAATCCTTCCTCCCAAGCCATGAACCCCCCAAACCTGTGATACCAAACCCTGCAACCCTGAACCCTGCGCCCCCAAACCCTGCACATCCCATAATCCTGTACCCCCAGATACTGCTCCCCAAAACCCTGCACCCCCAAACTGTATACCCGAAATGCTGCCATCCCCAAACTCGCACCCCAAACCCTGCACCCTAAAATCAAGTCCTCCCCCAACTTGCACTCAAAACGCTGCCCCCTAAGCTTTGCACCCCCAAATGCTGACCCCCAAACCCCGTGCCCCCAAATCCCACCACCCTAAATCCTTCCCCCTAATCAATGCACTTCCAAACCTTGCACCCCCAAATCCTCAACCCCATGTCCTGAACCCCAAAACCCTGCACCCCCAATTCTGCCTCCCCAAACCCGGTACCCACGGGTTCTGCACCCCAAACTCTGCACCCACAGGTTCTGAACCCCAAACTCCTGCTCCCCCAAGCCCTGCCGCCCAAACTCTGCACCCTCAATTCCCGCACTACCAAACCCTGCACCCCCAGATCCCTCACCCAGACCTGCACCCCAAATCTGGCCTCACCCAGCCCTGTGCCCCAAAACCCAAGATCCTGCTCGCCTACATCTTGAACACCCAAACCTTGCACCATCAGATTTTGCACCCTCAAATCCTGCACCCCAAAAGTATTCATGCCCAAATCCTGCACCCCCAGATCCTGCACCCCAAAACCTTCACTACAAACCCTGCACCCTCCACCACCTTAGCACTGCACGCCCAAACCCTGCACCCCCAAATCCTGCACCCCAAATCCTGCTCCTTCAAACCCTTTGCCCCCAAATTTTACCCCCCTAGACCTGCACCCCCAAGCCTTTCTCCCTAAAACCCTACACCCCCGAATTCTGCACCCTAAACCCTGCACCGCCACATCCTTCCTGCAAGACTCTGCACCCCAAAATCGAGCACCCCAGATCCCGCACTTCACTGCATCCCTGAACCCCGAACCCTAAATCCTGCACCCAGATCCTGCAGCCCAAAGCGAGCACCCTAAAATCAAGTCCCCCCAAACCTGCACTGAAAATGCTGAACCCCAAATCCTGCCCCCCAGATCCTGCACCCTCAGATCCTCCTGCCAAAAACCCTGCACCCCAAACCCTGAACTCCCAAACTCTGCACCCAGAGCCCTGCACCCTCAAATCCTGCACCCCTATCCCTGAACACACGACCCCTGCACCCCCAACCTCACCCGAAAGTCCTGCACCCCCAAATCCTGCTCTACCAAACCCTTCAGTGCAAACCCCTGCACCCCAAGATTGTGCTGCCCTAAACACTGAACCCCCAAATCCTGCAGCCCCAGATCCTTGCCTCCCAAAACTCTGCACCCCCAAATCCTGCACCCCAAATCTCTCACCCCCAAATCCTTCCCCCACCACCCTGCAGCCTCAAATCCTTCACCCCCATCCCCTGCACCCCAAAACTCCACACCTCCAAATCCTGAACCCTGAAACCCCGCACCCCCAAATCCTGTGCCCCAGTCCTGTGCACCCCACACTCTGCAACCTTAAATTTCCCCCCAAATCCCTGCACCCCAAACTCTGCACTCTTAGACCTGACTTCTAAACCCTGCACCCCCAACAGTGCACCCCCAAATCCTGAAGCCCCAGATCCTTCCCTCCCATACCCTGGAGCCCCAAATCCTGAACCCCACAAATCCTGCACCCCTAATCCTCCACGCCCTTAACACTGCACCCCCAAAACCTGAACCACCAAATCCTTCACCCCCAAAACCTCCCTCCTCCAAACCCTGCACTTCAAAATGCTGCACCCCCAAATCCTTCTCCCCAACACCCTGCACCCCCAGATCCTGACCCCAAAACCCTGCACCCCAAATCCTGTACCCCAAAGCCCTGCACTCTCAAATCATACATGCCCAGAACGTGCACCCTAAACTCTGCACCCCAAAATCCTAAACCCCTTAACCCTGCACCCCAGATCCTTCCCTCCCATAACTGGCACCCTGAAATCCCTCACCCCAAATCCCTGCACGCTCAAATCCTCCAGCCCACAAGTCCTGCACCCCCAGGTCCTGAACACCTGAACCCTGCAGACCCAAATGCTGCACCCAGAACTCTTGGTGCCCAAATCCCTGCACCCAAAAGTCTGTCTCCCGAACCTTCACACCAAAGCCCTGCACCCCAATATCCAAAAGCATCCTCTTGTGACTGGCCCAGATGCTCCGTGCATCCTTGGCATAGAGCACCATCATCATCCAACCACCATCATCATCCAACCACCATCATCATCCAAACACCACCATCATCATCCAACCACCACCATCATCATCCAACCACCATCATCATCCAACCACCACCATCATCATCCAACCACCACCATCATCATCCAACCACCATCATCATCCAACCACCATCATCATCCAACCATCATCATCATCATCCAACCAACCAATCCTGAACCCAACCAGTGACCCCATCACCCAATCAGTGACTCCACAACCCAACCAATGACTCCATCGTTCAACCAATGACCCCATCACGCAATCAGTGACCCCATGACCCAACCAATGACCCCATCATTCAACCAATGACCCCATCATTCAACCAATGACCCCATTATTCAACTAATGACCCCATCACCCAACCAGTGACTCCATGACCCAACCAATGACCCCAGGGACCACAGTGCTACCATCTGCCATGGGCTGATCCAGACCACGCTGGAGCAAGGTGAAGCTCCAGAACACTTGCAATACATTGATGACATCATCGTATGGGGCGACACAGCGAAAGAAGTCTTCAAAAAAGGTGAGAGAATAATTCCTGTTCTTTTGGATGCTGGTTTTGCCATAAAACGAAGCAAGGTCAAGGGACATGCACGGGAGATCCAGTTTTTAGGAATAAAATGGCAAGATGGCCGTCGTCAGATCCCAATGGAGGTGATCAACAAAACTGCAGCAATGTCTCCACCTACTAATAAAAAGGAGACACAGACTTTCTTGGGCGTTGTAGGTTTTTGGAGAATGCACATTCCTGACCACAGCCACATTGTGAGCCTCTCTATCGAGTGACTCGTAAAAAGAACCAATTTGAGTGGGGCCCTGAACGCCAAGCCTTTGAACAAATGAAGCGTGAGATAACTCATGCGGTGGCCCTGGGACCAGTCCGAACTGGACCAGATGTTAAAAATGTGCCCTACACCGCAGCCGGAGATAATGGACTTACCTGGAGCCTCTGGCACAAAGCACCAGGAGAAACCCGAGGTCGACCCTTAGGTTTTTGGAGTCGAGGATACAAAGGATCTGAGGCCAACTGTACTCCAACTGAAAAGGAGATACTGGCAGCATATGAAGGAGTTGGAGCTGCTTCAGAAGTGATGGGCACTGAAGCACAGCTCCTCCTGCACCTCGACTGCCGGTGCTGAGCTGGGTGTGCAAAGGGACGGTTCCCTCTCCACATCATGGCACCGAAGTTACATGGAGTAAATGGATTGCACTGATCACGCAATGAGCTCGAATTGGGAGTCCCAACCGTCCAGGGATCTTGGAAGTGATTACAGACTGGCCAGAAAGCAAAGACTTTGGGATGTCTGCAGATGAGGAGGAAGTAAAACGTGCTGAAGAAGCACCACCATATAATCCGCTTTCAGAGACTGATAAGCAGTGTGCACTGTTCACAGATGGATCCTGTCGTCTGTAGGAAAACATCGAAGGTGAAAGCTGCTGTGTGGAGTCCCACACGACAAGTTACAGAAGCCACTGAAGGACAAGGTGATTCCAGTCAGTTTGCAGCAGTGAAAGCCATCCAGCTGGCTTTGGACATTGCTGAACGAGAGAAGTGGCCAATGCTTTGTCTCTATACTGACTCATGGATGGGAGCAAATGCCTTGTGGGGGTGGCTACGGCAATGGAAGAAAAGCAACTGGCAGCGCAGAGGTGAAACCATTGGGAACCACGCTGTGGGAAGACATTGCTGCTCGGCTGGAGAGCCTGCCTGGGGAAGTTGGTCATGTAGATGCTCATGTGCCTAAAAGTCGAGCCACCGAGGAACATCGAAACAACCAACAAGCAGATCAAGCTGCTAAGATTAAAGTAGCTGAGGTGGACTTGGGCTGGCAACATAAAGGTGAACTTTTCCTAGCTCGGTGGGCCCATGGTGCTTCAGGGCATCAAGGTAGAGATGCAACATGAAAATGGGCTCGTGATCGAGGGGTGGATTTAACTATGGACACTGTTTCACAGGTTATTCATGAATGTGAAACTTGCGCCGAAATCAAACAAGCAAAACGGTTAAAGCCTGTATGGTATGGGGGGCGATGGTTAAAGTGTAAGTATGGAGAAGCTTGGCAGATTGATTATATTACACTTCCACAAACACGTCAAGGTAAGCGTTATGTACTTACAATGGTGGAAGCAACCACTGGATGGTTGGAAACATCTGCCGTACCTCATGCTACAGCCCGAAATACCATCTTGGGCCTTGAGAAGCAAGTCCTTTGGAGGCACGGTACACCAGAAAGAATTGAATCAGACAATGGTACTCATTTCAAAACCAGTATTATAGACAATTGGGCCAAAGAACATGGTATTGAGTGGGTGTATCATATTCCATATCATGCACCAGCCTCTGGGAAAATTGAAAGGTACAATGGTTTGTTAAAAACTACACTAAAGGCACTGGGTGGTGGAGCCTTTAAAAACTGGGATTCACATTTAGCAAAAGCCACTTGGTTGGTCAACACCAGGGGATCAACCAATCGAGCCGGACCTGCCCAATCAGAAGTTCTATGGACTGTAGAAGGAGATAAAGTCCCTGTAGTACACATGAAAAATATCTTAGGAAAGGCAGTCTGGGTTCCTCCTGCCTCAGGCACAGGCAAACCTATTCGTGGGATTGTTTTCGCCCAGGGACCTGGCAGCACCTGGTGGGTGATGCTTAAGGATGGAGAAGTTCGGTGTGCACCTCAAGGGGATTTGATTTTAGGTGAAAATGTGCAATGCTGAACTGTACGATGTGAATTGCCGCACTAACAATGTTTAATAAGTGTCTTTCAGATCAAGACAATGGTGATGAAACCAGCGCTGGCTTCTTCGAGTGGCACCCGACACCTTCTTGGAAGTTGGTGTCCTTAACCCACCAACAGGGGTCATGAGATGCACTTGGACCATTTTCCCTGCCCTGGGAGACTGTGGTGACAAAATGAACTTAATGAACTTTTCAAAGGATGGTCCACTGATTAATTACTCCTGTGTATATATGTACATATGTATATATATATAGTAGTAGTGATTAATTAGATTGTATTGATAGATTGTATTGATAAGGTTTAAGTATTCAGTGAATGTCATATGATAAGGGGTGGAATGTCCTGGTTTTGTTAAAAACAAGTTTCTCTTTTAGTGAATTTTGCCTGTCAGCCAAAGCCTTCATGTCAGCTGCATTTTCCTGGAGAACCCGACACATGTTTTGGTTAAACCCAGCAAGGGAATGCAAACTTATTGACAAGCACAGATGGACATCTCGCGAGAGGGGCAACGAGAAACTGGTGATCGAGAGACTGACCAACGGTGAATAACATTCCATTCACATGAATACTTCATATAAAAGTGGGAGATCACGAGGATCTCGCCCCTTTTCCCTTTCTCCCTTTTTTCCTCATGGCCGACATCAGGAGAGGACCTTGCTGGTCGTCCCTGCGAACGGAGGCCAGTGAGAGACTGAATCCAGCTCCGGTTGGCTGCAGAGTCTGATCCAGGACTTTGGGTGCTGGCTCTGCAGTTGCTCAGACTTACAAGATGGGTTTTGTATATTTGTATTATTTTCTCTGTTCTCATCAGTAGCATCAGTAAAACATCTTGAACTTTTCCAGCTCTCTTCCCTCTGTGCTTCTTCCCCTCCCGATCGCCTGTGCTGAGTGGGAAGGGGGGAGAGGGAGGGGCAAAAGGGGGAATTGGGGGGGGGAGAGGAGGTTGACAACACATCTGCCAGGGTTTGATTGTCACCCCGCAATCCTAACCCTCGACAGGGACAAAGGGGGTCCCGGGATGTCACAATGGGCCCTGGGGACAAAGGGCGGTCGCCAGGATATCACAATGGGCTCTGGTGACAATGGGGTCCCCAGGATGTCACAATGGGCCCTGGGGACAAGTTGGGGTCCCCTGAATTTCACAATGGGCCCTGGGGACAAAGAGGGCTCCCCAGCATATCACAATGGGCCCTGGGGACAATGGGGGGTCCTGGGACGTCACAATGGGCCCTGGGGACAAGGGGGGGTCCCCAGGATGTCACAATGGGCCCTGGGGACAAAGAGCGTCCCCAGCATGTCACAATGGGCCCTGGGGACAAAGGGGGTCCCCACGGTATCAGAATGGGCCCTGGGGACAAAGGGGGGTCCCCTGAATGTCACAATGGGCCCTGGGGACAATGGGGGGTCCTGGGATGTCTCAATGAGCCCTGCGGACAAGGGTGGTACCCACGGTGTCACAATGGGCCCTGGGCACAACGGGGGGTCCCCATAGTGTCACAATGGGTCCTGGGGACAATGGGGGGTCCTGGGACGTCACAATGGGCCCTGGGGACAAGGGGGGGTCCCCAGGATGTCACAATGGGCCCTGGGGACAAAGAGGGGTCCCCTGAATGTCACAATGGGCCCTGGGGACAAGGGGGTGCAGAGGATGTCACAATGGGCCCTGGGGACAATGGGGGGTCCTGGGATGTCACAATGGGCCCTGGGGACAATGGGAGTCCCCAGGGTGTCACAATGGGCCTTGGGAACAAGGGGGTCCCCCAGATATCACAATGGGCCCTGGGGACAATGTAAGGTCCTGGGCTGTCACAATGGAACCTGAGGACAAGGGGGGTCCCCAGGATGTCACAATGAAGTCTTGGGACAAAGGGGGTCCCCAGGATGTCACAATGGGCCCTGGGGACAAAGCGGGAGTCCTGGAATCTCACAATGGGCCCCAGTGACAAAGGGGGTCCCTATGGTGCCACAATGGGCCCTGGGGACAAAGGGGGTCCCCTGGATGTCACAATGGGCTCTGGGGACAAGGAGGGTCCCCAGGATGTCACAATGGGCCCTGGGGACAAAGGGGGTCCCCACGGTATCAGAATGGGCCCTGGGGACAAGGGGGGTCCCCTGAATGTCACAATGGGCCCTGGGGACAATGGGGGGTCCTGGGATGTCACAATGAGCCCTGCAGACAAGGGTGGTACCCACAGTGTCACAATGGGCCCTGGGCACAAGGGGGGGTCCCCATAGTGTCACAATGGACCCTGGGGACAAGGGGGTGCCGAGGATGTCACAATGGGCCCTGGGGACAATGGGGGGTCCTGGGACCGCACAATGGGCCCTGAGGACAATGGTGGGTCCCCTGAATGTCAAAATGGGCCCTGGGGACAAAAGGGGGTCCGCAGGATGTCACAATGGGCACTGGGGACAAAGGGGGGGTCCCCAGGATGTCACAATGGGCCCTGGGGACAATGTGGGGTCCTGGGATTTCACAATGGGCCCCAGTGACAAAGGGGGTCCCCTGAATGTCACAATGGGTCCTGGGGACAATGGGGGGTCCTGGGACGTCACAATGGGCCCTGGGGACAAGGGGGGGTCCCCAGGATGTCACAATGGGCCCTGGGGACAAAGAGGGGTCCCCTGAATGTCACAATGGGCCCTGGGGACAGGGGGGTGCAGTGGATGTCACAATGGGCCCTGGGGACAATGGGGGAAATCCAGGATGTCAGAATGAGTCATGAGGACAAGGGGGGGTCCCCATGGTGTCACAATGGGTCCCCAGTGACAAGGAGGGGTCCCCATGGTGTCACAATAGGCCCTGGGGACAAAGTGGGGTCCAAGAATGTCACAATGGGCCCTGGGGACAAAAGGGGTTGCCATAGTGCCACAATGGGCCCTGGGGTCAAAGGGGGTCCCCATGGTGCTACAATGGGGCCTGGCGACAAAGGGGGGTCCTGGGATGCCACAATGAGCCCTGGGGACAAAGGGGGTGTCCCCATGGTGCCACAACGGGCCCTGGGAGGAAGGGGATGGCCAGGATGTCACAATGGGTCCTGGGGAAAATGGGGGGTGCCCAGGATGTCACAATGGACCCTGAGGACAAGCGGGGGTCTCCATGGTGTCACAATGGGCCCCAGTGACAAAGGGGGTCCCCTGAATGTCACAATAGGTCGTGGGGACAATAGGGGGTCCTGGGACGTCACAATGGGCCCTGGGGACAAGGGGGGGTCCCCAGGATGTCACAATGGGCCCTGGGGACAAAGAGGGGTCCCCTGAATGTCACAATGGGCCCTGGGGACAATGGGGGGTCCTGGGACGTCACAATGGGCCCTGGGGACAAGGGGGGGTCCCCAGGATGTCACAATGGGCCCTGGGGACAAGGGGGTGCAGAGGATGTCACGATGGGCCCTGGAGACAATGGGGGGTCCTGGGACATCACAATGGGCCCTGGGGACAAGGAGGGATCCCCAGGATGTCACAATGGGCCCTGGGGACAATGGGGGGTCCTGGGACGTCACAATGGGCCCTGGGGACAAGGGGGGGTCCCCAGGATGTCACAATGGGCCCTGGGGACAAGGGCGTGCCGAGGATGTCACAATGGGCCCTGGGGACAATGGGGGGTCCTGGGATGTCACAATGGGCCCTGGGGACGAGGTGGGGTCCCCAGGATGTCACAATGGGCCTTGGGAACAAGGGGGTCCCCCAGATATCACAATGGGCCCTGGGGACAATGTAAGGTCCTGGGCTGTCACAATGGACCCTGAGGACAAGGGGGGACCCCAGGATGTCACAATGACATCTTGGGACAAAGGGGGTCCCCAGGATGTCACAATGGGCCCTGGGGACAAAGGGGGTCCCCACGGTGTCAGAATGGGCCCTGGGGACAAGGGGGGTCCCCTGAATGTCACAATGGGCCCTGGGGACAATGGGGGGTCCTGGGATGTCACAATGAGTCCTGGGGACAAGGGTGGTACCCACGGTGTCACAATGGGCCCTGGGCACAAGGGGGGGTCCCCATAGTGTCACAATGGACCCTGGGGACAAGGGGGTGCCGAGGATGTCACAATGGGCCCTGGGGACAATGGGGGGTCCTGGGACCTCACAATGGGCCCTGAGGACAATGGTGGGTCCCCTGAATGTCAAAATGGGCCCTGGGGACAGAGGGGGGTCCGCAGGATGTCACAATGGGGACTGGGGATAAAGGGGGGGTCCCCATGGTGTCACAATGGGCCCAAGTGACAAGGAGGGTCCCCACGGTGCCACGATGGGTCCTGGGGACAAGGGCGTCCCCCAGATGTCACAATGGGCCCTGGGGACAATGGGAGGCCCCAAGGTGTTCAGAACAAGCCCTGGGGACAAAGTGGAATCCTGGAATGTCACAATGGCCCCCAGTGACAAAGGGGTTCCCCATGGTGTCACAATGGGCCCTGGGGACAAAAGGGGTCCCCAGGATTTCACAATAGCACTGGGGACAAAGGGGGGTCGTGGGATGTCACAATGGGCCCTGGGGACAAGGGAGATCCCCATGGTGTCACAATAAGCCCTGGGGACAAAGGGTGGTCCTGGGACATTTCAATGGGCCCTGGGGACAAAGGGGGGACCCCAGGATGTCACAATGGGCCCTGGGGACAAAGGGGGGTCCCCATGGTGTCACAATGGGCCCTGGGGACAAGGGGGTCCCCCAGATATCGCAATGGGCCCTGGGGACAAAGTAAGGTCCTGGGCTGTCACAATGGACCCTGAGGACAAGGGGGGTCCCCCAGATGTCACAATGGGCCCTGGGGACCAGGGGGGGTCCTGGGATGTCACAATGGGCCCCAGTGACAAAGAGGGTCCTCATGGTGCCACAATGGGCCCCAGTGACAAAGGGGGTCCCCTGGATGTCACAATGGGCTCTGGGGACAATGGGGGGTCCTGGGACGTCACAATGGGCCCTGGGGACAAGGAGGGCACCCCAGGATGTCACACAGGGCCCTGGGGACAATGGCGGGTCCTGGGACGTCAGAGTGGGCCCTGGGAACAAGGGGGGGTCCCCAGGATGTCACAATGGGCCCTGGGGACAAAGAGGGGTCCCCTGAATGTCACAATGGGCCCTGGGCACAAGGGGGTGCCGAGGATGTCACAATGGGTCCTGGGGAAAATGGGGGTCTTGGCACGTCACGATGGGCCCTGGGGACAAGGAGGGATTCCCAGGATGTCACAATGGGCCCTGGGGACAAGGGGGTGTCCCCAGGATGTCACAATGGGCCCTGCGGACAAGGGTGGTACCCACGGTGTCACAATGGTCACTGGGACAAGGGGGGGTCCCTATAGTGTCACAATGGGTCCTGGGGACAAGTGGGGTCCCCTGAAAGTCACAATGGGCCCTGGGGACAATGTGGGGTCCTGGGATGTCACAATGGGCGCCAGTGACAAACGGGGGCCCCTGAATGTCACAATGGGCCCTCGGGACAATGGGGGGTCCTGGGACGTCACAATGGGCCCTGGGGACAAGGAGGGATACCCAGGATGTCACAATGGGCCCTGGGGACAATGGCGGGTCCTGGGACGTCACAATGGGCCCTGGGGACAAGGGGGGGTCTCCAGGACGTCACAATGGGCCCTGGGGACAAAGAGGGGTCCCCTGAATGTCACAATGGGCCCTGGGCACAAGGGGGTGCCGAGGATGTCACAATGGGCCCTGGGGACCATGGGGGGTCCTGGGATGTCACAATGGGCCCTGAGGACAATGGTGGGTCCCCTGAATGTCACAATGGGCCCTGGGGACAAAGGGGGGTCCGCAGGATGTCACAATGGGCACTGGGGACAAAGGGGGGCGTCCCCATGGTGTCACAATGGGCCCAAGTGACAAGGAGGGTCCCCACGGTGCCACGATGGGTCCTGGGGACAAGGGCGTCCCCCAGATGTCACAATGGGCCCTGAGGACAATGGGGTTGCCCAGGATGTCACAATGGGCCCTGGGGACAATGGGAGTCCCCAAGGTGTCAGAACGAGCCCTGGGGACAAAGTGGATTCCTGGAATGTCACAATGGCCCCCAGTGACAAAGGGGTTCCCCATGGTGTCACAATGGCCCGTGGGGACAAAAGGGGTCCCCAGGATTTCACAATAGCACTGGGGACAAAGGGGGGTCATGGGATGTCACAATGGGCTCCAGTGACAAAGAGGGTCCTCATGGTGCCACAATGGGCCCTGGGGACAAAGGGGGTCCCCTGGATGTCACAATGGGCCCTGGGGACAAGGAGGGTCCCCAGCATGTCACAATGGGCCCTGGGGACAAAGGGGGTCCCCACGGTATCAGTATGGGCCCTGGGGACAAAGGGGGGTCCTGGGACGTCACAATGGGCCCTGGGGACAAGGGGGAGTCCTGGGACGTCACAATGGGCCCTGGGGACAAGGGGGTGCAGAGGATGTCACAATGGGCCCTGGGGACAATGTCGGGTCCTGGGACGTCACAATGGGCCCTGGGGACAAGGGGGGGTCCCCAGGATGTAACAATGGGCCCTGGGGACAAAGAGGGGTCCCCTGAATGTCACAATGGGCCCTGGGGACAAGGGGGTGCAGTGGATGTTACAATGGGCCCTGGGGACAATGGGGGGTGTCCAGGATGTGAGAATGAGTCCTGAGGACAAGGGGGGGTCCCCATGGTGTCACAATAGGCCCTGGGGACAAAGTGGGGTCCAAGAATGTCACAATGGGCCCTGGGGACAAAAGGGGTTGCCATGGTGCCACAATGGGCCCTGGGGACAAAGGGGGTCCCCATGGTGCTACAATGGGCCCTGGGGACAAAGGGGGGTCCTGGCATGTCACAATGGGCCCTGGGGACAAAGGCGGTGTCCCCATGGTGCCACAAGGGGCCCTGGGAGCAAGGGGGTACCCAGGATGTCACAATGGACCCTGAGGACAAGCGGGGGTCTCCATGGTGTCACAATGGGCCCCAGTGACAAAGGGGGTCCCCTGAATGTCACAATAGGTCCTGGGGACAATGGGGGGTCCTGGGACGTCACAATGGGCCCTGGGGACAAGGAGGGATCCCCAGGATGTCACAATGGGCCCTGGGGACAATGGGGGGTCCTGGGACGTCACAATGGGCCCTGGGAAGAAGGGGGGGTCCCCAGGATGTCACAATGGGCCCTGGGGACAAGGGGGTGCCGAGGATGTCACAATGGGCTCTGGGGACAATGGGGGGTCCTGGGATGTCACAATGAGCACTGGGGACAAGGGTGGGTCCCCAGGATGTCACAATGGGCCTTGGGAACAAGGGGGTCCCCCAGATATCACAATGGGCCCTGGGGACAATGTAAGGTCCTGGGCTGTCACAATGGAACCTGAGGACAAGGGGGGTCCCTAGGATGTCACAATGAAGTCTTGGGACAAAGGGGGTCCCCAGGATGTCACAATGGGCCCTGGGGACAAAGGGGATCCCCACGGTATCAGAATGGGCCCTGGGGACAATGGAGGGTCCTGGGATGTCACAATGAGCCCTGCAGACAAGGGTGGTACCCACAGTGTCACAATGGGCCCTGGGCACAAGGGGGGGTCCCCATAGTGTCACAATGGACCCTGGGGACAAGGGGGTGCCGAGGATGTCACAATGGGCCCTGGGGACAATGGGGGGTCCTGGGACCGCACAATGGGCCCTGAGGAAAATGGTGGGTCCCCTGAATGTCAAAATGGGCCCTGGGGACAAAGGGGGGTCCGCAGGATGTCACAATGGGCACTGGGGACAAAGGGGGGGTCCCCAGGATGTCACAATGGGCCCTGGGGACAATGTGGGGTCCTGGGATTTCACAATGGGCCCCAGTGACAAAGGGGGTCCCCTGAATGTCACAATGGGTCCTGGGGACAATGGGGGGTCCTGGGACGTCACAATGGGCCCTGGGGACAAGGGGGGGTCCCCAGGATGTCACAATGGGCCCTGGGGACAAAGAGGGGTCCCCTGAATGTCACAATGGGCCCTGGGGACAAGGGCGTCCCCCAGATGTCACAATGGGCCCTGGGGACAATGGGGTTGCCCAGGATGTCACAATGGGCCCTGGGGACAATGGGAGTCCCCAAGGTGTCAGAACGAGCCCTGGGGACAAAGTGGAATCCTGGCGTGTCACAATGGCCCCCAGTGACAAAGGGGTTCCCCATGGTGTCACAATGGGCCGTGGGGACAAAAGGGGTCCCCAGGATTTCACAATAGCCCTGGGGACAAAGGGGGGTCATGGGATGTCACAATGGGCTCCAGTGACAAAGAGGGTCCTCATGGTGCCACAATGGGCCCTGGGGACAAAGGGGGTCCCCTGGATGTCACAATGGGCCCTGGGGACAAGGAGGGTCCCCAGCATGTCACAATGGGCCCTGGGGACAAAGGGGGTCCCCACGGTATCAGTATGGGCCCTGGGGACAAAGGGGGGTCCTGGGACGTCACAATGGGCCCTGGGGACAAGGGGGGGTCCTGGGACGTCACAATGGGCCCTGGGGACAAGGGGGTGCAGAGGATGTCACAATGGGCCCTGGGGACAATGTCGGGTCCTGGGACGTCACAATGGGCCCTGGGGACAAGGGGGGGTCCCCAGGATGTCACAATGGGCCCTGGGGACAAAGAGGGGTCCCCAGGATGTCACAATGGGCCCTGGGGACAATGGGGGGTGTCCAGGATGTGAGAATGAGTCCTGAGGACAAGGGGGTTCCCCATGGTGTCACAATGGGTCCCCAGTGACAAGGAGGGGTCCCCATGGTGTCACAATACGCCCTGGGGACAAAGTGGGGTCCAAGAATGTCACAATGGGCCCTGGGGACAACGGGGGTGCAGAGGATGTCACAACGGGCCCTGGGAGCAAGGGGGTGGCCAGGATGTCACAATGGGTCCTGGGGAAAATGGGGGGTGCCCAGGATGTCACAATGGACCCTGAGGACAAGCAGGGGTCTCCATGGTGTCACAATGGGCCCCAGTGACAAAGGGGGTCCCCTGAATGTCACAAAAGGTCCTGGGGACAATGGGGGGTCCTGGGACGTCACAATGGGCCCTGGAGACAAGGAGGGATCCCCAGGATGTCACAATGGGCCCTGGGGACAAGGAGGGATCCCCAGGATGTCACAATGGGCCCTGGGGACAAGGGTGGGTCCCCAGGATGTCACAATGGGCCTTGGGAACAAGGGGGTCCCCCAGATATCACAATGGCCCCTGGGGACAATGTAAGGTCCTGGGATGTCACAATGGACCCTGAGGACAAGGGGGGTCCCTAGGATGTCACAATGAAGTCTTGGGACAAAGGGGGTCCCCAGGATGTCACAATGGGCCCCAGTGACAAAGGGGGTCCCTATGGTGCCACAATGGGCCCTGGGGACAAAGGGGGTCCCCTGGATGTCACAATGGGCTCTGGGGACAAGGAGGGTCCCCAGGATGTCACAGTGGGCCCTGGGGACAAGGGGGGGTCCCCAGGATGTCACAATGGGCCCTGGGGACAAAGAGGGGTCCCCTGAATATCACAATGGGCCCTGGGGACAAGGGGGTGCAGAGGATGTCACAATGGGCCCTGGGGACAAGGAGGGATCCCCAGGATGTCACAATGGGCCCTGGGGACAAAGGGGGGGTCCCCAGGATGTCACAATGGGCCCTGGGGACAAGGGGGTGCTGAGGATGTCACAATGGGCCCTGGGGACAAGGGAGATCCCCATGGTGTCACAATAAGCCCTGGGGACAAAGTGGGGTCCTGGGATGTCACAATGGGCCCTGGGGACAATGGGGGTCCTGGGACGTCACAATGGGCCCTGGGGACAATGGGGGTCCACACGGTGCCACGATGGGTCCTGGGGACAAGGGCGTCCCCCTAGATGTCACAATGGGCCCTGGGGACAATGGGGTTGCCCAGGATGTCACAATGGACCCTGGGGACAAAGGGGGGTGGGCAGGATGTCATAATGGGCACTGGGGACAAAGGGGGGGTCCCCATGGTGTCACAATGGGTCCCCAGTGACAAGGAGGGTTCCCCATGGTGTCACAATAGGCCCTGGGGACAAAGTGGGGTCCTAGAATGTCACAATGAGCCCTGGGGACAAAGGGGGGTCCTGGGATGTCACAATGGGCCCTGGGGACAAGAGGGGATTCCTAGGATGTCACAATGGGCCCTGGGGACCAAGAGGGGTCCCCTGAATGTCACAATGGGCCCTGGGGACAAGGGGGTGCAGAGGATGTCACAATGGGCCCTGGGGACAATGGGGGGTCCTGGGATGTCACAATGGGCCCTGGGGACAAAGTAAGGTCCTGGGATGTCACAATGGGCCCTGGGGACAAGGGGGGGTCCCCAGGATGTCACAATGCGCCTTGGGAACAAGGGGGTCGCCCAGATATCACAATGGGCCCTGGGGACAATGTAAGGTCCTGGGCTGTCACAATGGACCCTGAGGACAAGGGGGGTCCCCAGGATGTCACAATGAAGTCTTGGGACTAAGGGGGTCCCCAGGATGTTCACAATGGGCCCTGGGGACCAGGGGGGGTCCTGGGATGTCACAATGGGCCCCAGTGACAAAGGGGGTCCCTATGGTGCCACAATGGGCCCTGGGGACAAAGGGGGTCCCCTGGATGTCACAATGGGCTCTGGGGACAAGGAAGGTCCCCAGCATGTCACAATGGGTCCTGAGGACAAAGGGGGTCCCCACGGTATCAGAATGGGCCCTGGGGACAAGGGGGGTCCCCTGAATGTCACAATGGGCCCTGGGGACAATGGGGGGTCCTGGGATGTCACAATGAGCCCTGCAGACAAGGGTGGTACCCACAGTGTCACAATGGGCCCTGGGCACAAGGGGGGGTCCCCATAGTGTCACAATGGGCCCTGGGGACAAGGGGGTGCCGAGGATGTCACAATGGGCCCTGGGGACAATGGGGGGTCCTGGGACCTCACAATGGGCCCTGAGGACAATGGTGGGTCCCCTGAATGTCAAAATGGGCCCTGGGGACAAAGGGGGGTCCGCAGGATGTCACAATGGGCACTGGGGACAAAGGGGGTGTCCCCAGGATGTCACAATGGGCCCTGGGGACAATGTGGGGTCCTGGGATTTCACAATGGGCCCCAGTGACAAAGGGGGTCCCCTAAATGTCACAATGGGTCCTGGGGACAATGGGGGGTCCTGGGACGTCACAATGGGCCCTGGGGACAAGGAGGGATCCCCAGGATGTCACAATGGGCCCTGGGGACAAGGGGGTGTCCCCAGGATGTCACAATGGGCCCTGCGGACAAGGGTGGTACCCACGGTGTCAGAATGGGCACTGGGCACAAGGGGGGGTCCCTATAGTGTCGCAATGGGTCCTGGGGACAAGTGGGGTCCCCTGAATGTCAAAATGGGCCCCAGTGACAAACGGGGGCCCCTGAATGTCACAATGGGCCCTGGGGACAATGGGGGGTCCTGGGACGTCACAATGGGCCCTGGGGACAAGGAGGGATCCCCAGGATGTCACAATGGGCCCTGGGGACAATGGCGGGTCCTGGGACGTCACAATGGGCCCTGGGGACAAGGGGGGGTCCCCTGGATGTCACAATGGGCCCTGGGGACAAGGAGGGATTCCCAGGACGTCACAATGGGCCCTGGGGACAAGGGGGTGTCCCCAGGATGTCACAATGGGCCCTGCGGACAAGGGTGGTACCCACGGTGTCACAATGGGCACTGGGCACAAGGTGGGGTCCCTATAGTGTCACAATGGGTCCTGGGGACAAGTGGGGTCCCCTGAAAGTCACAATGGGCCCTGGGGACAATGTGGGGTCCTGGGATGTCACAATGGGCGCCAGTGACAAACGGGGTCCCCTGAATGTCACAATGGGCCCTGGGGACAATGGGGGGTCCCGGGACGTCACAATGGGCCCTGGGGACAAGGAGGGATCCCCAGGATGTCACAATGGGCCCTGGGGACAAAGAGGCGTCCCCTGAATGTCACAATGGGCCCTGGGGACAAGGGGGTGCCGAGGATGTCACAATGGGCCCTGGGGACAAGGGAGATCCCCATGGTGTCACAATAAGCCCTGGGGACAAAGTGGGGTCCTGGGATGTCACAATGGGCCCTGGGGACAATGGGGGTCCTGGGACGTCACAATGGGCCCTGGGGACAATGGGGGTCCCCACGGTGCCACGATGGGTCCTGGGGACAAGGGCGTCCCCCTAGATGTCACAATGGGCCCTGGGGACAATGGGGTTGCCCAGGATGTCACAATGGACCCTGGGGACAAAGGGGGGTGGGCAGGATGTCACAATGGGCACTGGGGACAAAGCGGGGGTCCCCATGGTGTCACAATGGGTCCCCAGTGACAAGGAGGGTTCCCCATGGTGTCACAATAGGCCCTGGGGACAAAGTGGGGTCCTAGAATGTCACAATGAGCCCTGGGGACAAAGGGGGGTCCTGGGATGTCACAATGGGCCCTGGGGACAAGAGGGGATTCCTAGGATGTCACAATGGGCCCTGGGGACTAATGTGGTCCCCACGGTGTCACAATATGTCCTGGAGACAAAGAGGGGTCCCCAGGATGTCACAATGGGCCCTTGGGACAATGGGGTTCCTGGGATGTCACAATGGGTCCCCAGTGACAAAGGGGGTCCCCAGGATGTCTCAATGGGCCCTGAGGACAATGGGAGGTCCCCATGGTGTCACAATGGGTCCCCAGTGACAAGGGAGGTCTCCAAAGTGCCAGGATGGGTCCTGGGGACAAGGAGGTCCCCAGGATGTCACAATGGGCCGTGGGGACAAAGAGGCTCCCCAGGATGTCACAATGGGACCTGGGGACAAGGGGGTCTCCAGGAACTCACAATGGGCTCTGGGGACAATGGAGGTTCCCCAGGATGTTCACAATAGGCCCTGAGGACAAGGGGTGGTCCCCATGCTGTCACAATGGGTCTCCAGTGACAAGGGGGTCCCCAAGGTGTCACAATGGGCCCTGGGGACAATGGGGGGTCCTGGGACGTAACAATAGGCCCTGGGGACAAGGGGGTTCCCCACAGTGTCACAATGGGCCCTGGGGACAAAGGGGGTCCGCACGGTGTTACAATGGTCCCGGGGGACAAAGGGGAATGCCCAGGATGTCACAATGGGCCCTGAGGACAAGGGGGGGTCCCCATGGTGTCACAATGGGTCCCCAGTGACAAGGAGGGTCCCCATGGTGTCATGATGGGTCCTGGGGACAAGGGGGTCCCCAGGATGTACCAATGGACCCTGGGGACAATGGGGGGTCCTGGGACGTCACAATGGGTCCCAGTGACATGGGGGTCCCCAGGATGTCACAATGGGCCCTGGGGACAATGTGGGGTCCTGGGATGTCACAATGGGCCCCAGTGACAAAGGGGGTCCCCTGAATGTCACAATGGGCCCTGGGGACAATGGGGGGTCCTGGGACATCACAATGGGCCCTGGGGACAAGGAGGGATCCCCAGGATGTCACAATGGGCCCTGGGGACAATGGGGGGTCCTGGGACGTCACAATGGGCCCTAGGGACAAGAGGGGGTCCCCAGGATGTCACAATGGGCCCTGGGGACAAAGAGGGGTCCCCTGAATGTCACAATGGGCCCTGGGGACAAGGGGGTGCCGAGGATGTCACAATGGGCCCTGGGGACAATGGGGGTCCTGGGACGTCACAATGGGCCCTGGGGACACAGAGGGGCCCTAGGACGTCACAATCAGCCCTGGCGACAAGATGGGGTCCCCTGAGAGTCACAATGAGCCCTGGGAAGAGAGGGGGCTCCCAAGGACATCACAATGGGCCCTGGGAACAATGGGGGGTCCTGGGACGTCACAATGGGCCCCAGTGACAAAGGGGGTCCCCTGAATGTCACAATGGGCCCTGGGGACAATGGGGGGTCCTGGGACGTCACAATGGGCCCTGGGGACTAGGAGGGATCCCCAGGATGTCACAATGGGCCCTGGGGACAAGGGGGGGTCCCCAGGATGTCACAATGGGCCCTGGGGACAAAGAGGGGTCCCCTGAATGTCACAATGGGTCCTGGGGACAAACGGGGTGTCCCCACGGTGCCACAACGGGCCCTGGGAGCAAGGGGGTGGCCCCAGGATGTCACAATGGGTCCTGGGGAAAATGTAAGGTCCTGGGCTGTCACAATGGACCCTGAGGACAAGGGGGGTCCCCAGGATGTCACAATGAAGTCTTGGGACAAAGGGGTCCCCAGGATGTCACAATGAGGCCTGGGGACCAGGGGGGGTCCTGGGATGTCACAATGGGCCCCAGTGACAAAGGGGGTCCCTATGGTGCCACAATGGGCCCTGGGGACAAAGGGGGTCCCCTGGATGTCACAATGGGCTCTGGGGACAAGGAGGGTCCCCAGGATGTCACAATGGGCCCTGGGGACAAAGAGCGTCCCCAGCATGTCACAATGGGCCCTGGGGACAAAGGGGGTCCCCACGGTATCAGAATGGGCCCTGGGGACAAAGGGGGGTCCCCTGAATGTCACAATGGGCCCTGGGGAAAATGGGGGGTCCTGGGATGAAACAATGAGCCCTGCAGACAAGGGTGGTACCCACGGTGACACAATGGGCACTGGGCACAAGGGGGGGTCCCCATAGTGTCACAATGGGTCCTGGGGACAAGTGGGGTCCCCAGGATGTCACAATGGGCCCTGGGGACTAAGAGGGGTCCCCTGAATGTCACAATGGGCCCTGGGGACAAGGGGGTACAGAGGATGTCACAATGGGCCCTGGGGACAATGGGGGGTCCCCTGAATGTCAAAATGGGCCCCAGTGACAAGGAGGGATTCCCAGGATGTCACAATGGGCCCTGGAGATAAGGGGGTGTCCCCAGGATGTCACAAGGGCCCTGGGGACAATGTGGGGTCCTGGGATGTCACAATGGCCCCCAGTGACAAAGGGGTTCCCCATGGTGTCACAATGGGCCCTGGGGACAAAAGGGGTCCCCAGGATTTCGCAATAGCACTGGGGACAAAGGGGGGTCATGGGATGTCACAATGGGCCTTGGGGACACAGAGGGGCCCTAGGACGTAACAATCAGCCCTGGGGACAAGGGGGGGTCCCCTGAAAGTCACAATGAGCCCTGGGAACAGAGGGGGCTCCCCAGGACATCACAATGGGCCCTGGGAACAATGGGGGGTCCTGGGACGTCACAATGGGCCCTGGGGACAAGGGGGGGTCTCCAGGATGTCACAATGGGCCCTGGGGACAAAGAGGGGTCCCTAAAGTGTCACAATGGGCCCTGGGGACACAGAGTGGCCCTGGGACATCACAATCAGCCCTGGGGACAAAGTGGGGTCCTGGGATGTCACAATGGGCCCCAGTGACAAAGGGGGTCCCCATAGTGCCACAATGGGCCGTGGGGACAAAAGGGGTGCCCAGGATGTCACAATGGGCCCTGGGGACCAGGGTGGTCCTGCGATGTCACAATGGGCCCTGGGGACAAAGGGTGTCCCCTGGTTTTCACAAAGGGCTCTGGGGACAAAGGGGGGTCCTGCGATGTCACAATGAGCCCTGCGGTCAAGGGTGGTACCCACGGTGTCACAATGGGCCCTGGGAACAAGGGGGGGTCCCCATAGTGTCACAATGGGTCCTGGGGAAAATGGGGCCCCCAGGATGTCACAATGGGCCCTGGGGACAATGTGGGGTCCTGGGATGTCACAATGGGCCCTGGGGACAAGGAGGGATCCCCAGGATGTCACAATGGGCCCTGGGGACAAAGAGGCGTCCCCTGAATGTCGCAATGGGCCCTGGGGACAAGGAGGGATCCCCAGGATGTCACAATGGGCCCTGGGGACAAAGAGGCGTCCCCTGAATGTCGCAATGGGCCCTGGGGACAAGGGGGGGTCATAAGACGTCACAATGGGCTCTGGGGCCAAGCAGGGATCCCCAGGATGTCACAATGGGCCCTGGAGACAATGGGGGGTCCTGGGACGTCACAATGGGTCCCGGTGACAAGGGGGCATCCCCAGGATGTCAAAATGCGCCCTGGGGCCCAGGGGGGTCCTGCGATGTCACAATGGGCCCTGGGGACAAAGGGGGTCCCCTGGATGTCACAATGGGCTCTGGGGACAAAGGGGATCCCCACGGTATCAGAATGGGCCCTGGGGACAAAGGTGGGTCCTGGGATGTCACAATGAGCCCTGCGGACAAGGGTGGTACCCACGGTGTCACAATGGGCCCTGGGAACAAGGGGGGGTCCCCATAGTGTCACAATGGGTCCTGAGGACAAGTGGGGTCCCCAGGATGTCACAATGTGTCCTGGGGACAATGTGGGGTCCTGGGATGTCACAATGGGTCCCAGTGACAAAGGGGCCCCCTGAATGTCACAATGGGTCCTGGGGACAATGGGGGGTCCTGGGACGTCACAATGGGCCCCAGTGACAACGGGGGTCCCCAGGATGTCACAATGGGCCCTGGGGACAAAGAGGGGTCCACTGAATGTCACAGTGGGCCCTGGGGACAAGGGGGTGCAGTGGATGTCACAATGGGCCCTGGGGACAATGGTGGGTCCTGGAATGTCACAATGGGCCTTGGGGACAATGGGGGTCCCCAGGATGTCACAATGGGCCCTGGGGACAATGGGGTTGCCCAGGATGTCACAATGGGCCCTGGGGACAATGGGAGTCCCCAAGGTGTCAGAACGAGCCCTGGGGACAAAGTGGAATCCTGGGATGTCACAATGGCCCCCAGTGACAAAGGGGTTCCCCATGGTGGCACAATGGGCCCTGGGGACAAAAGGGGTCCCCAGGATTTCACAATAGCACTGGGGATAAAGGGGGGTCATGGGATGTCACAATGGGCCCTGGGGACAAGGGAGATCCCCATGGTGTCACAATAAGCCCTGGGGACAAAGTGGGGTCCTGGGATGTCACAATGGGCCCCAGTGACAAAGGGGGTCCCCATGGTGCCACAATGGGCCGTGGGGACAAATGGGGTTCCCAGGATGTCATAATGAACCCTGGGGACAAACGGTGGTCCTGGGACATTTCAATGGGCCCTGGGGACAAAGGGGGGACCCCAGGATGTCACAATGGGCCCTGGGGACAAAGGGGGTCCCCTGGATGTCACAATGGGCTCTGGGGACAAGGAGGGTCCCCAGGATGTCACAATGGGTCCTGGGGACAAAGGGGGGTCCCGTGAATGTCACAATGGGCCCTAGGGACAAGGGGGTGCCGAGGAGGTCACAATGGGCCCTGGGGACAATGGGGGGTCCTGGGACGTCACAATGGGCCCTGGGGACAAGAGGGGATCCCTAGGATGTCACAATGGGCCCTGGGGACTAATGTGGTCCCCACGGTGTCACAATATGTCCTGGAGACAAAGGGGGGTCCCCAGGATGTCACAATGGGCCCTTGGGACAATGGGGTTCCTGGGATGTCACATTGGGTCCCCAGTGACAAAGGGGGTCCCCAGGATGTCTCAATGGGCCCTGAGGACAATGGGAGGTCCCCATGGTGTCACAATGGGTCCCCAGTAACAAGGGAGGTCTCCACGGTGCCAGGATGGGTCCTGGGGACAAGGAGGTCCCCAGGATGTCACAATGGGCCCTGGGGACAAAGAGGCTGCCCAGGATGTCACAATGGGACCTGGGGACAAGGGGGTCCCCAGGAACTCACAATGGGCTCTGGGGACAATGGAGGTTCCCCAGGATGTTCACAATAGGCCCTGAGGACAAGGGGTGGTCCCCATGCTGTCACAACGGGTCTCCAGTGACAAGGGGGTCCCCAAGGTGTCACAATGGGCCCTGGGGACAATGGGGGGTCCTGGGACGTAACAATAGGCCCTGAGGACAAGGGGTGGTCCCCATGCTGTCACAACGGGTCTCCAGTGACAAGGGGGTCCCCAAGGTGTCACAATGGGGCCTGGGGACAATGGGGGGTCCTGGGACGTAACAATAGGCCCTGAGGACAAGGGGTGGTCCCCATGATGTCACAACGGGTCTCCAGTGACAAGGGGGTCCCCAAGGTGTCACAATGGGCCCTGGGGACAATGCGGGGTCCTGGGACGTCACAATGGGCCCCAGTGACATGGGGGTCCCCAGGATGTCACAATGGGCCCTGGGGACAATGTGGGGTCCTGGGATGTCACAATGGGCCCCAGTGACAAAGGGGGTCCCCTGAATGTCACAATGGGTCCTGGGGACAATGGGGGTTCCTGGGACGTCACAATGGGCCCTGGGGACAAGGAGGGATCGCCAGGATGTCACAATGGGCCCTGGGGACAATGGGGGGTCCTGGGACGTCACAATGGGCCCTGGGGACAAGAGGGGGTCCCCAGGATGTCACAATGGGCCCTGGGGAAAAAGAGGGGTCCCCTGAATGTCACAATGGGCCCTGGGTACAATGGGGGTCCTGGGACGTCACAATGGGCCCTGGGGACACAGAGGGGCCCTAGGACGTCACAATCAGTCCTGGGGACAAGGTGGGGTCCCCTGAGAGTCACAATGAGCCCTGGGAAGAGAGGGGGCTCCCAAGGACATCACAATGGGCCCTGGGAACAATGGGGGGTCCTGGGACGTCACAATTGGCCCTGGGGACAAGGGGGGGTACCCATAGTGTCACAATGGGTCCTGGGGAAAATGGGGTCCCCAGGATGTCACAATGGGCCCTGGGGACAATGTGGGGTCCTGGGATGTCACAATGGGCCCCAGTGACAAAGGGGGTCCCCTGAATGTTACAATAGGTCCTGAGGACAGTGGGGAGTCCTGGGACGTCACAATGGGCCCTGGGGACAAGGAGGGATCCCCAGGATGTCACAATGGGCCCTGGGGACAACGGGGGGTCCTAAGACGTCACAATGGGCCCTGGGGACAAGCAGGGATCCCCAGGATGTCACAATGGGCCCTGGAAACAATGGGGGGTCCTGGGACGTCACAATGGGCCCCGTTGACAAGGGGGCATCCCCAGGATGTCAAAATGCGCCCTGGGGCCCAGGGGGGTCCTGCGATGTCACAATGGGCCCTGGGGACAAAGGGGGTCCCCTGGATGTCACAATGGACTCTGGGGACAAAGGGGATCCCCACGGTATCAGAATGGGCCCTGGGGACAAAGGGGGGTCCTGGGATGTCACAATGAGCCCTGCGGACAAGGGTGGTACCCACGGTGTCACAATGGGCCGTGGGAACAAGGGGGGGTCCCCATAGTGTCACAATGGGTCCTGGGGACAAGTGGGGTCCCCAGGATGTGACAATGTGTCCTGGGGACAATGTGGGGTCCTGGGATGTCACAATGGGCCCCAGTGACAAAGGGGCCACCTGAATGTCACAATGGGTCCTGGGGACAATGGGGGGTCCTGGGACGTCACAATGGGCCCTGGGGACAAGAAGGGATCCCCAGGATGTCACAATGGGCCCTGGCGACAATGGGGGGTCCTGGGACGTCACAATGGGCCCCAGTGACAAAGAGGGTCCTCATGGTGCCACAATGGGCCCTGGGGACAAAGGGGGTCCCCTGAATGTCACAATGGGCTCTGGGGACAAGGAGGGTCCCCAGGATGTCACAATGGGCCCTGGGGACAAAGAGCGTCCCCAGCATGTCACAATGGGCCCTGGGGACAATGGGGTGCAGTGGATGTCACAATGGGCCCTGGGGACAATGGGGGGTGTCCAGGATGTGAGAATGAGTCCTGAGGACAAGGGGTGTCCCCATGGTGTCACAATAGGTCCTGGGGACAAAGTGGGGTCCAAGAATGTCACAATGGGCCCTGGGGACAAAAGGGGTTGCCATGGTGCCACAATGGGCCCTGGGGTCAAAGGGGGTCCCCATGGTGCTACAATGGGCCCTGGGGACAAAGGGGGGTCCTGGGATGTCACAATGGGCCCTGGGGACAAGCGGGGGTGTCCATGGTGTCACAATGGGCCCCAGTGACAAAGGGGGTCCCCTGAATGTCACAATAGGTCCTGGGGACAATGGCGATCCTGGGACGTCACAATGGGTCCTGGGGACAAGGAGGGATCCCCAGGATGTCACAATGGGCCCTAGGGACAAAGAGGGGTCCCCTGAATGTCACAATGGGCCCTGGGGACAAGGAGGGATCCCTAGGATGTCACAATGGCCCCTGGGGACAATGGGGGGTCCTGGGACGTCACAATGGGCCCTGGGGACAAGGGGGGGTCCCCAGGATGTCACAATGGGCCCGGGGGACAAAGGGGTGCCGAGGATGTCACAATGGGCCCTGGGGACAATGGGGGGTCCTGGGATGTCACAATGGGCCCTGGGGACAATGGGGGGTCCTGGGATGTCACAATGGGCCCTGGGGACAAGGGGGTCCCCCAGATATCACAATGGGCCCTGGGGACAATGTAAGGTCCTGGGCTGTCACAATGGACCCTGAGGACAAGGGGGGTCCCCAGGATGTCACAATGGGGCCTGGGGACCAGGGGGTGTCCTGGGATGTCACAATGGGCCCTGGGGACAATGGGGGGTCCTGGGATGTCACAATGGGCCCTGGGGACAAGGGGGTCCCCCAGATATCACAATGGGCCCTGGGGACAATGTAAGGTCCTGGGCTGTCACAATGGACCCTGAGGACAAGGGGGGTCCCCAGGATGTCACAATGGGGCCTGGGGACCAGGGGGTGTCCTGGGATGTCACAATGGGCCCCAGTGACAAAGGGGGTCCCTATGGTGCCACAATGGGCCATGGGGACAAAGGGGGTCGCCTGGATGTCAGAGTGGGCTCTGGGGACAAGGAGGGTCCCCAGGATGTCACAATGGGCCCTGGGGACAAAGAGCGTCCCCAGCATGTCACAATGTGTCCTGGGGACAATGTGGGGTCCTGGGATGTCACAATGGGCCCCAGTGACAAAGGGGCCCCCTGAATGTCACAATGGGTCCTAGGGACAATGGGGGGTCCTGGGATGTCACAATGGGCCCTGGGGACTAGGAGGGATCGCCAGGATGTCACAATGGGCCCTGGGGACAATGGGGGGTCCTGGGACGTCACAATGGGCCCCAGTGAGAAGGGGGGTCCCCAGGATGTCACAATGGGCTCTGGGGACAAAGAGGGGTCCCCTGAATGTCACAATGGGCCCTAGGGACAAGGGGGTGCAGTGGATGTCACAATGGGCCCTGGGGACAATGGGGGGTCCTGGAATGTCACAATGGGCCTTGGGGACAATGGGGGTCCCCAGGATGTCACAATGGGCCCTGGGGACAATGGGGTTGCCCAGGATGTCACAATGGGCCCTGGGGACAATGGGAGTCCCCAAGGTGTCAGAACGAGCCCTGGGGACAAAGTGAAATCCTGGAATGTCACAATGGCCCCAGTGACAAAGGGGTTCCCCACGGTGTCACAATGGGCCCTGGGGACAAAAGGGGTCCCCAGGATTTCACAATAGCACTGGGGACAAAGGGGGGTCATGGGATGTCACAATGGGCCCTGGGGACAAGGGAGATCCCCATGGCGTCACAATAAGCCCTGGGGACAAAGTGGGGTCCTGGGATGTCACAATGGGCTCTGGGGACAAGGAGGGTCCCCAGGAGGTCACAATGGGCCCTGGGGACAAAGGGAGGTCCTGGGATGTCACAATGGGCCCCAGTGACAAAGAGGGTTCTCATGGTGCCACAATGGGCCCTGGGGACAAAGGGGGTCCCCTGGATGTCACAATGGGCTCTGGGGACAAGGAGGGTCCCCAGGATGTCACAATGGGCCCTGTGGACAAAGAGCGTCCCCAGCATGTCACAATGGGCCCTGGGGACAATGGGGGGTCCCCACGGTATCAGAATGGGCCCTGGGGACAAAGGGGGTCCCCTGAATGTCACAATGGGCCCTGGGGACAGTGGGGGGTCCTGGGACGTCTCAATGAGTCCTGGGGACAAGGGGGGGTCCCCAGGATGTCACAATGGGCCCTGGGGACAAAGAGGGGTCCCCTGAATGTCACAATGGGCCCTGGGGACAAGGGGGTGCAGTGGATGTCACAATGGGCCCTGGGGACAATGGGGGGTGTCCAGGATGTGAGAATGAGTCCTGAGGACAAGGGGGGTTCCCCATGGTGTCACAATGGGTCCCCAGTGACAAGGAGGGGTCCCCATGGTGTCACAATAGGCCCTGGGAACAAAGTGGGGTCCAAGAATGTCACAATGGGCCCTGGGGACAAAAGGGGTTGCCATGGTGCCACAATGGGCCCTGGGGTCAAAGGGGGTCCCCATGGTGCTACAATGGCCCTGGGGACAAAGGGGGGTCCCGGGATGTCACAATGGGTCCTGGGGACAAAGGGGGTGTCCCCATGGTGCCACAACGGGCCCTGGGAGCAAGGGGGTGGACAGGATGTCACAATGGGTCCTGGGGAAAATGGGGGGTGCCCAGGATGTCACAATGGACCCTGAGGACAAGCGGGGGTCTCCATGGTGTCACAATGGGCCCCAGTGACAAAGGGGCACCCCTGAATGTCACAGTAGGTCCTGGGGACAATGGGGGGTGCTGGGACGTCACAATGGGCCCTGGGGACAACGAGGGATCCCCAGGATGTCACAATGGGCCCTGGGGACAAAGAGGGGTCCCCTGAATGTCACAATGGGCCCTGGGGACAAGGGGGTGCAGAGGATGTCACAATGGGCCCTGGGGACAATGGGGGGTCCCCTGAAAGTCAAAATGGGCCCTGGGGACAAGGAGGGATTCCCAGGATGTCACAATGGGCCCTGGAGACAAGGGGATGTCCCTAGGATGTCACAATGGGCCGTGCGGACAAGGGTGGTACCCACGGTGTCACAATGGTCACTGGGCACAAGGGGGGGTCCCTATAGTGTCACAATGGGTCCTGGGGACAAGTGGGCTCCCCAGGATGTCACAAGGGCCCTGGGGACAATGTGGGGTCCTGGGATGTCACAATGGGCCCCAGTGACAAACGGGGGCCCCTGAATGTCACAATGGGCCCTGGGGACAATGGGGGTCCTGGGACGTCCCAATGGGCCCTGGGGACAAGGAGGGATCCCCAGGATGTCAAAATGGGCCCTGGGGACAATAGCGGGTCCTGGGACGTCCCAATGGGCCCTGTGGACAAGCAGGGATCCCCAGGATGTCACAATGGGCCCTGGGGACAATGGCGGGTTCTGGGACGTCACAATGGGCCCTGGGGACAAGGGGGGGTCCCCAGGATGTCACAATGGGCCCTGGGGAAAAAGAGGGGTCCCCTGAATGTCACAATGGGCCCTGGGGACAAGGGGGTGCTGAGGATGTCACAATGGGCCCTGGGGACAATGGGGGGTCCTGGGACGTCACAATGGGCCCTGAGGACAATGGTGGGTCCCCTGAATGTCACAATGGGCCCTGGGGACAACGGGGGGTCCGCAGGATGTCACAATGGGCACTGGGGACAAAGGGTGGGTCCCCATGGTGTCACAATGGGCCCAAGTGACAAGGAGGGTCCCCACGGTGCCAGGATGGGTCCTGGGGACAAGGGCGTCCCCCAGATGTCACAATACGCCCTGGGGACAAAGTGGGGTCCTGGGATCTCACAATGGGCCCTGGGGACAATGGGAGTCCCCAAGGTGTCAGAACGAGCCCTGGGGACAAAGTGGAATCCTGGAATGTCACAATGGTCCCCAGTGACAAAGGGGTTCCCCATGGTGCCACAATGGGGCCTGGGGACAAAAGGGGTCCCCAGGATTCCACAATGGCCCTGGGGACAAATGGGGGTCCTGGGATGTCACAATGGGCCCTGGGGACAAAGGGGGTATCCCCATGGTGCCACAACGGGCCCTGGGAGCAAGGGGGTGGCCAGGATGTCACAATGGGTCCTGGGGAAAATGGGGGGTGCCCAGGATGTCACAATGGACCCTGAGGACAAGCGGGGGTCTCCATGGTGTCACAATGGGCCCCAGTGACAAAGTGGCTCCCCTGAATGTCACAGTAGGTCCTGGGGACAATGGGGGGTGCTGGGACGTCACAATGGGCCCTGGGGACAACGAGGGATCCCCAGGATGTCACAATGGGCCCTGGGGACAAGGGGGTGCAGAGGATGTCACAATGGGCCCTGGGGACAATGTGGGGTCCTGGGATGTCACAATGGGCCCCAGTGACAAAGGGGGTCCCCTGAATGTCACAATGGGTCCTGGGGACAATGGGGGGTCCTGGGACGTCACAATGGGCCCTGGGGACAAGGAGGGATCCCCACGATGTCACAATGGGCCCTGGGGACAATGGAGGGTCCTGGGACGTCACAATGGGCCCTGGGGACAAGAGGGGGTCCCCTGGATGTCACAATGGGCTCTGGGGACAAGGGGGGTCCCCAGGACGTCACAATGGGCCCTGGGGACAAAGGGGGGTGTCGACGGTGTCACAATGGGCCCCAGTGTCAAAGGGGGTCCCCATGGTGCCACAATGGGCCCTGGAGACAAAGGGGGTCCCTTGGATGTCACAATGGGCTCTGGGGACAAGGAGGGTCCCCAGGATGTCACAATGGGTCGTGGGGACAAGGAGGGATCCCCAGGATGTCACAATGGGCCCTGGGGACAATGGGGGGTCCTTAGACTTCACAATGGGCCCTGGGGACAAAGAGGAGTCCCCTGAATGTCACAATCGGCCCTGGGGACAATAGCGGGTCCTGGTACGTCACAATGGGCCCCAGTGACAAGAGGGTGTCCCCAGGATGTCACAATGGGCCCTGGGGACAAACAGGGGTCGCCGGAATGTCACAATGGGCCCTGGGGACAAGGGGGTGCAGAGGATGTCACAATGGGCCCTGGGGACAATGGGGGGTCCTGGGACGTCACAATGGGCCCTGCGGACAAGGAGGGATCCCCAGGATGTCACAATGGGCCCTGGGGACAATGGGGGGTCCTGGGACGTCACAATGAGCCCTGCGGACAAGGGTGGTACCCAGGATGTCACAATGGGCCCTGGGAACAAGGGGGGGTCCCCATAGTGTCACAATGGGCCCTGGGGACAAGGAGGGATCCCCAGGATGTCACAATGGGCCCTGGGAACAATGGGGGGTCCTGGGACGTCACAATGGGCTGTGGGGACAAGGGGGGGTCCCCAGGATGTCACAATGTGCCCTGGGTTTCAAAGAGGCGTCCCCAGGATGTCACAATGGGCCCTGGGGACAATGGGGGGTCCTAAGACGTCACAATGGGCCCTGAGGACAAGGAGGGATCCCCAGGATGTCACAATGGGCCCTGGGGACAATGGGGGGTCCTGGGACGTCACAATGGGCCCTGGGGACAAAGAGGGGTCCCCTGAATGTCACAATGGGCCCTGGGGACAAGGGGGTGCAGTGGATGTCACAATGGGCCCTGGGGACAATGGGGGGTCCTGGAATGTCACAATGGGCCCTGGGGACAAAGGGGATGTCCACATGGTGCCACAATGGGCCCTGGGAGCAAGGGGGTCCCCAGGATGTCACAATGGGTCCTGGGGACAATGGGAGGTGCCCAAGATGTCACAATGGACCCTGAGGACAAGCAGGGGTCTCCATGGTGTCACAATGGGTCCCCAGTGACAAGGGGGGGTCCCCATGGTGTCACAATGGGCCCTGGGGACAAACGTGGTTCCCCTCAATATCAAAATGGGTCCTGGGGACAAAGTGGGCTCCTCGGATGTCACAATGGACACTGGGGACAACGGGAGGTCCTGGGACGTCACAATGGGCCCTGGGGACAAAGTTGGTCCCCACGATGTCTCAATGAGCCCCAGTGACAAAGGGGGGTCCCCAGGATGTCACAATGGGCCGTGGGGACAATGAGGGGTCCTGGGACATCACAATGGGTCCTGGGGACAAGGGGGGGACCCCTGATTGTCACAATGGGCCCTGGGGACAATGTGGGGTCCTGGGATGTCACAATGGGCCCCAGTGCCAAAGGGGGTCCCCTGAATGTCACAATGGGCCCTGGGGACAATGGGGGATCCTGGGACGTCACAATGGGCCCTGGGGACAAGGGGGGTGTCCCCTGAATGTCACAATGGGCCCTGGGGACAATGTGGGGTCCTGGGATGTCACAATGGGCCCCAGTGACAAAGGGGGTCCCCTGAATGTCACAATGGGCCCTGGGGACAATGGGGGGTCCTGGGAAGTCACAATGGGCCCTGGGGACAAGGGGGGTGTCCCTGAATGTCACAATGGGCCCTGGGGACAAAGGGGGTCCCCAGGATGTTAAAATGGGCCTTGGGGACAAAGTGGGGTTCTTGGATATCACAATGTGACACAGTGCAAAGAGGGTCCCCATGGTGCCACAATGAACCCTGGGGACAAAGGGAGGTCCCTAGGATGTCACAATGGGCCTTTGGGACAATGGGGTTCCTGGGATGTCACAACGGGTCCCCAGTGACAAAGGGGGTCCCCAGGATGTCTCAATGGGCCCTGAGGACAATGGGAGGTCCCCATGGTGTCACAAAGGGTCCCCAGTGACAAGGGAGGTCCCCACGGTGCCAGGATGGGTCCTGCGGACAAGGAGGTCCCCAGGATGTCACCATGGGCCCTGGGGACAAAGGGGGTCCCCAGGATGTCACAATGGGACCTGGGGACAAGGGGGTCCCCAGGAACTCACAATGGGCTCTGGGGACAATGGAGGTTCCCCAGGATGTTCACAATAGGCCCTGAGGACAAGGGGTGGTCCCCATGCTGTCACAATGGGTCTCCAGTGACAAGGGGGTCCCCAAGGTGTCACAATGGGCCCTGGGAACAACGGGGGGTCCTGGGACGTAACAATAGGCCCTAGGGACAAAGGGGGTCCCCACGGTGTTACAATGGTCCCGGGTGACAAAGGGGGATGCCCAGGATGTCACAATGGGCCCTGAGGCAAGGAGGGGTCTCCATGGTGTCACGATGGGTCCTGGGGACAAGGGGGTCCCCAGGATGTAAGAATGAACCCTGGGGACAATGGGGGGTCCTGGGACGTCACAATGGGTCCTGGGGACAAAGGGTGTCTCCAGGATGTCACAACGGGCTCTGGGGACAATGCAGGGTCCTGGGACGTCACAATGGGTCCTTAGGACAAAGAGGGGTCCCCAGGATGTCACAATGGGCCCTGGGGACAATGTGGGGTCCTGCGATGTCACAATGGTCCCCAGTGACAAAGGGGGTGCCCTGAATGTCACAATGGGCCCTGGGGACAATGGGGGGGTCTTGGGACGTCACAATGGGCCCTGGGGACAAGGAGGGATCGCCAGGATGTCACAATGGGCCCTGGGGACAATGGGGGGTCCTGGGACGTCACAATGGGCCCTGGGGACAAGAGGGGGTCCCCAGGATGTCACAATGGGCCCTGGGGACAAAGAGGTGTCCCCTGAATGTCACAATGGGCCCTGGGGACAAGGGGGTGCAGAGGATGTCACAATGGGCCCTGGGGACAATGGGGGGTCCTGGGACGTCACAATGGGCCCTGGGGACAAGGAGGGATCCCCAGGATGTCACAATGGGCCATGGGGACAATGGGGGGTCCTGGGACATCACAATGGGCCCGGGGAACAAGGGGGTTCCCCAGGATGTCACAATGGGCCCTGGGGACAAAGAGGGGCCCTACAACGTCACAATCAGCCCTGGGTACATGGGGGGATCCCCTGAAAGTCACAATGAGCCTTGGGAGCAGAGGGGGCTCCCCAGGACGTCACAATGGGCCCTGGGAACAATGGGGGTCCCTTGAAGGTCACAATGGGCCCTGGGAACAATGGTGGGTCCCCTGAATGTCAGAATGGGCCCTGGGGACAAAGGGGGGTCCGCAGGATGTCACAATGGGCACTGGGGACAAAGGGGAGGTCCCCATGGTGTCACAATGGGCCCAAGTGACAAGGAGGGTCCCCACGGTGCCACGATGGGTCCTGGGGACAAGGGGGTCCCCCAGATGTCACAATGGGCCCTGGGGACAATGGGGTTGCCCAGGATGTCACAATGGACCCTGGGGACAAAGGGGGATCCCCAGGATGTCACAATGCGCCCTGGGGACCAGGGGGGTCCTGCGATGTCACAATGGGCCCTGGGGACAAGGGGGGTGTCGATGGTTTCACAATGGGCCCTGGGAACAAGGTGGGGTCCCCATAGTGTCACAATGGGTCCTGGGGACAAGTGGGGTCCCCAGGATGTCACAATGGGTCCTGGGGACAATGTGGGGTCCTGGGATGTCACAATGGGCCCCAGTGACAAAGGGGTTCCCCATGGTGCCACAATGGTCCCTGGAGACAAAGGGGGTCCCCAGGATTTGACAATAGCAATGGGGACAAATGGGGGTCATGGGATGTCACAGTGGGCCCTGGGGACAAGGGAGGTCCCCATGGTGTCACAATAAGCCCTGGGGACAAAGTGGGGTGTTGGGATGTCACAATGGGCCCCAGTGACAAAAGGGGGTCCCCATGGTGCCACAATGGGCCGTGGGGACCAGGGGGGGTACTGCAATGTCACAATGGGCCCTGGGGAGAAAGGGGGTCCCCTGGATGTCACAATGGGCTCTGGGGACAAGGAGTGTCCCCAGGATGTCACAATGGGCCCTGGGGACAAACGGGGGTGTCGACGGTGTCAAAATGGGTCCTGGGGACAAAGGGCGTCCCCAGGATGTCACAATATGCCCTGGGGACAAAGGGGGTCCCCACGGTATCAGAATGGGCCCTGGGGACAAAGGGGGGTCCCCTGAATGTCACAATGGGCCCTGGGGACAATGGGGATCCTGGGATGTCACAATGAGCCCTGCGGACAAGGGTGGTACCCACAGTGTCACAATGGGCCCTGGGTACAAGGGGGGGTCCCCATAGTGTCACAATGGGTCCTGGGGACAAGTGGGGTCCCCAGGATGTCACAATAGGTCCTGGGGACAATGTGGGGTCCTGGGATGTCACAATGGGCCCCAGTGACAAAGGGGGTCCCCTGAATGTCACAATGGGTCCTGGGTACAATGTGGGGTCCTGGGACGTCACAATGGGCCCTGGGGACAAGGAGGGATCCCCAGGATGTCACAATGGGCCCTGGGGACAATGGGGGGTCCTGGGACGTCACAATGGGCCCCAGTGACAAGGGGGGGTCCCCAGGATGTCACAATGGGCCCTGAGGACAAAGAGGGGTCCCCTGAATGTCACAATGGGCCCTGGGGACAAGGGCGTGCCGAGGATGTCACAATGGGCCCTGGGGACAATGGGGGGTCCTGGAATGTCACAATGGGCACTGGGGACTATGGGGGTCCCCAGGATGTCACAATGGGCCTTGGGGACAATAGGAGGTTCTGGGATGTCACAATGGGCCCTGGGGACAATGGGGGGTGCCCAGGATGTGAAAATGAGTCCTGAGGACATGGGGGGGTCCCCATGGTGTCACAATGGGTCCCCAGTGACAAGGAGGGGTCCCCATGGTGTCACAATAGGCCCTGGGGACAATGGGGTCCCCTGAATGTCACAATGGGTCCTGGGAATAAAAGTGGTTGCCATGGTGCCACAAGGGGCCCTGGGGTCAAAGGCGGTCCCCATGGTGCTAAAATGGGCCCTGGGAGCAAGGGGGTGGCCAGGATGTCACAATGGACCCTGAGGACATGGGGGGGTCCCCATGGTGTCACAATGGGTCCCCAGTGACACGGGGGGGTCCCCATGGTGCCACAATGAGCTCTGGGGACAAAGGGAGGTCCCTACAATGTCACAATGGGCCCTGGGGACTAATGAGGTCCCCACGGTGTCACAATGCGTCCTGGAGAAAAAGGGGGGTCCCCAGGATGTTACAATCTGCTCTTGGCACAATGGGGTTCCTGGGATGTCACAATGGGCCCTGGGGACAATGGGGGTCCCCATGGTGCCACGATGGGTCCTGGGGACAAGGGCGTCCCCCTAGATGTCACAATGGGCCCTGGGGACAATGGGGTTGCCCAGGATGTCACAATGGACCCTGGGGACAAAGGGGGGTGGGCAGGATGTCACAATGGGCACTGGGGACAAAGGGGGGGTCCCCATGGTGTCACAATGGGTCCCCAGTGACAAGGAGGGTTCCCCATGGTGTCACAATAGGCCCTGGGGACAAAGTGGGGTCCTAGAATGTCACAATGAGCCCTGGGGACAAAGGGGGGTCCTGGGATGTCACAATGGGCCCTGGGGAGAAGAGGGGATTCCTAGGATGTCACAATGGGCCCTGGGGACTAATGTGGTCCCCACGGTGTCACAATATGTCCTGGAGACAAAGAGGGGTCCCCAGGATGTCACAATGGGCCCTTGGGACAATGGGGTTCCTGGGATGTCACAATGGGTCCCCAGTGACAAAGGGGGTCCCCAGGATGTCTCAATGGGCCCTGAGAACAATGGGAGGTCCCCATGGTGTCACAAAGGGTCCCCAGTGACAAGGGAGGTCTCCACAGTGCCAGGATGGGTCCTGGGGACAAGGAGGTCCCCAGGATGCCACAATGGGCCCTGGGGACAATGGGGGGTCCTGGGACGTCACAATGGGCCCTGGGGACAAAGAGGCTCCCCAGGATGTCACAATGGGACCTGAGGACAAGGGGGTCCCCAGGACTCACAGTGGGCTCTGGGGACAATGGAGGTTCCCCAGGATGTTCACAATAGGCCCTGAGGACAAGGGGTGGTCCCCATGGTGTCACAATGGGTCCCCAGTGACAAGGGGGGTCCCCAAGTGTCACAATGGGCCCTGGGGACAATGGGGGTCCCGGGACGGAATAATAGGCCCTGGGGACAAAGGGGGGGTCCCACAGTGTCACAATGGGCCCTGGGGACAAAGGGGGTCCCCACGGTGTTACAATGGTCCAGGGGGAAAAAGGGGGATGCCCAGGATATCACAAGGGGCCCTGAGGACAAGGGGGTTCCCCAGGGTGTCGGAATGGGTCCCCAGTGACAAGGAGGGTCCCCATGGTGTCACGATGGGTCCTGGGGACAAGGGGGTCCCCAGGATGTAACAATGGACCCTGGGGACAATGGGGGGTCCTGGGACGTCACAATGGGCCCTGGAGACAAAGGGGGTCCCCAGGATGTCACAATGGGCCCTGGGGACAATGTGGGGTCCTGGGACGTCACAATGGGCCCCAGTGACAAAGGGGGTCCCCAGGATGTCACAATGGGCCCTGGGGACAATCTGGGGTCCTGGGACGTCACAATGGGCCCTGGGGACAAGGAGGGATCCCCAGGATGTCACAATGGGCCCTGGGGACAATGGGGGGTCCTGGGACGTCACAATGGGCCCTGGGGACAAGAGGGGGTCCCCAGGATGTCACAATGGGCCCTGGGGACAAAGAGGGGTCCCCTGAATGTCACAATGGGCCCTGGGGACAAGGGGGTGCCGAGGATGTCACAATGGGCCCTGGGGACAAGGGGGGGTCCCCAGGATGTCACAATGGGCCCTGGGTACAAAGAGGGGTCTCTAAAGTGTCACAATGGGCCCTGGGGACACAGAGGGGCCCTAGGACGTCACAATCAGCCCTGGGGACAAGGGGGGGGTCCCCTGAAAGTCACAATGAGCCCTGGGAACAGAGGGGGTCCCCAGGACGTCACAATGGGCCCTAGGAACAATGGGGGTCCCTTGAAGGTCACAATGGGCCCTGGGGACAATGGTGGGTGTCCTGAATGTCAAAATGGGCCCTGGGGACAAAGGGGGGGTCCGCAGGATGTCACAATGGGCACTGGGGACAAAGGGGGAGTCCCCATGGTGTCACAATGGGCCCAAGTGACAAGGAGGGCACCCACGGTGCCACGATGGGTCCTGGGGACAAGGGGGTCCCCCAGATGTCACAATGGGCCCTGGGGACATTGGGGTTGCCCAGGATGTCACAATGGGCCCTGGGGACAATGGTGGGTCCCCTGAATGTCAAAATGGGCCCTGGGGACAAAGGGGGGTAGCAGGATGTCACAATGGGTACTGGGGACAAAGGGGGCGTCCCCATGGTGTCACAATGGGCCCTGGGGACAAAGGGGGATCCCCAGGATGTCACAATGGGCCCTGGGGACAATGGGAGTCCCCAAGGTGTCAGAACGAGCCCTGGGGACAAAGTGGAATCCTGGGATGTCACAATGGCCCCCAGTGACAAAGGGGTTCCCCATGGTGCCACAATGGGCCCTGGGCACAAAGGGGGTCCCCAGGATTTCACAATAGCACTGGGGACAAAGGGGGGTCACGGGATGTCACAATGGGCCCTGGGGACAAGGGAGGTCCCTATGGTGTCACAATAAGCCCTGGGGACAAAGTGGGGTCCTGGGATGTCACAATGGGCCCCAGTGACAAAGGGGGTGCCCTGAATGTCACAATGGGTCCTGAAGACAATGGGGGGTCCTGGGACGTCACAATGGGCCCTGGGGACAAGGGAGGTCCCCATGGTGTCACAATAAGCCCTGGGGACAAAGGGGGGTCCTGGGATGTCACAATGGGGCCCAGTGACAAAGAGGGTCCTCATGGTGCCACAATGGGCCCTGGGGACAAAGGGGGTCCCCTGGATGTCACAATGGGCTCTGGGGACAAGGAGGGTCCCCAGGATGTCACAATGGGCCCTGGGGACAAAGAGGGGTCCCCTGAATGTCACAATGGGCCCTGGGGACAATGGGGTGCAGTGGATGTCACAATGGGCCCTGGGGACAATGGGGGGTGTCCAGGATGTGAGAATGAGTCCTGAGGACAAGGGGGGGTCCCCATGGTGTCACAATGGGTCCCCAGTGACAAGGAGGGGTCCCCATGGTGTCACAATAGGCCCTGGGGACAAAGTGGGGTCCAAGAATGTCACAATGGGCCCTGGGGACAAAAGGGGTTGCCATGGTGCCACAATGGGCCCTGGGGTCAAAGGGGGGTCCTGGGATGTCACAATGGGCCCTGGGGACAAAGGGGGTGTCCCCATGGTGCCACAACGGGCCCTGGGAGCAAGGGGGTGGCCAGGATGTCACAATGGGTCCTGGGGAAAATGGGGGATGCCCAGGATGTCACAATGGACCCTGAGGACAAGCGGGGGTCTCCATGGTGTCACAATGGGCCCCAGTGACAAAGGGGGTCCCCTGAATGTCACAATAGGTCCTGGGGACAATGGGGGGTCCTGGGACGTCACAATGGGCCCTGGGGACAAGGAGGGATCCCCAGGATGTCAGAATGGGCCCTGGGGACAATGGGGGGTCCTGGGACGTCACAATGGGCCCTGGGAAGAAAGGGGGGTCCCCATGATGTCACAATGGGCCCTGGGGACAAGGGGGTGCCGAGGATGTCACAATGGGCTCTGGGGACAATGGGGGGTCCTGGGCTGTCACAATGGACCCTGAGGACAAGGGGGGTCCCCAGGATGTCACAATGGGCCCAGGGGACAAAGGGGGTCCCCACGGTATCAGAATGGGCCCTGGGGACAAGGGGGGTCCCCTGAATGTCACAATGGGCCCTGGGGACAATGGGGGGTCCTGGGATGTCACAATGAGCCCTGCAGACAAGGGTGGTACCCACAGTGTCACAATGGGCCCTGGGCACAAGGGGGGGTCCCCATAGTGTCACAATGGACCCTGGGGACAAGGGGGTGCCGAGGATGTCACAATGGGCCCTGGGGACAATGGGGGGTCCTGGGACCGCACAATGGGCCCTGAGGACAATGGTGGGTCCCCTGAATGTCAAAATGGGCCCTGGGGACAAAGGGGGGTCCGCAGGATGTCACAATGGGCACTGGGGACAAAGGGGGGGTCCCCAGGATGTCACAATGGGCCCTGGGGACAATGTGGGGTCCTGGGATTTCACAATGGGCCCCAGTGACAAAGGGGGTCCCCTGAATGTCACAATGGGTCCTGGGGACAATGGTGGGTCCTGGGACGTCACAATGGGCCCTGGGGACAAGGGGGGGTCCCCAGGATGTCACAATGGGCCCTGGGGACAAAGAGGGGTCCCCTGAATGTCACAATGGGCCCTGGGGACAGGGGGGTGCAGTGGATGTCACAATGGGCCCTGGGGACAACGGGGGGTCCTGGGACGTCACAATGGGCCCCAGTGACAAGGGGCGGTCCCCAGGATGTCACAATGGGCCCTGGGGACAAAGAGGAGTCCCCTGAATGTCACAATGGGCCCTGGGGACAATGGGGGTCCCCAGGATGTCACAATGGGCCCTGGGGACAATAGGAGGTTCTGGGATGTCACAATGGGCCCTTGGGGTTTAGAAGTCAGGTCTAAGAGTGCAGCGTTTGGGGTGCAGGGGCTTGGGGGGAAATTTAAGGTTGCAGAGTGTGGGGTGCACAGGACTGGGGCACAGGATTTGGGGGTGCGGGGTTTCAGGGTTCAGGATTTGGAGGTGTGGAGTTTTGGGGTGCAGGGGTTGGGAGTGCAGGGTGGTGGGGGTGAGAGATTTGGGTGCAGGATTTGGGGGTGCAGAGTCTTGGGAGACAAGGATCCGGGTCTTCAGGATTTGGGGGTTCAGTGTTTAGGGCAGCACAATCTTGGGGTGCAGGGGTTTGCAGTGAAAGGTTTGGTAGGCAGGATTTGGGGTGCAGGATTCTGGGGTGCTGGTTTGGGGTACAGGATTTGGTATTGCAGGGATGGGGTTGAAGGGTTTGGGTTTCCAGGCCTTTGAGGTGCAGGATTTGGAGGTGCAGGGTTTGGGAGGGAATTCTTTGGGGTACAGGGTTTGGGGGCAGGGTTTAGGGGTGGAGGGTATAGGACGGAAAGATTTGGGAATGCAGGGTTTGGGGTGCAGGTTTCGGGGTTCAGGAAGGTAGGGAGGGCAGGATTAGGGGGTGCAAGGTTTCAGTTGTAGGGTTTAGGGGTGCAGACTTTGGTAGGGCCGAATTTGGGGGTGCAGGATCTGGGGTGCAGGGTTTGGGAAGACAGGATCGGGGGTGGAGGATTTGGGGATGCAGGATTGAGGGGCAGGGTTTTGGTGCAGGGCTTGGGGTCAGGATCTGGGGTGCAGGTTTGGGAAGAGTATTTTGGGGTGCAGGATTTTGGGTGCCGTGTCTGCGGGGCAGGTTTGGGGTGATCACTGCTGATCCGCACACACTCTCTCTCTCTGTCCCCATTGTCCCCAATGCCCCCTTACCTGTCTCACCTCCCTCTCCAGCTCCGCTCCCACCCCCCCAATCCCCCTCAGCGGGGCCAGCCCGGGGTGCAGCTGCTGCAACGGCTCCTCCTCTGCATTCATTAACAATTAACACCCTCAGCAGCGCTAATTAACACCCCCCCCACCCCCCCGTATCCCCGCTGCCCCCTAATTACCCCCTAATTCGCGCTAATCACCCCTAATTCCCCCTCATTACTCACCCAGCAGCCCCTCGATGTCCGGAGCCGCCATCTTGCCCCGCCGGGAGGGCCACAAACCACCTCAAAATTGACCCAAAATAGCGCTTTTTCAACCCAAAACCCTCCCGCTGAGGCTCCCCGAGCTGTGTCCCCAAAGCCCCCGCTGTTGTCACCTCGGGAAAAGCGCGAAAAAAGCGGCCCCGGGGGTCCCCGCGCTTCGCTTCGCGCTCTGAGGGAAAGCGCGGGAAAACGAGCGGAGACGGAAAGAGCCGAGCGCAGCCGAATGGGCCTGAGCGGAGCCGAATGGGCCCGAGCGGAACCGAACGGCGCCCGAGCGGAGCCGAACGGCGCCCGAGCGGAGCCGAGCGGCGCCCGAGCGGAGCCGAGCGGCGCCCGAGCGGAGCCGGGCGGCGCCCGAGCGGAGCCGAACGGCGCCCGAGCGGAGCCGAACGGCGCCCGAGTCCCGGCCGGGGCCGAACGCACCCGAAGGGACCCGAAGTCTTCCCGAAGGGGTCCGAGTGGAGCCGAACGCACCCGAACGCACCCGAAGGGGCCGAACGCACCCGAAGGGACCCGAAGTCTTCCCGAAGGGGTCCGAGTGGAGCCGAACGCACCCGAAGGGACCCGAACCCACCCGAAGGGGCCCGAGTGGAGCCGAACAAACCCGAAGGGACCCGAACGCACCCGAAGGGACCCGAACGCACCCGAAGGGACCCGAACGCACCCGAAGGGGTCCGAGTGGAGCCGAACGCACCCGAAGGGACCCGAACGCACCCGAAGGGACCCGAAGTCTCCCCGAAGGGGCCCGAACCCACCCGAAGGGGCCCGAAGTCTCCCCGAAGGGACCCGAAGTCTCCCCGAAGGGACCCGAAGTCTCCCCGAAGGGACCCGAACCCACCCGAAAGTGCCCCAAAAGGCGCCAAACTCCCAAATCCCCCCCTTTTTACCCCAAAACCCGTGTTCCGCTCCCCCCCCGGCCCCTCCTCTTCCTCCCCCCGCCCCCTTTCTTCCCCTTTTTCCGCCTCACGATCGTTTCCCGCCGCGGCGGTGGCTGCGAGCGAGGCCACGCCCCCTTCCTCAGGCGGCGGCCAATGGGAAGCGGGGGGGGTGCGTGGCCACGCCCACTGTGCGTGGCGTGCGCGGAGGCGGCTCCGAGAGGAGCCGAAGATACACGAAGGGAGCCGAAGGGACCCGAGGGGACCCGAAGGGACCCGAACGCACCCGAAGGGACCCGAACGCACCCGAAGGGACCCGAACGCACCCGAAGGGACCCGAGTGGGGCCCGAACACACCCGAGGGGACCCGAAGGCACCCGAAGGGACCCGAACGCACCCGAAGGGACCCGAACGCACCCGAAGGGACCCGAGTGGGACCCGAACACACCCGAAGGGACCCGAAGGGACCCGAGTGGGGCCCGCACTCACCCGAAGGGACCCGAAGGGACCCGAACACACTTAGGGGGCTCCATGAGTCACTTATGGGTCACTATGGGGCACTCCTGGGTCCCTAAGGGGGAAATTATGGGGGTCTATGGGGAGTTCAGGAGGGACCCAGGAGTACCCCAAGGGACCCAGGAGTGCCCCAAAGGACCCAGGAGTCCAGGAGGGACCCAGGAGTGCCCCAAAGGACCCAGGAGTTCAGGAGGGACCCAGGAGTGCCCCAAAGGACCCAGGAGTACCCAAATGTGTTGTGTTTTGTTTTTTCTCTCTTGTTTATGTCCTCTTTTACCTGAAATGGGACAATGGGGGCAATGGGGGGCAATGGGGTCAATGGGGGGCAATGGGGTCAGTGGGGGGCAATGGGGTCAGTGGGGGGCAATGGGGTCAGTGGGGGACAATGGGGGCAGTGGGGGGCAATGGGGGCAGTGGGGGGCAATGGGGGGCAATGGGACAATGGGGGGCAATGGGGTCAATGGGGGCAATGGGAGTCAATGCGGTCAATGGGTCAATGGGTCAATGGGGTCAATGGGGGCAATGGGAGTCAATGGGGGGCAATGGGGATCAATGGGTCAACGGGGTCAATGGGGGTCAATGGGTCAATGGGGGCAATGGGGGCAATGGGGATCAATGGGGGGCAATGGGGATCAATGGTGATCAATGGGGGGCAATGAGGGTCAATGGGGGGTCAATGAAGTCAATGACTCAATGACTCAATGGGGGTCAATGGGGATCAATGGGTCAATAGGGTCAGTGGGGTCAATGGGTCAATGGGAGTCAATGGGGTCAATGGGGGTCAATGGGGTCAATGGGTCAATGGGAGTCAATGGGGTCAATGGGTCAATGGGGTCAATGGGGATCAATGGGTCAATGGGGTCAATGGGTCAATAGGGATCAATGGGGGGCAATGGGGATCAATGGGTCAATGGGGTCAATGGGGTCAATGGGTCAATGGGGGTCAATCGGTCAATGGGGATCAATGGGGGTCAATGGGGTCAGTCAATGGGGTCAATGGGGTCAATGGGAGTCAATGGGGTCAATGGGTCCCAGGGTCGCATTCCCGCTGTCCCTGGCCCCGCTGTCCCAGGGCTCAGTGCTCACTCCTCATTGGTTCCTGGCCTTTTGCATTCATTAATATTCGGTTAATTATTCGTTAAGGTTTTCTTGCCATAGTTGAGCCCAGCAGGAACCCCCGGGGTCCTAAAACCCTCCCTCTCTATGGGTCCCTATGGGGCTCTATGGGTCCCTATGGAGCTCTATGGGTCCCTATGGGTCCCTATGGAGCTCTCTAGGTCCCTATGGGGTTCCATGGGGCTCTGTGGTTTCCTATGGGCCTCTATGGGGCTCTATGGGTCCCTATGGGTCCCTATGGGTCCTTATGGGTCTTAATGGGTCTCTATGGGGCTCCTTGGGTCTCTATGGGTCCCTATGGGTCTCTATGGGTCTCTACGGGTCCCTATGGGTCTCTATGGGTCTCTACAGGCTCTATGGGTCCCTATGGGGCTCCTTGATGCTCTATGGGTCTCTATGGAACCCCCAGGGTCCTAAAACCCTCCCTCTCTATGGGTCCCTTTGGGTCTCTATGGGTCCCTATGGGTCTCTATGGGGTTCCATGGGGCTCTGTGGCTCCCTATGGGCCTCTATGGTCTCTATGGGTCCCTATGGGGTCCTACGGAGCTCTATGGGTCCCTATGGGTCTCTACAGGCTCTACGGTCCCTATGGGTCTCTATGGGGTTCCATGGGGCTCTGTGGCTCCCTATGGGCCTCTATGGTCTCTATGGGTCCCTATGGGGTCCTACGGAGCTCTATGGGTCCCTATGGGTCTCTACAGGCTCTACGGTCCCTATGGGTCTCTATGGGGTTCCATGGGGCTCTGTGGCTCCCTATGGGCCTCTATGGTCTCTATGGGTCCCTCTGGGGTCCTATGGAGCTCTATGGGTCCCTATGGGTCTCTACAGGCTCTACGGTCCCTATGGGTCCCTATGGGTCTCTATGGTCTCTATGGGTCCCTATGGGTCCCTTTGGGTCTCTATGGGTCCCTATGGGGTTCCATGGGGCTCTGTGGCTCCCTATGGGCCTCTATGGTCTCTATGGGTCCCTATGGGGTCCTATGGAGCTCTATGGGTCCCTATGGGTCTCTACAGGCTCCACGGTCCCTATGGGTCCCTATGGGTCTCTATGGTCTCTATGGGTCCCTATGGGTCCCTTTGGGTCTCTATGGGTCCCTATGGGGTTCCATGGGGCTCTGCGGCTCCCTATGGGCCTCTATGGTCTCTATGGGTCCCTATGGGGTCCTATGGAGCTCTATGGGTCTCTATGGGTCCCTATGGGTCTCTACAGGCTTTACGGTCCCTATGGGTCTCTATGGGGTTCCATGGGGCTCTGTGGCTCCCTATGGGCCTCTATGGTCTCTATGGGTCCCTATGGGGTCCTATGGAGGTGGGTGCTTTTTTCCAACCAAAGTGATTAATGAGTTTTTAGGGTTTATCCCAAATGATGGGAACCCCCAGTTCCTTCCTTCCTTCCTTCCTTCCTTCCTTCCTTCCTTCCTTCCTTCCTTCCTTCCTTCCTTCCTTCCTTCCTTCCTTCCTTCCTTCCTTCCTTCCCTCCTTCCTTCCTTCCCTCCTTCCTTCCTTCCCTCCTTCCTTCCTTCCCTCCTTCCTTCCTTCCCTCCTTCCTTCCTTCCCTCCTTCCCTCCTTCCTTCCCTCCTTCCTTCCCTCCTTCCTTCCTTCCCTCCTTCCCTCCTTCCTTCCCTCCTTCCCCTCTCATAACCGCACGCGAGCCCCGATGCTGAGGGCCCTTGAGCTCCTCCTCGCCTTTGAAAACAACATGGACGACCTCACCTTGTTGATGATGGGGATCTTCTGGAGCAGGCCAGGGATCCTCTGGAGATCCTCGCAACGTGGTGCTTTCCTTTGAGCCCACGACTTCTCTGCCTGGGGCCTCTTCCCATTGGACGCTCTTGGAGGAGCCACTGAGTTTTTGGAGCTCGCCACCTCTTTTGGATGAAGCTGGAGCAGCTGGGGATGGGCCTGGGATGCTGGGCAGGAAGAGCCAGGGCCGGTGCTGGACCCTCCCCAGCCCATTTCTCTCTGTTCGCTCCTCCAGAATCCTCGGAATCTGATGGCGAAGATGACGAAGATGACGAAGATGACGAAGATGATGAAGATGACGAGCGTGTCCCCACGCGGGAAGACATCAAGAAGCTGATGGAAAGCAAGAAGAAGCAGCAGTCGCTCCAGGAGAGCTTTGGATACCCCAGACCACCCCTTGTGCTTCGGATGCCCACACCACCCCTTGTGTTTTGGATACCCCAGACCACCCCTTGTGCTTCGGATGCCCACAGCACCCCTTGTGTTTTGGATACCCCAGACCACCCCTTTGGGGAAGACCCTCCGTATGCTGAGGTGTTGCGTCTCCTTCCTCTTCATCCTCTAAAAGGTGTTTGGTGAAGAGCAGAGCTGGAAGCGGGGGTTCCCATCATTTGGGATAAACCCTAAAAACTCATTTTGGTTGGAAAAGACCCTCGAGGTCATGGAGGCCAAGCATAACCCACCCCTGGCACTGACCCGTATCCCTGAGGACGGTGTTTTGTGACACCATGGGGACCCCGCCTTGTCCCCAGAGCCCATTGTGACATCCTGGGGACCCCCTTTGTCCCCAGGGCCCATTGGACGTCCCATGACTCCCCCTTGTCCCCAGGGCCCATTGTGACATCCAGAGGACCCCGCTTTCTCCCCTGGGCGCATTGTGACTTCCTAGGACCCCCCATTGTCCCCAGGGATCATTGGGACACCGTGGGGACCCCCTTTGTCCCCAGGGCCCATTGTGACACCATCGGGACCCCCATTTGTCCCCAGGGCCCATTGTGACATTCAGAGGACCCCTCTTTGTCCCCAGGGCCCATTGTGAATTCCCAGGGCCCCATGTTGTCCCCAGGGCCCATTGTGACATCCTGGGGACCCCCCCTTTGTCCCCAGGGCCCATTGTGACATCCTGGGGACCCCCTTTGTCCCTGTCGAGGGTTAAGATTCCTAACCCCAACTCCTAACCCCAACTCCTAACCCAGACCATAACGCTAATCCTAATCCTAAACCTAAGCCTAATTCCTAACCCTAAACCCAATCCTAACCCAATCCCTTAACCCTAACCCAATCTCTTAACCCTTATCCCAATCCCTTAACCCTAACCCAAACTCCTAACTCTAAGCCTAAGCCCAACCCAGACGCCTAAGCCCACCCAGACGCCTAAGCCAAACTCCTAACACTAAGCCTAACCCTAACGGAAACTCCTAACCCTAACCCAAACTCCTAGCCTTAAGACTAACCCTAAATCCTAACTCAAACTCCTAACCCTAAGTCTAAGCCTAAACCAAACTCCTAAGCTTAAGACTAAGCCTAACCCAAACTCCAAAACCTAAGCCTAACCCTAACCCAAACTCCAAAACCTAAGCCTAACCCTAACCCAAACCCAAACTCAGTGGCCACTAAGCAGGCCTGGAGCTGTCAGGAGAAAGGACTCCCTGGAGCTCACCCAGCTCTAAACTCAGCCCCAACCTGCTGCTGCCTCGGCAGCCGGCACTGCGAGCGGCGCAGAGATGGAGCAGTTGGCAAAGAGCTTTGCAAGGCAGAGCCCTCTGGGGCACAGCACTGAGCTGGACCCACTTCCCCTCTGCGTGACCGAGCGTCAGCCAAGAAAGCAGCAAGCTAAATTTCACAGGAACGGAAAATTAACATGGAAACGCTCATTTGTTCCCAGGTCGTACCTGTGGGATCGCCCCGAGGCTCACGGACACACTCAGGTGAAGCAGTCAAGGAGCCGCTGCCTACAGGGACGGCTGGAATCGAGCAGAAAGGAAAAGCGTTTCCATTTCACGTTGTGAAATGACCTGCAGCGCCTGGACGGGGGTCAGGCAACAACACGGGACCCAGACGCATGCTGAAATTGCCAAAGCTGCAGAGGGGCTGCAGACCCCTTGTCTGGGACCTGGCAGCTTCCAAACTACTGTGTCCAGGCCACATGCAACACCCCTCAAGGACCAGATGGACCAACACGGGGCCTCTCAGGGCCTTCTGACCAGGAGACCTCTCACACACACAAAAGGAAACCCACACTAACGTGGGAGCATGGAGCACCAGGGCAAAAAATGATCATCCATGTTTCTCCTAAATCAGAGCCTGCTGGCTACTGCAAGGCTCAACTATTGCAAGAAAACGTTCACAAATAATAAACCAAATACTAACAAACGCAAAAGGCCAGTAACCAATGAACACTGAACACTTACCCCTGCGATTCCCCTCAGGCTCAGGAACAGGATTACACCAAGAGGCTTGATCAGCATGGACTGCAGGAACCAAACAGGGAGTCAAACACGGGTGGGAGCTTCCATGGCACGTTGTGATCTCCTGCTTCCTCAGTCACCTGCTGTGATGGGAGAGGCTGAGATAATGACACGAGACACATACAGAGGTGTGTGTTCCCACAGCTAAAAACAGAGCACGGGTGACCTTTTTGCTGAGACCTAGCAGGTTTTCAGGCAAATTGAACATTCATGACTTGTCTGTGTAATACCACCAAGGCACAAAAAGCTTTTGGAAAGCCTCTGAGAGGATCTTGGGTACAATCACACACGAATAACCTATTAAAACACGAGTGTTTATTCGCTCAAGCAGACAGACAGTGACAACTCACCTCTGGGACAGCCCAAGGCTCCTAACCAGGACCCAGCTGAGAAGCTCGATCAACTCTGCCAAGGCCATGTCCTGGAGTCAAGCACAGATCAGAGAGGTTTCCAGGCTCACCGAGCAACACTCCTGCATTCCAGGTAAAAGAGGACATAGACAAGAGAGAAAAAACAAAACACAACACAACATATTTAGGACAACAGTGCCCATATCTTGCAGAAAAATAGCCGTATTTGGGGAAAAAACTGGCAAAACGACAAAATATTCCAAATATTTGGGGGCTAAATTGGTCAACACAGGCAAAACAATCTGAGTATTTGGGCAAAAAGTGGCCCAAAGAGGCAAAAACATCCACACTTGGGTGCAAAGCTGTCGGCAAACATGAAAACATCCCATATTTGGGATCACAGTGTCCATATCAGGGGAAAAAATGGGCAAAAGCACCTGAGTATATCGGGTCAAGAGAGGCAGAAAAAACCAAAGCACCACTAGATTTGAGCAAAACTGGCCAAAAAGGGGTATAACATCCCCAGATTCAGGGTGAAACTGGACCAAAGAGTCGAAGTATGCCCAGATTTGGGTAAAAAAATGGCCAAAAATGGCCCAAACACCCCCAGATTTGGGTATAAACAAAACTGGAAAACCAAAGAACTCCCAGATATAGGCAGAAACGATCCCAAAGGGCACAAATGTGCCCAGGTTTAGCTCTAAAGTGGCCCAAAGTGCCAAAGCAATCCCAGCTTTGATTTGCAACGGGCCCAAAGGCTCAAAGCGCGCCCTGGGATGGGGCCGTGTGGCACGAGGCTGGGGGGCAGGGAGGGCCCCACAGGGACTCAGTGCTGGTTTCTGCCCTGTGCCAGCACTCCCAGCCCCTGCTTGCCCAGAACCTGCCCCTGAAGCAGCCGCAGCCCCTCTCCCCTCCCTGCGGGTGTCTGCCCCCTGCCCACACCCTGGTGCTGCCTGGCTCGCCCTGCCCGGCCCAGCCCGGCTGCTCTCCCGGCCCCAGCCCCAGCCCTGGCCCCACTGCTGCCCTGCTGAGCTGCTCGGGGCTGGGTGCTGCCCCTGCTCGCCCACCTGCTCCCTGCGCTCGGCTGGAGCAGCCTGGGCGTCCCGGGCTGGCAGGGACACCAGGAGGAGGAACAGGGTGAGGACCATGGCCCCCACGCTCGCCCCATGATGCTGCTGCTGCCAAGACACAGCACAGCACGTCACCGAGGGGCTCTGACCTCACAGTCACATTGGAATCACCACATCTGCACACTGCTGCATGGCCTTGTGCTACACCAGCATGGAAGGAACACAAGTGGAGAAGGGGGCACCTATTTTGGGAGGCAGCTCTGCCTGTGGGAGTGCACAGGCTCTCACTTCTTGCTTCCCAGAAATCAATCAATCAATCAATCCCAAAAGCTACATATTAATAGTAAATTTAAATAAAAAAAGCCAACTTCAAGGGTCTTTACTTGTAGCTATATTTGTCAGGCAGCTCTCTGGGAAGAAACCAGCTTTTCCTGCTAGTTTGACCACAGCTTCAATGCCTTTAAAGCCACCACTTCTGAGCTCTGCTGCTCCAACACAGCCTCACAGCCCAGCAAAATCATAGTGCAGGCAGAAAGCTTCACCATACAGAGATGGAGACAGTCAGGAATACGTTCCTCTCAAAAGCAGACACTGCAAGCCACTCTTCCTCTTGCTTACCAAATTCAGACAGCGTTAGAAAACAACAACAACAAGGAAGCGAGATTCTTCTTTTATGCACCCCATTGTATGGACCATTCAACATCAAGTCCAACCGAAGTCTGAACCTCCGAATGAGAAATGCCATCTTCAAATTTCTAGGAAAATGAAGGGCTTTGAAGTGGCAAGACCATAAAATGTTCATTAAAGCACTGCCATGCAAGTCCGCACCCCTGATCACAGACCACCTGCCCTGGTACCAAAGGCAGTGATGTTCTCAGCTGACATCTGGAAAGCAGCACAAAGTCTCATGTTCTCCAGTGCCAAACATGTAGTTTGGAACTGAAACAGGGCAGTAAACCATCTCCAGTCAGTCTGTTTTCATTCGAGTACATCAGGACAAGTTCAGTTCACGTTCACCAGGAATCACAGCAGGTCCCACCCGTCCCTGCAGACCCCAACACCGCTCCTGTGCAGGGTCCCCAGGAGCAGTAAGCACAGAACAAGAAACCTCCCTTCCAAAGAAGGCCCACAGCTGCTCTTCCAACGAGCTGCATAAGCAGCAGCTGAGAACAACCTCTGCTGTAGCTGCACCAGGCTCTGCTGTCTGCAGAAGGAGAGCAGCTCCTAAATGATCCCCAGCCCTACAGACACAGCCCAGGGCAGTGATGAGGAACCACCAGAGTGCAGGGACACCTGGCCATTCAGTTGAAGCTGCTGGGGAGAAGGACAGAGGACCAGCAAGAGACAAATCAGACAAGAGAGAAGACAGAGGAGCTGAGAGAGAAACAAACACACAGGGAAAAGGACGGAGAGATGAAGGCAAAAAGGGGGGCCCATTGTGACATCCCAGGACACCCCTTGTCTCCAGGGCCCATTGTGATATTCAGGGAACTGCTATTTGTCCCCAGGGTCCATTGTGACATCCCAGGACACCCCCTTGTCCCCAGGGCCCTTTGTGACATTCAGGGGACCCCTCTTTGTCCCCAGGGCCCGTTGTTGCATCCTGGGGTCCCCCCTTGTCCCCAGGGCCCATTTTGACATTCAGGAGAGCCCTCTTTGTCCCCAGGGCCTGTTGTGACATCCTGGGGACCCCCTTTGTCACTGGGGCCCATTGTGGCATCCCAGGACCCCCCTTTGTCTGCAGGTCCCAATGTGACACTCAGGGGACCCCACTTTGTCCCCAGGGCCCACTGTGACGTCCTAGGACCTCCCTTTGTCCCCAGGGCCCATTGTGACACCGTGGGGACCCTCTTTGTCACTAGGGCCCATTGTGACACCATGGGGACCACCCCTTTCTCCCCAGTGCCCATTGTGACATCCTGGGGACCCCACTTGTCCCCAGAGCACATTATCACATCCTCGGGACCCCTGTGTCCCCAGGGCCCATTGTGACGTCCCAGGACCCCCCATTGTCCCCAGGGTGCATTGTGACATCCTGGGGAGCCCCCTTTGTCCCCAGGGCCCATTGTGACATTTCTGGACCCCCCACTGTCTCCAGGGCCCATTGTGAACATCCTGGGGACCCCTCTTTGTCCCCAGGGCCCATTGTGACATCCTGGGCTGCCCCGTATGTCACCAGGGCCCATTTTGACACCGTGAGGACCCCCTGTTGTCCTCAGGGCCCATTGTGACATCCCAGGACCCCCAATTGTCCCCAGGGCCCATTGTGACACCATGTGGAACCCTCTTGTCACTGGGGACGCATTGTGACACAATGGGGACCCCACCTTTGTCTCAAGTGCCCATTGTGACATCCTGGGGACCCCCTTTATCCCCAGGACCCATTGTGACGTCCCAGGACCCCATTTGTCCCCAGGGCCCATTGTGACATCCCAGGGCCCCACTTTGTCCCCAGGGCCCATTGTTACAGGGTGGGACCCCTCTTGTCCCCAGGGCCCATTGTGACATCCTGGTGACTCCCTTTGTCCCCAGAGCCCATTGTGGCACCATGGGGACCCTCTTTGTCACTGGGGCCCATTGTGACATCCCAGGACCCCACTTTGTCTTAGAAGGTCACTGATCGGACTACTGGTACATCCTGACTCTGCTTTCTCAATAAACATTGAAGAACACCTGGGGTTTGTTTGCTCCAAGGGAAAACTTCCCTGCCACGGTTCCTGGTTCCCGGTCCTGTTTCCCGGTCCGGTTTGGCTTCGCTATCAGAACAGCTGCTGCCTCCACAGCCGCGCTCAAAGTCCCCGTTGTGACACCGGGATGGCGGGAGAAGGGGGGTGGCGGGGGCGGCAGCGGCGGCGATTGGGGGGGGGCAGTCGGGGCTGGGCGGACAAGCGGCGGCTGCTGCGGCTCCTCAGGCAGCGACAGCAGCAGCGATCGGGGGGACGTGGGGGGCGGACAAGCGGCGGCTGCTGCGGCTCCTCAGGCAGCGAAAGCAGCAGCGATCGGGGGGACGTGGGGGGCGGACAAGCGGCGGCTGTTGCGGCTCCTCAGGCAGCGACAACAGCAGCGATCGGGGGGACGTGGGGGGGCGGACAAGCGGCGGCTGCTGCGGCTCCTCAGGCAGCGACAGCAGCAGCGATCGGGGGGACGTGGGGGGGCGGACAAGCGGCGGCTGCTGCGGCTCCTCAGGCAGCGACAGCAGCAGCGATCGGGGGGACGTGGGGGGCGGACAAGCGGCGGCTGCTGCGGCTCCTCAGGCAGCGACAGCAGCAGCGATCGGGGGGACGTGGGGGGGCGGACAAGCGGCGGCTGCTGCGGCTCCTCAGGCAGCGACAGCAGCAGCGATCGGGGGGACGTGGGGGGGCGGACAAGCGGCGGCTGCTGCGGCTCCTCAGGCAGCGACAGCAGCAGCGATCGGGGGGACGTGGGGGGCGGACAAGCGGCGGCTGCTGCGGCTCCTCAGGCAGCGACAGCAGCAGCGATCGGGGGGACGTGGGGGGCGGACAAGCGGCGGCTGCTGCGGCTCCTCAGGCAGCGACAGCAGCAGCGATCGGGGGGACGTGGGGGGCGGACAAGCGGCGGCTCCTCCGGCCGCGGCCAGGACGTGGCTTCGCCAGCACCGGGGCCCGAGACCGCGCGCTGTGGGGCTGCGGGGCGGGTGTGGGGCCGGGGGTCTCCGGGGGTCCCGCAGCGGCCGCTGTGGGGCGGGATGGGGCGGCTGTGGAATTACCTGTGGGGCACTCATGGGGCTGCTGTAGGGGTCTTAAGAGGCATGTCTGGAGCACTTATGGGGCGACTATGGGGCAGGTGCTGGGCTGCTACAGCGGGACCTGTGGGGCAGCCAGGTATGTGCACCCAGCACCGCGTGCACGCACACGCAGCTACACACTGATGTGTAAGCAAACACGTGGCCACACACACGCACACTTCCACAAGCGTGCCCAGTCCCATCTATTGACAGAAAGGCGTACGTGAAATGTACTGACATGCTTGAGGGTAAACACGTGCGTGGATGTTTGGCACACTGCACACACGCACACGTCTGAACGATGATGCTCCAGCTTTAGCATAAATGGAGCTGACATCAAGGCACTCACATGTGGACAGACCAACGTTTATAGGCACTAAGGCTTTCGCGCACAGGTTCGTCCAAGAACAGGCACATACCTGCAGGCACCTCCGAATGTGTGTTCTGTGCATTCTCTTAAGGGACGCTAGATGGCAGCAAAGACCATGAAATTATTAACCTCAGTCTAACCCTAGGTTTATGACATTTTTTCTTACTATAGATGCGTTTGATGCTAAAAATTCCCCCAAATTGTAATGAATATGCGATAATTGTGTGAATACAAGCATCGCAAGAGCATCCAGTTTTTGGAGCACTTATGGAACATGATAAAGCCAGGCAGAGCCTGACAAAGCGCGACAGAGCCCAACAGGGCTTGACAGAGCCTGATAGAACTCAACAGGGGCCGACAAATCCCGACAGCGCCTGACAGCGAACAGTGGAGTCTGGCCGGGCCTGACAGAGGCTGTCACAGCACGACAGAGCCAGAGGAGCCTGACAGAGCCCAGCAAACCCGGCAGGAATAGACAAGGCCTGGGTGCACAGACCTGGGTGCGTGTGGAAAGGTTTCTGCCTGTTTTCCAGTGAGGAATGGTGTGTGTGCACGTGGACAAACAGAAGGCGAAGCAGCTCGGTTCCAACACTGAAGAAGGCTGCACAGTCACGTAGACACGGGGGCTGCTCCACTCCTGCTCTCCTGCTCTCTTGCAGGACACAGAGGCCTCAGAGCCCTGTTCAGTTCAGTTCAGTTCCATACAATGTTCACTGACTGCAAGAAAATCCCTCAAATCCCCCACAATGTGGGGCTCAAAAGGGAGTCCCCCTGAAAAGAGGGGGTCACAGTCCAAAAATGCCTGAAAATTCCTGGGGGAGGATAAAACTTATTAAACCCTGTAAATATGAGCGTGAGAATTTCAAACAGAGAGAAGTCTGTCGTTTGTATTTATATATTGCAGAATGGTATTCATGTAGATATAAAATGATTTTAAAATAAAACCCCTTTTCTACTCTGTTATATAAAGGATTTGAGAATGTAAAAAATTTCTGTTGATGGTTTTAAGAATACAAACATCTTATCTATTTGTAGATTAAAAAGTGAAGGACTTGAAAAAGAAGAAAATATCTAGATAGGAACTTAAAATAGAAAAAAGTGTGAGTAGGCAGAGCTATGTATAATTACTACGTGTTACATAGTCTAAATAGGTAATAAATATCATCTATATATATCCACTCACACCCGTATACATACCTTTAATTTATTAATAAATGTAAATCGATATCCCAGTCTAAATATATATAATTGTAAATATGTCAAAATCTGTACATTTGAAAAGATACCTGAGTGTTAAAATGGAAGTTTAAATGTATTTAAGTGTAAATAGACACTGGATCAGAGCGCAGCGCGGGACAAACGGGGACGGGTGATGATAGGCGGAGAGAATGGAAATTGACGTGCTTAGCTGGCCAATCAGATTGCGGAGAGGGAAGAGAAGGGGCGGGCCGCGGGGGAAGGGTTGTCTCGAGGGCTTCCCAATGCGCATGCGCAGAAATGGGCGCTGCGAGGTGCACGGGGCGCTCTCGGCGGCCACGTGCGCGCACCGTTGGAGCCCGGAGCGGACTCGCTGCGCCGCTGTTTCTGCGAGGCCCCGGGGAGTGCCCGGCCCGGCCCCGCCCGGCCCGCTCCGCTCCGTCTCAGAGCCGCCTGGAGAGCCGGGTCGGGCAGCCCCTTCTCGGCTCCACCTCTTCCCGAGCTAAGCCACGCCCCCTTGGGGCCGTGCCATGTTGACCGCACCCTCTCCCTACCCCAAGAGGCTCCTCCCATGGGGGCGTGCCCCAGAGAATGCCCACCCCCAGACCACCTCCCATGGGGCGTGACACAGAGGCTCCGCCCCCCCGAGGGGCTCCCCGTGGGCGTGCCCTCTCAGTACCCGCCCCTCGGCACTGACCCCACCCCATGTAGGCGGGGCCACACCCAGCTGCCCCCTCCCATCTGTGACCCATAACCAACCCCATAGCAGCCCTATGGCTGCCCCACAGGTCCCGCTGTAGCAGCCCAGCACCTGCCCCATAGTCGCCCCATAAGTGCTCCAGACATGCCTCTTAAGAGCCCCTACAGCAGCCCCATGAGTGCCCCACAGGTAATTCCACAGCCGCCCCATCCCGCCCCACAGCGGCCGCTGCGGGACCCCCGGAGACCCCCGGCCCCACACCCGCCCCGCAGCCCCACAGCGCGCGGTCTCGGGCCCCGGTGCCGGCGAAGCCACGTCCTGGCCGCGGCCGGAGGAGCCGCCGCTTGTCCGCCCCCCACGTCCCCCCGATCGCTGCTGCTGTCGCTGCCTGAGGAGCCGCAGCAGCCGCCGCTTGTCCGCCCCCCACGTCCCCCCGATCGCTGCTGCTGTCGCTGCCTGAGGAGCCGCAGCAGCCGCCTCTTGTCCGCCCCCCACGTCCCCCCGATCGCTGCTGCTGTCGCTGCCTGAGGAGCCGCAGCAGCCGCCGCTTGTCCGCCCAGCCCCGACTGCCCCCCCCCAATCGCCGCCGCTGCCGCCCCCGCCACCCCCCTTCTCCCGCCATCCCGGTGTCACAACGGGGACTTTGAGCGCGGCTGTGGAGGCAGCAGCTGTTCTGATAGCGAAGCCAAACCGGACCGGGAAACAGGACCGGGAACCAGGAACCGTGGCAGGGAAGTTTTCCCTTGGAGCAAACAAACCCCAGGTGTTCTTCAATGTTTATTGAGAAAGCAGAGTCAGGATGCACCAGTAGTCCGATCAGTGACCTTCTAAGACAAAGTGGGGTCCTGGGATGTCACAATGGGCCCCAGTGACAAAGAGGGTCCCCATGGTGCCACAATGGGCCCTGGGGACAAAGGGAGTCACCAGGATGTCACAATGGGCCCTGGGGACAAGGGGGGTCCCACCCTGTAACAATGGGCCCTGGGGACAAAGTGGGGCCCTGGGATGTCACAATGGGCCCTGGGGACAAATGGGGTCCTGGGACGTCACAATGGGTCCTGGGGATAAAGGGGGTCCCCAGGATGTCACAATGGGCACTTGAGACAAAGGTGGGGTCCCCATTGTGTCACAATGCGTCCCCAGTGACAAGAGGGTTCCCCATGGTGTCACAATGGGCCCTGGGGACAATTGGGGGTCCTGGGATGTCACAATGGGCCCTGAGGACAACAGGGGGTCCCAACGGTGTCAAAATGGGCCCTGGTGACATACGGGGCAGCCCAGGATGTCACAATGGGCCCTGGGGACAAAGAGGGGTCCCCAGGATGTTCACAATGGGCCCTGGAGACAGTGGGGGGTCCAGAAATGTCACAATGGGCCCTGGGGACAAAGGGGGCTCCCCAGGATGTCACAATGGGCTCTGGGGACACAGGGGGTCCCCACGGTGTCACAATGCACCCTGGGGACAATGGGGGGTCCTGGGACGTCACAATGGGCCCTGGGGACAAAGTGAGGTCCTGGGAAGTCACAATGGGCCCCAGTGACAAAGGGGGTCCCAATGGTGCCACAATGGGTCCTGGGGAAAAAGGGCGTCCCCAGGATGTCACAATGGGCTCTGGGGACAAGGGGGGATCCCCATAGTGTTACAATGGGTCCCAGTGACAACGGTGGATCCCACAGTGCCACGGTGGGCCCTGGAGACAAGGGGGGTCCCCACGGTGTCACAATGGGCCTTGGGTACAAAGTGGGGTCCTGGGATGTCACATTGGACCACAGTGACAAAAGGGGTCCCCATGGTGTCACAATGGGCCCTGGGGACAAAGGAGGTCCCCACGGTGCCACAACGGGCCAGAGGGACAAGGCGGTCCCCATGATGTCACAATGGGCCCTGGGGACAATGGGAGGTCCTGGGATGTCACAATGAGCACTGGGGACAAACGGGGGTCCCTATGGTGTCACAATGAGTCCCCAGTGACAAGTGGGGTCCTGAGATGTCACAATGGGTCCTTGGGACAATGGGGGGTCCTGGGATGTCACAATGAGCCCTGGGGACAAACGGGGGTCCCCATGGTGTCACAATGGGTCACCAGTGACAAGGGAGGGTCCCCAGGATGTCACAATGGGCCCTGGGGACAATGGGGGTCCCCATGGTGTATACAATGGGTCCCCAGTGACAAGGGGGGTCCCCAGGATGTCACAATGGGCCCTGGGGACAATTGGGAGGTCCTGGGATGTGACAATGGGCCCTGGAGTCAAAGGGGTGTCCCCATGGTGTCACAATGGGCCCTGGGGACATAGGGGGGTCCTGGGATATCACAATGGGCACTGGGAATAAAGAGGGGGTCCCCAGGGTGCAACTATGGGCCCTGGGGACAAGAGGGTCCCCAGGATGTCACAATGGGTCCGCAGTGACGAGGAGGGTCCCCATGGTGTCACAATGGGTCCGCAGTGACGAGGAGGGTCCCCATGGTGTCACAATTGGCCCTGGGGACAACGGGGGTCCCGATGGTGTCACAATGGGCCCTTGGGAAAAAGGCTGTCCCCTGAATGTCACAATGGGCCCTGGGGACAATGGGGGTCCCAAGGATGTCACAATGGGCTCTGGGGACAATGGGGGGTCCGGGGATGTCACAATGGGCCCTGGGGACAAAGGAGGTCCCCAGGATTTCACAATGGGCCATGGGGACAAGGGGTGTCCTGGAATGTCACAATGGGCACTGGGGACAAAGGGGTCCCCAGGATGTCACAATGGGCACTGGGGAGAAAGGGGGGTCCTGGGATGTCACAATGGGCCCTGGGGACAAAGGGGGCTCACCAGGATGTCACAATGGGCTCTGGGGACAAAGGGGTCCCCAGGATGTCACAATGGGCACTGGGGAGAAAGGGGTGGTCCCCATGGTGTCACAATGGGTCCCCAGTGACAAGGGGAGTCCCCAGAATGTCACAATGGGCCCCGGGGATAAAAGGGGTACCCAGGATGCCACAATGGGCCCTGGGGACAACTGGGCGGTCCCCAGGATGTCACAATGGGCCCTGGAAACAATTGGGGTGTCCTGAGATGTCGCAATGGGCCCTGGGGACAAAGGGGGATCCTGGGACATCACAATGGCCCCTGGGGACAAAGGGAGTCCCCACCCTGTCACAATGGGCCCTGGGGACAAAGGGGGGTCCTGGGACGTCACAATGGGCCCTGGGGACAAAGGAGGTCCCCAGGATTTCACAATGGGCCATGGGGACAAGGGGTGTCCTGGAATGTCACAATGGGCACTGGGGACAAGGGGGTCCCCAGGATGTCACAATGGGCCCTGGGGATGACGGGGGGTCCTGGGACGTCACAATGGGCCCTGGGGACAATGGGGGGTCTTGGGATGTCACAATGAGCCCTGGGCACAACTGGGAGGTCCCTAAATGTCACAATGGGCCCTGGGGACAAAGGGGGTCCCCACGGTGTCACAATGGGCCCAGGGGACAGAGGGGAGTCCCCAGGATGTCACAACGGGCTCTGGGGACCAGGGGCGTCCCGAGGATGTCACAATGGGCCCTGGGGACAAAGTGGGGTCCTGGGAGGTCACAATGTGCCCTGGGCACAAAGGGGGTTTCCAGGATGTCACAATGGGCTCTGGGGACAACAGGGGTCCCGACGGTGTCACAATGGGCCCTTGGGTCAAAGGCTGTCCCCTGAATGTCACAATGGGCCCTGGGGACAATGGGGGTCCCCAGGATGTCACAATGGACCCTGGGGACAATGGGGGGTCCGGGAACGTCACAATGGGCCCTGGGGACAAAGGGGGTCCCCAGGATGTCACAATGGGCCTTCAGTATAAAGTGGGGTCCTGGGATGTCACAATGGGCCCTGGGGACAAAGGGGGGTCCTGGGATGTCACAATGGGCCCTGCGGATCAAGGATGGTGCCCTGGATATCACAATGGGCTCTGGGGACAATTGGGGGTCCTGGAATGTCACAATGGTCCCTAGGGACAAAGGGGGGTCCCTTGGATGTCACAATGGGGCTGGGGACAAAGGGGGTCCTGGGATGTCACAATGGGCCCTGGGGACAAAGGGGGTCCCCAGGTTGTCACAATGGGCCCTGGGGACAAAGGGGGTCCCCAGGTTGTCACAATGGGCCCTGGGGACAAGGGGGTCCTCAGGATGTCACATTGGGCCGTGGGGACAAAGAGGGGTCCCCAGGATTTCACAATGGACCCTGGGGACAAAGGGGGGTCCTGGGACGTCACAATGGGCCCTGGGGACAAAGGGTTCCCCAGGATGTCACAATGGGCTCTGGGGACAAAGGAGGTCCCCAGGATGACACAATGGGCCCTGGGGATGACGGGGGGTCCTGGGACGTCACAATGGGGCCTGGGGACAATGGGACGTCCTGATATGTTACAATGAACCCTGGGCACAATTGGGGGGTCCTTAGATACCACAATGGGCCCTGTGGACAAAGGGGGTCCCCACGGTGTCACAATGGGCTCTGGGGACAAAGGGGAGTCCCCAGTATGTCACAATGGGCCCTGGAGACAATGAGGGGTCCTGGGGACAACGGGGGTCCCGACGGTGTCACAATGGGCCCTAGGGACAAAGGCTGTCCCCTGAATGTCACAATGGGCCCTGTGGACAATGGGGGTCCCCAGGATGTCACAATGGGCTCTGGGGACAATGGGGGATCCGGGGACGTCACAATGGGCCCTGGGGACAAAGGGGGTCCCCAGGACGTCACAATGGGCCCCAGTGACAAAGGGGGTCCCAATGGTGCCACAATGGGTCCTGGGGAAAAAGGGGGTCCCGAGGATGTCACAATGGGCTCTGGGGACAAGGGGGGGTCCCCAGGATGTCACAATGGGCTCTGGGGACAAGGCGGGGTCCCCATAGTGTTACAATGGGTCCCCAGTGACAAGGGTGGTCCCCAGGATGTCACTATGGGCCCTGGGGACAAAGGGGGTCCTGGGACTTCACTATGGGCCCTGGGGACAAGGGGGTCCCCAGGATGTCACAATGGGCCCTTAGGACAAGGGGGGTCCCCAAGGTGTCACAATGGGCCCTGGGGACAATGGGGAGTCCTGGGACATCACAACAGGCCTGGGGACAAGGGGGATCTCCACCCTGTCACAATGGGCCCTGGGGACAAAGGGGGGTCCTGGGATGTCACAATTGGCCCTGGGGACAAAGGGGGTCCCCATGGTGCCACAATGGGCCCTGGGGACAAAGGGGAGTCCCCAGGATGTCACAATGGGCCCTGAGGACAAGGGGAGGTCCCCATGGTGTCACAATGGGTCCTCAGTGAGAAGGGGGTCCCCCATGGTGTCACAATGGGCCCTGGGGACAAGGGGGATCCCCAGGGTGTCACAATGGACCCTGGGGAGAAGGGTTTAGGGGGTTGTGTTAGGGGGTTGGAGGATTAGGTGGTGCAGGATTTGGGGGTGCAAGGATTTTGCGGGGCCTGATTTGTGGCTGCAGAGTCTGGGGTTGCAGGTTCCAGGGGTGCAGGATTTGGGGGTTCAGGGTTTAGGGCAGTAGGGTCTTTGGGTGCAGGAGTTTGGGGTGCCGGGTTTGGGGGCCAGGATTTGGGGTTGCAGGATTTAGGGGTGCAGTGGTTTGGAGTGCAGTGTTTTGGGGTGCAGGGTTTGGGGAAGGAGGATATGGGGGTGCAGGGTATAGGAGAGCAGGATCTTGGGGTGCAGGGGTTTGGGGTGGGGGGCTTGGTAGGGCAGGGTTTGGGGGTGGAAATTTTATTGGGTAGGGCTGGGGGTGCAGGATTTGGGGGTGAAGGGGTTGTGGGGTGCAGGGTTGTGGGGTGCAGGGTTTGGGAGATCGGTATGTGGGGATGGAGGATTTGGGGGTGCAGGGTTTGGAGCAGCAGAATCTGGGGGTGCAGAGTTGGGGGGTGCAAGATTGGGGGTAGCAGGGTTTTGGGGAGCAGGGTTTCGGGGTCAGGCTTTAGGGGGACAGGGTTTGGGGGGCAGGGTTGGGAGGGATGATTTTGGGGTGCAGGGTTTAGGGCAGCAGGATCTTGGGGTGAAGGGGTTTGGGGTGAAGGGTTTGGTAGGACAGGATTTGGGGTGCAGGTTTTTAGGGTGCAACTTGTGGGGGTCAGGATTTGGGGTACAGGGTTTGGGGGTGCAGGGTTTAGTGGTGCAGGGTTTGGGGGTGCAGGTCTTGGGGAGGCAGAATTAGGGTGCAAGACTTGAGGGTGCAGGGTTTGGGGGTTTGGGACATGGGGCTGGAGGATTTGGGGGTGCAGGATTTGGGGTGCAGTGTGTGGGGGTGTGTCCTGGTTTTGTTAAAAACAAGTTTCTCTTTTAGTGAATTTGCCTGTCAGCTCAAGCCTTCATGTCAACTGCATTTTCCTGGAGAACCCAACACATGTTTTGGTTAAACCCAGCAAGGGAATGCAAACTTATTGATAAGCACGGGTGGACATCTCGCGAGAGGGGCAACGAGAAACTGGTGATCGAGAGACTGACCAACGGTGAATAACATTCCATTCACGTGAATACTTCATATAAAAGTGGGAGATCACGAGGATCTCGGCCCTTTTCTCCTCATGGCCGACATTAGGAGAGGACCTTGCTGGTCGTCCCTGCGAACTGAGGCCAGTGAGAGACTGAATCCAGCTCCGGTTGGCTGCAGAGTCTGATCCAGGACTTTGGGTGCTGGCTCTGCAGTTGCTGAGACTTACAAGATGGGTTTTGTATATTTGTATCATTTTCTCTGTTCTCATCAGTAGCATCAGTAAAACATCTTGAACTTTTCCAGCTCTCTCCCCTCTGTGCTTCTTCCCCTCCCGATCGCCTGTGCTGAGTGGGAAGGGGGGAGAGGGAGGGGCAAAAGGGGGAAGTGGGGGGGAGAGGAGGTTGACAACACATCTGCCAGGGTTTGATTGTCACCCCGCAATCCTAACCCTCGACAGATAATTGGCGCCCAACGTGGGGCCAGAGAACGGGGTAAATTTGGAGATTTTTGGCTTTTCTACTGCTCTGACGTACCTTTCAATTTTCTTGGCACGGTGCCAACTCATAGAGTTGTGATACTCGCGCGTCTGTTTGATTCGGATATTATTTAGTCGTGATGATGATCCTGTGTGGTTTGGCACTGGTTTATTTCATTATACTGCAGCCGCTAATGTATTTTTACTCGTTTTTGCTTTACCTTGAAAAACCTCCAGGAGAGATTAAAGAGCAGAATGGCTCTATATTTGCTAATTGGTCAAGCGAATCTTTAGAAAGGCTGACTAACAATACTTTTGTGTTTTCGCTAGGACAGTTTGCAAATGTTTTAGAGAACTTTGAATACCCTTGGAGCTTTGATAGAACTGTGATGGTGTTATCTGGTTTGCTGAATGTGTGTCAGTTTGTGTTACTGTTAAGAGAAATGAGGTTCAATAGGAGGTTTGCGTCTCTTCTTAGTCCTGAGATTTGCGGTGCGCCTTCGGAAGCTTTAGCAAAAAGCACTCCTGGCCGCTCGAGAAAAGGCAAAACAGCCAAAGCTGCTGCTGCAGCCACTGCCCCCCAACCGCGGCTTCGCAGGCTGAAGCTCCAGCTCCTCCGCATTGCTCCTCTGCCAAGGGCGCTGCAGATAACGTTACTTCTCCAGCCTCAAAGGCTGACAAGGCAGCCCCCCCGCCTTCACACACTGGGCACTGTTGCTGCTGTAACCACAGCAATCACTGTGACAGTCATTCAGACTCTGAAAATGAATCAAATGATGGTGAACCCATATCAGCATCAGTTGCTGGTTGTAAGAAAGTCACTAGAAAGACCACCCGTGCAGCAGGTGATGGCACAGGGCCAACATCAACCCAAGGGGCATCATCATCAGGACAGGGAGGAGATGAAGTGACCACCACTCGGTCCTTTTCTCCAGGTGAGCTGAGAGATCTGCGAAAAGACTTCAGTCGTCGTGAAGGCGAGAATATTTTAACCTGGCTGCTGCGATGCTGGGACAATGGGGCAGAAACAATTGAATTGGAAGGTGGTGAAGCCAGGCAGCTGGGATCTCTGTCAAAAGATTCCACCATTGATAGGGCAATTTCAAGAGAGTCTAATGCCGCTACTCTCTGGACCCGACTCCTGCAGCTATGAAAGTCAGATTTCCCTACAAGGAAGATTGTATATCCACGTTAGGGAAATGGAATACAATGGAGAGAGGTATCCAGTTCCTGAGAGAATGAGCTGTGCGAGAGATCATCTACCTAGGACCAAACAGCCAAGAGGGGACAGACCCAGATAGAATCAATTGTACACGATCTATGTGGCGCAGATTTGTACAAAGTGCACCACCTGCATATGCTAAGTCATTGGCAGGAATGGTCTGGTCAGCTAGAGGTGTACAAGAAATTAATGAAGTGATTGAGCAGCTCCGGAACTTTGAGGACAGCCTTGCTGGTTCTCTACGGGCTTGTGTCTCCGCTGTGGAGAAACTGTGTGAAAAATCTGATGACCGGTTTGAAAAGCTGCTGCAAGAAATCCAAGAGCTCAGAGCAGACTCGTACCGTTCACGACCTGCACAAACCTATGTTTCAGCTGTTAGGAGAAGGCGTTTCCAATCTCGAGAGAGAGGGCAGAGGCAGCCCACAAAAAGAGGTTCACTGTGGTTCTTCCTACATGAGCAGGGAGAAAACATGAACAAGTGGCATGGAAGGCCGACCTCAGAACTTCAGGAACGAGTACGTGAGATAAAAGGAAAAACTCCTAGGAAGGTGGCTGCTCCAGTTTACAAAAGGAGCAGAAGAGATTCTGATGCTCTTGAAGGAACCTCTAATTCACACCCGGAGACTGTGCAAAACAGGAATTAGAGGTGCCCTGCCTCCAACCAGGTGGAGGAAAGGGATAACAGAGTTTATTGGACTGTACAAATACAATGGCCTGGTACAACACAACCCCAGGAGTACAAAGCTTTAGTGGACACTGGTGCTCAGTGCACAATAATTCCTTCTAATTATAAAGGAACGCAATCCATCAATATTGTTGGAGTGACTGGGGGATCCCAGGAGCTGACTGTTGTAGAGGCTGAAATGAGCCTAACTGGAAAGAACTGGCAAAAGCATCCCATTGTGACTGGTCCAGATGCTCCGTGCATCCTTGGCATAGACCACCTCAGGAGAGGGTATTTTAAGGACCCAAAAGGGTATAGGTGGGCATTTGGTATAGCAGCTGTGGACACTGAGAAAACTGAACAACTGTCTGATTTGCCTGGTCTTTCAGATGACCCTTCTGTTGTAGGACTGCTGATGGTTGACGGTCAGCAGTGCCAATTGCTACCACGACGGTGCATCGCCGGCAATATCGCACCAATCGAGACTCTTTGATTCCTATACAGAAGCTGATCCGTCAATTGGAAAGCCAGGGTGTGATCAGTAAGACCCGCTCACCTTTTAACAGCCCAGTCTGGCCAGTGCGTTAGTCTGGTGACGAGTGGAGACCAACTGTAGGCTATCGTGGCCTGAATGAAGTTACAGCACACTGAGTGCTGCTGTGCCTGACATGCTAGAACTGCAATTTGAACTGGAGTCAAAGGCAGTGAAGTGCGATGCTACAATTGACATTGCTCATGCATTTTTCTCTATTCCTGCAGCAGCAGAGTGCAGGCCGCAGTTTGCTTTCACCTGGAGGGGCATCCAGTACACATGGAATCGCTTGTCCCAGGGGTGGAAACACAGTCCTACCATCTGCCATGGGCTGATCCAGACCACGCTGGAGCAAGGTGAAGCTCCAGAACACTTGCAATACATTGATGACATCATCGTATGGGGCGACACAGCGAAAGAAGTCTTCAAAAAAGGTGAGAGAATAATTCCTGTTCTTTTGGATGCTGGTTTTGCCATAAAACGAAGCAAGGTCAAGGGACCTGCACGGGAGATCCAGTTTTTAGGAATAAAATGGCAAGATGGCCGTCGTCAGATCCCAGTGGATGTGATCAACAAAACTGCAGCAATGTCTCCACCTACTAATAAAAAGGAGACACAGACTTTCTTGGGCGTTGTAGGTTTTTGGAGAATGCACATTCCTGACTACAGCCACATTGTGAGCCTATCGAGTGACTCGTAAAAAGAACCAATTTGAGTGGGGCCCTGAACAACGCCAAGCCTTTGAACAAATGAAGCGTGAGATAACTCATGCGGTGGCCCTTGGACCAGTCCGAACTGGACCAGATGTTAAAAATGTGCTCTACACCGCAGCCGGAGATAATGGACTTACCTGGAGCCTCTGGCACAAAGCACCAGGAGAAACCCGAGGTCGACCCTTAGGTTTTTGGAGTCGAGGATACAAAGGATCTGAGGCCAACTGTACTCCAACTGAAAAGGAGATACTGGCAGCATATGAAGGAGTTCGAGCTGCTTCAGAAGTGATGGGCACTGAAGCACAGCTCCTCCTGCACCTCGACTGCCGGTGCTGAGCTGGGTGTGCAAAGGGACGGTTCCCTCTCCACATCATGGCACCGAAGTTACATGGAGTAAATGGATTGCACTGATCACGCAATGAGCTCGGATTGGAAGTCCCAACCGTCCAGGGATATTAGAAGTGATTACAGACTGGCCAGAAAGCAAAGACTTTGGGATGTCTGCAGATGAGGAGGAAGTAAAACGTGCTGAAGAAGCACCACCATATAATCCGCTTTCAGAGACTGATAAGCAGTGTGCACTGTTCACAGGTGGATCCTGTCGTCTGTAGGAAAACATCGAAGGTGAAAGCTGCTGTGTGGAGTCCCACACGACAAGTTACAGAAGCCACTGAAGGACAAGGTGAATCCAGTCAGTTTGCAGCAGTGAAAGCCATCCAGCTGGCTTTGGACATTGCCGAACGAGAGAAGTGGCCAATGCTTTGTCTCTATACTGACTCATGGATGGGAGCAAATGCCTTGTGGGGGTGGCTACGGCAATGGAAGAAAAGCAACTGGCAGCGCAGAGGTGAAACCATTGGGAACCACGCTGTGGGAAGACATTGCTGCTCGGCTGGAGAGCCTGCCTGGGGAAGTTGGTCATGTAGATGCTCATGTGCCTAAAAGTCGAGCCACCGAGGAACATCTAAACAACCAACAAGCGGATCAAGCTGCTAAGATTAAAGTAGCTGAGGTGGACTTGGACTGGCAACATAAAGGTGAACTTTTCCTAGCTCGGTGGGCCCATGGTGCTTCAGGGCATCAAGGTAGAGATGCAACATGAAAATGGGCTCGTGATCGAGGGGTGGATTTAACTATGGACACTGTTTCACAGGTTATTCATGAATGTGAAACTTGCGCCGAAATCAAACAAGCAAAACGGTTAAAACCTGTATGGTATGGGGGGCGATGGTTAAAGTATAAGTATGGAGAAGCTTGGCAGATTGATTATATTACACTTCCACAAACACGTCAAGGTAAGCGTTATGTACTTACAATGGTGGAAGCAACCACTGGATGGTTGGAAACATCTGCCGTACCTCATGCTACAGCCCGAAATACCATCTTGGGCCTTGAGAAGCAAGTCCTTTGGTGGCCGGGTACGCCAGAAAGAATTGAATCAGACAATGGTACTCATTTCAAAACCAGTATTATAGACAATTGGGCCAAAGAACATGGTATTGAGTGGGTATATCATATTCCATATCATGCACCAGCCTCTGGGAAAATTGAAAGGTACAATGGTTTGTTAAAAACTACACTAAAGGCACTGGGTGGTGGAGCCTTTAAAAACTGGGATTCACATTTAGCAAAAGCCACTTGGTTGGTCAACACCAGGGGATCAACCAATCGAGCCGGGCCTGCCCAATCAGAAATTCTATGGACTGTGGAAGGAGATAAAGTCCCTGTAGTACACATGGAAAATATGTTAGGAAAGGCAGTCTGGGTTCCTCCTGCCTCAGGCACAGGCAAACCTATTCGTGGGATTGTTTTTGCCCAGGGACCTGGCAGCACCTGGTGGGTGATGCTTAAGGATGGAGAAGTTCGGTGTGCACCTCAAGGGGATTTGATTTTAGGTGAAAATATGCAATGCTGAACTGTACGATGTGAATTGCCGCACTAACAATGTTTAATAAGTGTCTTTCAGATCAAGACAATGGTGATGAAACCAGCGCTGGCTTCTTCGAGTGGCGCCCGACACCTTCTTGGAAGTTGGTGTCCTTAACCCACCAACAGGGGTCATGAGATGCACTTGGACCATTTTCCCTGCCCTGGGAGACTGTGGTGACAAAATGAACTTAATGAACTTTTCAAAGGATGGTCCACTGATTAATTACTCCTGTGTATATATGTACATATGTATATATATATAGTAGTAGTGATTAATTAGATTGTATTGATAGATTGTATTGATAAGGTTTAAGTATTCAGTGAATGTCATATGATAAGGGGTGGAATGTCCTGGTTTTGTTAAAAACAAGTTTCTCTTTTAGTGAATTTGCCTGTCAGCCAAAGCCTTCATGTCAGCTGCATTTTCCTGGAGAACCCGACACATGTTTTGGTTAAACCCAGCAAGGGAATGCAAACTTATTGACAAGCACAGATGGACATCTCGCGAGAGGGGCAACGAGAAACTGGTGATCGAGAGACTGACCAACGGTGAATAACATTCCATTCACGTGAATACTTCATATAAAAGTGGGAGATCACGAGGATCTCGCCCCTTTTCCCTTTCTCCCTTTTTTCCTCATGGCCGACATCAGGAGAGGACCTTGCTGGTCGTCCCTGCGAACGGAGGCCAGTGAGAGACTGAATCCAGCTCCGGTTGGCTGCAGAGTCTGATCCAGGACTTTGGGTGCTGGCTCTGCAGTTGCTGAGACTTACAAGATTGGTTTTGTATATTTGTATTATTTTCTCTGTTCTTATCAGTAGCATCAGTAAAACATCTTGAACTTTTCCAGCTCTCTTCCCTCTGTGCTTCTTCCCCTCCCGATCGCCTGTGCTGAGTGGGAAGGGGGGAGAGGGAGGGGCAGAAGGGGGAAGTGGGGGGGAGAGGAGGTTGACAACACATCTGCCAGGGTTTGATTGTCACCCCGCAATCCTAACCCTCGACAGGGACAAAGGGGGACCCAGGATGTCACAATGGGCCCTGGGGACAAAGGGCGGTCGCCAGGATATCACAATGGGCTCTGGTGACAATGGGGTCCTCAGGATGTCACAATTGGCCCTGGGGACAAGTTGGAGTGCCCTGAATTTCACAATGGGCCCTGGGGACAAAGAGGGCTCCCCAGCATATCACAATGGGCCCTGGGGACAATGGGGGGTCCTGGGACGTCACAATGGGCCCTGGGGACAAGGGGGGGTCCCCAGGATGTCACAATGGGCCCTGGGGACAAAGAGCGTCCCCAGCATGTCACAATGGGCCCTGGGGACAAAGGGTGTCCCCACGGTATCAGAATGGGCCCTGGGGACAAAGGGGGTCCCCACCGTATCAGAATGGGCCCTGGGGACAAAGGGGGGTCCCCTGAATGTCACAATGGGCCCTGGGGACAATGGGGGGTCCTGGGATGTCTCAATGAGCCCTGCGGACAAGGGTGGTACCCACGGTGTCACAATGGGCCCTGGGCACAACGGGGGGTCCCCATAGTGTCACAATGGGTCCTGGGGACAATGGGGGGTCCTGGGACGTCACAATGGGCCCTGGGGACAAGGGGGGGTCCCCAGGATGTCACAATGGGCCCTGGGGAAAAAGAGGGGTCCCCTGAATGTCAAAATGGGCCCTGGGGACAAGGGGGTGCAGAGGATGTCACAATGGGCCCGGGGGACAATGGGGGGTCCTGGGATGTCACAATGGGCCCTGGGGACAATGGGAGTCCCCAGGGTGTCACAATGGGCCTTGGGAACAAGGGGGTCCCCCAGATATCACAATGGGCCCTGGGGACAATGTAAGGTCCTGGGCTGTCACAATGGACCCTGAGGAAAAGGGGGGTCCCCAGGATGTCACAATGAAGTCTTGGGACAAAGGGGGTCCCCAGGATGTCACAATGGGCCCTGGGGACAAAGCGGGGGTCCTGGAATCTCACAATGGGCCCCAGTGACAAAGGGGGTCCCTATGGTGCCACAATGGGCCCTGGGGACAAAGGGGGTCCCCTGGATGTCACAATGGGCTCTGGGGACAAGGAGGGTCCCCAGGATGTCACAATGGGCCCTGGGGACAAAGGGGGTCCCCACGGTATCAGAATGGGCCCTGGGGACAAGGGGGGTCCCCTGAATGTCACAATGGGCCCTGGGGACAATGGGGGGTCCTGGGATGTCACAATGAGCCCTGCAGACAAGGGTGGTACCCACAGTGTCACAATGGGCCCTGGGCACAAGGGGGGGTCCCCATAGTGTCACAATGGACCCTGGGGACAAGGGGGTGCCGAGGATGTCACAATGGGCCCTGGGGACAATGGGGGGTCCTGGGACCGCACAATGGGCCCTGAGGACAATGGTGGGTCCCCTGAATGTCAAAATGGGCCCTGGGGACAAAGGGGGGTCCGCAGGATGTCACAATGGGCACTGGGGACAAAGGGGGGGTCCCCAGGATGTCACAATGGGCCCCGGGGACAATGTGGGGTCCTGGGATTTCACAATGGGCCCCAGTGACAAAGGGGGTCCCCTGAATGTCACAATGGGTCCTGGGGACAATGGGGGGTCCTGGGACGTCACAATGGGCCCTGGGGACAAGCGGGGGTCCCCAGGATGTCACAATGGGCCCTGGGGACAAAGAGGGGTCCCCTGAATGTCACAATGGGCCCTGGGGACAGGGGGGTGCAGTGGATGTCACAATGGGCCCTGGGGACAATGGGGGGCATCCAGGATGTCAGAATGAGTCATGAGGACAAGGGGGGGTCCCCATGGTGTCACAATGGGTCCCCAGTGACAAGGAGGGGTCCCCATGGTGTCACAATAGGCCCTGGGGACAAAGTGGGGTCCAAGAATGTCACAATGGGCCCTGGGGACAAAAGGGGTTGCCATAGTGCCACAATGGGCCCTGGGGTCAAAGGGGGTCCCCATGGTGCTACAATGGGCCCTGGGGACAAAGGGGGGTTCTGGGATGTCACAATGGGCCCTGGGGACAAAGGGGGTGTCCCCATGGTGCCACAACGGGCCCTGGGAGCAAGGGGGTGGCCAGGATGTCACAATGGGTCCTGGGGAAAATGGGGGGTGCCCAGGATGTCACAATGGACCCTGAGGACAAGCGGGGGTCTCCATGGTGTCACAATGGGCCCCAGTGACAAAGGGGGTCCCCTGAATGTCACAATAGGTCGTGGGGACAATAGGGGGTCTTGGGACGTCACAATGGGCCCTGGGGACAAGGAGGGATCCCCAGGATGTCACAATGGGCCCTGGGGACAATGGGGGGTCCTGGGACGTCACAATGGGCCCTGGGGACAAGGGGGGATCCCCAGGATGTCACAATGGGCCCTGGGGACAAAGAGGGGTCCCCTGAATGTCACAATGGGCCCTGGAGACAAGGGGGTGCAGAGGATGTCACGATGGGCCCTGGAGACAATGGGGGGTCCTGGGACATCACAATGGGCCCTGGGGACAAGGAGGGATCCCCAGGATGTCACAATGGGCCCTGGGGACAATGGGGGGTCCTGGGACGTCACAATGGGCCCTGGGGACAAGGGGGAGTCCCCAGGATGTCACAATGGGCCCTGGGGACAAGGGGGTGCAGAGGATGTCACGATGGGCCCTGGAGACAATGGGGGGTCATGGGACATCACAATGGGCCCAGGGAAAAGGAGGGATCCCCAGGATGTCACAATGGGCCCTGGGGACAATGGGGGGTCCTGGGACGTCACAATGGGCCCTGGGGACAAGGGGGGGTACCCAGGATGTCACAATGGGCCCTGGGGACAAGGGCGTGCCGAGGATGTCACAATGGGCCCTGGGGACAATGGGGGGTCCTGGGATGTCACAATGGGCCCTGGGGACAAGGTGGGGTCCCCAGGATGTCACAATGGGCCTTGGGAACAAGGGGGTCCCCCAGATATCACAATGGGCCCTGGGGACCATGTAAGGTCCTGGGCTGTCACAATGGACCCTGAGGACAAGGGGGGACCCCAGGATGTCACAATGAAATCTTGGGACAAAGGGGGTCCCCAGGATGTCACAATGGGCCCTGGGGACAAAGGGGGTCCCCACGGTGTCAGAATGGGCCCTGGGGACAAGGGGGGTCCCCTGAATGTCACAATGGGCCCTGGGGACAATGGGGGGTCCTGGGATGTCACAATGAGCCCTGGGGACAAGGGGGTGCCGAGGATGTCACAATGGGCCCTGGGGACAATGGGGGGTCCTGGGATGTCACAATGAGCCCTGGGGACAAGGGGGTGCCGAGGATGTCACAATGGGCCCTGGGGACAATGGGGGGTCCTGGGACCTCACAATGGGCCCTGAGGACAATGGTGGGTCCCCTGAATGTCAAAATGGGCCCTGGGGACAAAGGGGGGGTCCGCAGGATGTCACAATGGGCACTGGGGATAAAGGGGGGGTCCCCATGGTGTCACAATGGGCCCAAGTGACAAGGAGTGTCCCCACGGTGCCACGATGGGTCCTCGGGACAAGGGCGTCCCCCAGATGTCACAATGGGCCCTGGGGACAAGGGAGATCCCCATGGTGTCACAATAAGCCCTGGGGACAAAGGGTGGTCCTGGGACATTTCAATGGGCCCTGGGGACAAAGGGGGGACCCCAGGATGTCACAATGGGCCATGGGGACAAAGGGGGGTCCCCATGGTGTCACAATGGGCCCTGGGGACAAGGGGGTCCCCCAGATATCGCAATGGGCCCTGGGGACAAAGTAAGGTCCTGGGCTGTCACAATGGACCCTGAGGACAAGGGGGGTCCCCCAGATGTCACAATGGGCCCTGGGGACCAGGGGGGGTCCTGGGATGTCACAATGGGCCCCAGTGACAAAGAGGGTCCTCATGGTGCCACAATGGGCCCCAGTGACAAAGGGGGTCCCCTGGATGTCACAATGGGCTCTGGGGACAATGGGGGGTCCTGGGACGTCACAATGGGCCCTGAGGACAATGGTGGGTCCCCTGAATTCAAAATGGGCCCCAGTGACAAACGGGGGCCCCTGAATGTCACAATGGGCCCTGGGGACAATGGGGGGTCCCGGGACGTCACAATGGGCCCTGGGGACAAGGAGGGATCCCCAGGATGTCACAATGGGCCCTGGGGACAATGGCGGGTCCTGGGACGTCACAATGGGCCCTGGGGACAAGGGGGGGTCCCCTGGATGTCACAATGGGCCCTGGGGACAAGGAGGGATTCCCAGGACGTCACAATGGGCCCTGGGGACAAGGGGGTGTCCCCAGGATGTCACAATGGGCCCTGCGGACAAGGGTGGTACCCACGGTGTCACAATGGGCACTGGGCACAAGGTGGGGTCCCTATAGTGTCACAATGGGTCCTGGGGACAATGTGGGGTCCTGGGATGTCACAATGGGCGCCAGTGACAAACGGGGGCCCCTGAATGTCACAATGGGCCCTGGGGACAATGGGGGGTCCCGGGACGTCACAATGGGCCCTGGGGACAAGGAGGGATCCGCAGGATGTCACAATGGGCCCTGGGGACAAAGAGGCGTCCCCTGAATGTCACAATGGGCCCTGGGGACAAGGGGGTGCCGAGGATGTCACAATGGGCCCTGGGGACAAGGGAGATCCCCATGGTGTCACAATAAGCCCTGGGGACAAAGTGGGGTCCTGGGATGTCACAATGGGCCCTGGGGACAATGGGGGTCCTGGGACGTCACAATGGGCCCTGGGGACAATGGGGGTCCCCACGGTGCCACGATGGGTCCTGGGGACAAGGGCGTCCCCCTAGATGTCACAATGGGCCCTGGGGACAATGGGGTTGCCCAGGATGTCACAATGGGCACTGGGGACAAAGGGGGGGTCCCCATGGTGTCACAATGGGTCCCCAGTGACAAGGAGGGTTCCCCATGGTGTCACAATAGGCCCTGGGGACAAAGTGGGGTCCTAGAATGTCACAATGAGCCCTGGGGACAAAGGGGGGTCCTGGGATGTCACAATGGGCCCTGGGGACAAGAGGGGATTCCTAGGATGTCACAATGGGCCCTGGGGACTAATGTGGTCCCCACGGTGTCACAATATGTCCTGGAGACAAAGAGGGGTCCCCAGGATGTCACAATGGGCCCTTGGGACAATGGGGTTCCTGGGATGTCACAATGGGTCCCCAGTGACAAAGGGGGTCCCCAGGATGTCTCAATGGGCCCTGAGGACAATGGGAGGTCCCCATGGTGTCACAATGGGTCCCCAGTGACAAGGGAGGTCTCCACAGTGCCAGGATGGGTCCTGGGGACAAGGAGGTCCCCAGGATGTCACAATGGGCCGTGGGGACAAAGAGGCTCCCCAGGTTGTCACAATGGGACCTGGGGACAAGGGGGTCTCCAGGAACTCACAATGGGCTCTGGGGACAATGGAGGTTCCCCAGGATGTTCACAATAGGCCCTGAGGACAAGGGGTGGTCCCCATGCTGTCACAATGGGTCTCCAGTGACAAGGGGGTCCCCAAGGTGTCACAATGGGCCCTGGGGACAATGGGGGGTCCTGGGACGTAAAAATAGGCCCTGGGGACAAGGGGGTTCCCCACAGTGTCACAATGGGCCCTGGGGACAAAGGGGGTCCGCACGGTGTTACAATGGTCCCGGGGGACAAAGGGGGATGCCCAGGATGTCACAATGGGCCCTGAGGACAAAGAGGGGTCCCCTGAATGTCACAATGGGCCCTGGGGACAAGGGGGTGCAGAGGATGTCACAATGGGCCCTGGGGACAATGGGGGGTCCTGGGATGTCACAATGGGCCCTGGGGACAAGGAGGGATCCCCAGGATGTCACAATGGGCCCTGGGGACAAGGGGGGGTCGCCAGGATGTCACAATGGGCCCTGGGGACAAAGTAAGGTCCTGGGATGTCACAATGGGCCCTGGGGACAAGGGGGGGTCCCCAGGATGTCACAATGGGCCTTGGGAACAAGGGGGTCCCCCAGATATCACAATGGGCCCTGGGGACAATGTAAGGTCCTGGGCTGTCACAATGGACCCTGAGGACAAGGGGGGTCCCCAGGATGTCACAATGAAGTCTTGGGACAAAGGGGGTCCCCAGGATGTTCACAATGGGCCCTGGGGACCAGGGGGGGTCCTGGGATGTCACAATGGGCCCCAGTGACAAAGGGGGTCCCTATGGTGCCACAATGGGCCCTGGGGACAAAGGGGGTCCCCTGGATGTCACAATGGGCTCTGGGGACAAGGAGGGTCCCCAGGATGTCACAATGGGCCCTGGGGACAAAGAGGATCCCCAGCATGTCACAATGGGCCCTGGGGACAAAGGGGGTCCCCACGGTATCAGAATGGGCCCTGGGGACAAGGGGGGTCCCCTGAATGTCACAATGGGCCCTGGGGACAATGGGGGGTCCTGGGATGTCACAATGAGCCCTGCAGACAAGGGTGGTACCCACGGTGTCACAATGGGCCCTGGGCACAAGGGGGGGTCCCCATAGTGTCACAATGGACCCTGGGGACAAGGGGGTGCCGAGGATGTCACAATGGGCCCTGGGGACAATGGGGGGTCCTGGGACCTCACAATGGGCCCTGAGGACAATGGTGGGTCCCCTGAATGTCAAAATGGGCCCCGGGGACAAAGGGGGGTCCGCAGGATGTCACAATGGGCACTGGGGATAAAGGGGGGGTCCCCATGGTGTCACAATGGGCCCAAGTGACAAGGAGGCTCCCCACGGTGCCACGATGGGTCCTGGGGACAAGGGCGTCCCCCAGATGTCACAATGGGCCCTGGGGACAATGGGGTTGCCCAGGATGTCACAATGGGCCCTGGGGACAATGGGAGGCCCCAAGGCGTTCAGAACGAGCCCTGGGGACAAAGTGGAATCCTGGAATGTCACAATGGCCCCCAGTGACAAAGGGGTTCCCCATGGTGCCACAATGGGCCCTGGGGACAAAAGGGGTCCCCAGGATTTCACAATAGCACTGGGGACAAAGGGGGGTCATGGGATGTCACAATGGGCTCCAGTGACAAAGAGGGTCCTCATGGTGCCACAATGGGCCCTGGCGACAAAGGGGGTCCCCAGGATGTCACAATGGGCCCTGGGGACTAAGTGGGGTCCCCTGAATGTCACAATGGGCCGTGGGGACAATGGGGGGTCCTGGGACGTCACAATGGGCCCCAGTGACAAGGGGGCGCAGAGGATGTCACAATGGGCCCTGGGGACAATGTCGAGTCCTGGGACGTCACAATGGGCCCTGGGGACAAGGGGGGGTCCACAGGATGTCACAATGGGCCCTGGGGACAAAGGGGGGTCTTGGGATGTCAAAATGGGCCCTGGGGACAAAGGGGGTGTCCCCATGGTGCCACAACGGGCCCTGTGAGCAAGGGGATGGCCAGGATGTCACAATGGGTCCTGGGGAAAATGGGGGGTGCCCAGGATGTCACAATGGGCCCTGGGGACAATGGGGGGACCTGGGACGTCACAATGGGCCCTGGGGACAAGGGGGTTCCCCAGGATGTCACAATGGGCCCTGGTACCAAGGGGGTGCCGAGGATGTCACAATGGGCCCTGGGGACAATGGGGGGTCCTGGTATGTCACAATGGGCCCTGGGGACAAGGGGGGGTCCCCAGATATCACAATGGGCCCTGGGGACAATGGGGGGTCCTTGGATGTCACAATGGGCCCCAGTGACAAAGGGGGTCCCTATGGTGCCACAATGGGCCCTGGGGACAAAGGGGGTCCCCTGGATGTCACAATGTGCTCTGGGGACAAGGAGGGTCCCAGGATGTCACAATGGGCCCTGGGGACAAAGGGGGTCCCCTGGATGTCACAATGGGCTCTGGGGACAAGGAGGGTCCCCAGGATGTCACAATGGGCCCTGGGGACAAAGAGCGTCCCCAGCATGTCACAATGGGCCCTGGGGACAAAGGGGGGTCCCCTGAATGTCACAATGGGCCCTGGGGACAATGGGGGGTCCTGGGATGTCACAATGAGCCCTGCAGACAAGGGTGGTACCCACGGTTTCACAATGGGCCCTGGGCACAAGGGGGGGTCCCCATAGTGTCACAATGGGTCCTGGGGACAAGTGGGGTCCCCAGGATGTCACAATGGGCCCTGGGGACAATGGGGGGTCCTGGGATGTCACAATGGGCCCTGGGGACAAGGGGGTGCCTAGGATGTCACAATGGGCCCTGGGGACAATGGGGGGTCCTGGGACCTCACAATGGGCCCTGAGGACAATGGTGGGTCCCCTGAATGTCAAAATGGGCCCTGGGGACAAGGAGGGATCCCCAGGATGTCACAATGGGCCCTGGGGACAAGGGGGTGTCCCCAGGATGTCACAATGGGCCCTGCGGACAAGGGTGGTACCCACGGTGTCACAATGGGCACTGGGCACAAGGGGGGGTCCCTATAGTGTCACAATGGGTCCTGGGGACAAGTGGGGTCCCCTGAAAGTCACAATGGGCCCTGGGGACAATGTGGGGTCCTGGGATGTCACAATGGGCCCCAGTGACAAACGGGGGCCCCTGAATGTCACAATGGGCCCTGGGGACAAGGGAGATCCCCATGGTGTCACAATAAGCCCTGGGGACAAAGTGGGGTCCTGGGATGTCACAATGGGCCCTGGGGACAATGGGGGTCCTGGGACGTCACAATGGGCCCTGGGGACAATGGGGGTCCCCACGGTGCCACGATGGGTCCTGGGGACAAGGGCGTCCCCCTAGATGTCACAATGGGCCCTGGGGACAATGGGGTTGCCCAGGATGTCACAATGGACCCTGGGGACAAAGGGGGGTGCGCAGGATGTCACAATGGGCACTGGGGACAAAGGGGGGGTCCCCATGGTGTCACAATGGGTTCCCAGTGACAAGGAGGGTTCCCCATGGTGTCACAATAGGCCCTGGGGACAAAGTGGGGTCCTAGAATGTCACAATGAGCCCTGGGGACAAAGGGGGGTCCTGGGATGTCACAATGAGCCCTGCGGACAAGGGTGGTACCCACAGTGTCACAATGGGCTCTGGGCACAAGGGGGGGTTCCCATAGTGTAACAATGGGTCCTGGGGACAAGTGGGGTCCCCAGGATGTCACAATGGGCCCTGGGGACAATGTGGGGTCCTGGGATGTCACAATGGGCCCCAGTGACAAAGGGGGTCCCCTGAATGTCACAATGGGTCCTGGGGACAATGAGGGGTCCTGGGACGTCACAATGGGCCCTGGGGACAAGGAGGGATCCCCAGGATGTCACAATGGGTACTGGAGACAAAGGGGGGGTCCCCATGGTGTCACAATGGGCCCAAGTGACAAGGAGGGTCCCCACAGTGCCACGATGGGTCCTGGGGACAAGGGCGTCCCCCAGATTTCACAATGGGCCCTGGGGACAATGGGGTTGCCCAGGATGTCACAATGGACCCTGGGGACAAAGTGGGGCGCACAGGATGTCACAATGGGCACTGGGGACAAAGGGGGGGTCCCCATGGTGTCACAATGGGCCCAAGTGACAAGGAGGGTCCCCACAGTGCCACGATGGCTCCTGGGGACAAGGGCGTTCCCCAGATGTCACAATGGGCCCTGGGGACAATGGGGTTGCCCAGGATGTCACAATGGGCCCTGGGGACAATGGGAGTCCCCAAGGTGTCAGAACGAGCCCGGGGGACAAAGTGGAATCCTGGAATGTCACAATGGCCCCCAGTGACAAAGGGGTTCCCCATGGTGCCACAATGGGCCCTGGGGACAAAAGGGGTCCCCAGGATTTCACAATAGCACTGGGGATAAAGGGGGGTCATGGGATGTCACAATGGGCCCTGGGGACAAGGGAGATCCCCATGGTGTCACAATAAGCCCTGGGGACAAAGTGGGGTCCTGGGATGTCACAATGGGCCCCAGTGACAAAGGGGGTCCCCTGAATGTTACAATAGGTCCTGAGGACAGTGGGGGGTCCTGGGACGTCACAATGGGCCCTGGGGACAAGGAGGGATCCCCAGGATGTCACAATGGGCCCTGGGGACAACGGGGGGTCCTAAGACGTCACAATGGGCCCTGGGGCCAAGCAGGGATCCCCAGGATGTCACAATGGGCCCTGGACACAATGGGGGGTCCTGGGACGTCACAATGGGCCCCGTTGACAAGGGGGCATCCCCAGGATGTCAAAATGCGCCCTGGGGCCCAGGGGGGTCCTGCGATGTCACAATGGGCCCTGGGGACAAAGGGAGTCCCCTGGATGTCACAATGGACTCTGGGGACAAAGGGGATCCCCACGGTATCAGAATGGGCCCTGGGGACAAAGGGGGGTCCTGGGATGTCACAATGAGCCCTGCGGACAAGGGTGGTACCCACGGTGTCACAATGGGCCCTGGGCACAAGGTGGGGTCCCCATAGTGTCACAATGGGTCCTGGGGACAAGTGGGGTCCCCAGGATGTGACAATGTGTCCTGGGGACAATGTGGGGTCCTGGGATGTCACAATGGGCCCCAGTGACAAAGGGGCCCCCTGAATGTCACAATGGGTCCTGGGGACAAAGAGGGGTCCCCTGAATGTCACAATGGGCCCTGGGGACAAGGGGGTGCAGTGGATGTCACAATGGGCCCTGGGGACAATGGGGGGTCCTGGGACGTCACAATGGGCCCCAGTGACAAGGGGGGGTCCCCTGAATGTCACAATGGGCCCTGGGGACAAGGGGGTGCAGTGGATGTCACAATGGGCCCTGGGGACAATGGGGGGTCCTGGAATGTCACAATGGGCCCTGGGGACAATGGGGGTCCCCAGGATGTCACAATGGGCCCTGGGGACAATGGGGTTGCCCAGGATGTCACAATGGGCCCTGGGGACAATGGGAGTCCCCAAGGTGTCAGAACGAGCCCTGGGGACAAAGTGGAATCCTGGAATGTCACAATGGCCCCCAGTGACAAAGGGGTTCCCCACGGTGTCACAATGGGCCCTGGGGACAAAAGCGGTCCCCAGGATTTCACAATAGCACTGGGGACAAAGGGGGGTCATGGGATGTCACAATGGGCCCCAGTGACAAAGAGGGTCCTCATGGTGCCACAATGGGCCCTGGGGACAAAGGGGGTCCCCAGGATGTCACAATGGGCTCTGGGGACAAGGAGGGTCCCCAGGATGTCACAATGGGCCCTGTGGACAAAGGGGGTCCCCACGGTATCAGAATGGGCCCTGGGGACAAAGGGGGGTCCCCTGAATGTCACAATGGGCCCTGGGGACAGTGGGGGGTCCTGGGACGTCACAATGGGCCCTGGGGACAAGGGGGGGTCCCCAGGATGTCACAATGGGCCCTGGGGACAAAGGGGGGTCCCCTGAATGTCACAATGGGCCCTGCGGACAGTGGGGGTCCTGGGACGTCACAATGGGCCCTGGGGACAAAGGGGGGTCCCCTGAATGTCACAATGGGCCCTGGGGACAGTGGGGGTCCTGGGACGTCACAATGGGCCCTGGGGACAAGGAGGGGTCCCCATGGTGTCACAATAGGCCCTGGGGACAAAGTGGGGTCCAAGAATGTCACAATGGGCCCTGGGGACAAAAGGGGTTGCCATGGTGCCACAATGGGCCCTGGGGTCAAAGGGGGTCCCCATGGTGCTACAATGGCCCTGGGGACAAAGGGGTACCTGGGATGTCACAATGGGTCCTGGGGACAAAGGGGGTGTCCCCATGGTGCCACAACGGGCCCTGGGAGCAAGGGGGTGGCCAGGATGTCACAATGAAGTCTTGGGACAAAGGGGTCCCCAGGATGTCACAATGGGGCCTGGGGACCAGGGGGGGTCCTGGGATGTCACAATGGGCCCCAGTGACAAAGGGGGTCCCTATGGTGCCACAATGGGCCCTGGGGACAAACGGGGTCCCCTGGATGTCACAATGGGCCCTGGGGACAAAGGGGGTCCCCACGGTATCAGAATGGGCCCTGGGGACAAAGGGGGGTCCCCTGAATGTCACAATGGGCCCTGGGGACAATGGGGGGTCCTGGGATGAAACAATGAGCCCTGCAGACAAGGGTGGTACCCACGGTGTCACAATGGGCACTGGGCACAAGGGGGGGTCCCCATAGTGTCACAATGGGTCCTGGGGACAAGTGGGGTCCCCAGGATGTCACAATGGGCCCTGGGGACTAAGAGGGGTCCCCTGAATGTCACAATGGGCCCTGGGGACAAGGGGGGGTCCTGGGACGTAACAATAGGCCCTGAGGACAAGGGGTGGTCCCCATGATGTCACAACGGGTCTCCAGTGACAAGGGGGTCCCCAAGGTGTCACAATGGGCCCTGGGGACAATGCGGGGTCGTGGGACGTCACAATGGGCCCCAGTGACATGGGGGTCCCCAGGATGTCACAATGGGCCCTGGGGACAATGTGGGGTCCTGGGATGTCACAATGGGCCCCAGTGACAAAGGGGGTCCCCTGAATGTCACAATGGGTCCTGGGGACAATGGGGGTTCCTGGGACGTCACAATGGGCCCTGGGGACAAGGAGGGATCCCCAGGATGTCACAATGGGCCCTGGGGACAATGGGGGGTCCTGGGACGTCACAATGGGCCCTGGGGACAAGAGGGGGTCCCCAGGATGTCACAATGGGCCCTGGGGACAAAGAGGGGTCCCCTGAATGTCACAATGGGCCCTGGGGACAAGGGCGTGCCGAGGATGTCACAATGGGCCCTGGGGACAATGGGGGTCCTGGGACGTCACAATGGGCCCTGGGGACACAGAGGGGCCCTAGGACGTCACAATCAGTCCTGGGGACAAGGTGGGGTCCCCTGAGAGTCACAATGAGCCCTGGGAAGAGAGGGGGCTCCCAAGGACATCACAATGGGCCCTGGGAACAATGGGGGGTCCTGGGACGTCACAATTGGCCCTGGGGACAAGGGGGGGTACCCATAGTGTCACAATGGGTCCTGGGGAAAATGGGGTCCCCAGGATGTCACAATGGGCCCTGGGGACAATGTGGGGTCCTGGGATGTCACAATGGGCCCCAGTGACAAAGGGGGTCCCCTGAATGTTACAATAGGACCTGAGGACAGTGGGGAGTCCTGGGACGTCACAATGGGCCCTGGGAACAAGGGGGGGTCCCCATAGTGTCACAATGGGTCCTGGGGACAAGTGGGGTCCCCAGGATGTGACAATGTGTCCTGGGGACAATGTGGGGTCCTGGGATGTCACAATGGGCCCCAGTGACAAAGGGGCCACCTGAATGTCACAATGGGTCCTGGGGACAAGGGGGGGTCCTGGGACGTCACAATGGGCCCTGGGGACAAGAAGGGATCCCCAGGATGTCACAATGGGCCCTGGCGACAATGGGGGGTCCTGGGACGTCACAATGGGCCCCAGTGACAAGGGGGGGTCCCCAGGATGTCACAGTGTGCCCTGGGTACAAAGAGGCGTCCCCGGAATGGCACAATGGGCCCTGGGGACAAGGGGGTGCCCTGAATGTCACAATGGGCCCTGGGGACAATGGGGGGTCCTGGGATGTCACAATGGGCCCCAGTGACAAGTGGGGGTCCCCAGGATGTCACAATGGGCCCTGGGGACAAAGAGGCGTCCCCGGAATGTCACAATGGGCCCTGGGGACAAGGGGGTGCAGTGGATGTCACAATGGTCCTTGGGGACAATGGGGGGTCCTGGAATGTCACAATGGGCCCTGGGGACAATGGGAGTCCCCAAGGTGTCAGAACGAGCCCTGGGGACAAAGTGGAGTCCTGGAATGTCACAATGGCCCCCAGTGACAAAGGGGTTCCCCATGGTGTCATAATGGGCCCTGGGGACATAAGGGGTCCCCAGGATTTCACAATAGCACTGGGGACAAAGGGGGGTCATGGGATGTCACAATGGGCCCTGGGGACAAGGGAGATCCCCATGGTGTCACAATAAGCCCTGGGGACAAAGTGGGGTCCTGGGATGTCACAATGGGCCCTAGGGACAAAGGGGGGTCCTGGGATGTCACAATGGGGCCCAGTGACAAAGAGGGTCCTCATGGTGCCACAATGGGCCCTGGGGACAAAGGGGGTCCCCTGGATGTCACAATGGGCTCTGGGGACAAGGAGGGTCCCCAGCATGTCACAATGGGCCCTGGGGACAAAGAGGGGTCCCCTGAATGTCACAATGGGCCCTGGGGACAATGGGGTGCAGTGGATGTCACAATGGGCCCTGGGGACAATGGGGGGTGTCCAGGATGTGAGAATGAGTCCTGAGGACAAGGGGGGGTCCCCATGGTGTCACAATGGGTCCCCAGTGACAAGGAGGGGTCCCCATGGTGTCACAATAGGTCCTGGGGACAAAGTGGGGTCCAAGAATGTCACAATGGGCCCTGGGGACAAAAGGGGTTGCCATGGTGCCACAATGGGTCCTGGGGTCAAAGGGGGTCCCCATGGTGCTACAATGGGCCCTGGGGACAAAGGGGGGTCCTGGGATGTCACAATGGGCCCTGGGGACAAGCGGGGGTCTCCATGGTGTCACAATGGGCCCCAGTGACAAAGGGGGTCCCCTGAATGTCACAATAGGTCCTGGGGACAATGGGGATCCTGGGACGTCAAAATGGGTCCTGGGGACAAGGAGGGATCCCCAGGATGTCACAATTGGCCCTAGGGACAAAGAGGGGTCCCCTGAATGTCACAATGGGCCCTGGGGACAAGGAGGGATCCCTAGGATGTCACAATGGCCCCGGGGGACAATGGGGGGTCCTGGGACGTCACAATGGGCCCTGGGGACAAGGGGGGGTCCCCAGGATGTCACAATGGAGTCCTGGGACAAAGGGGGTCCCCAGGATGTCACAATGGGGCCTGGGGACAAGGGGGTGTCCTGGGATGTCACAATGGGCCCCAGTGACAAAGGGGGTCCCTATGTTGCCACAATGGGCCATGGGGACAAAGGGGGTCCCCTGGAAGTCAGAGTGGGCTCTGGGGACAAGGAGGGTCCCCAGGATGTCACAATGGGCCCTGGGGACAAAGAGCGTCCCCAGCATGTCACAATGTGTCCTGGGGACAATGTGGGGTCCTGGGATGTCACAATGGGCCCCAGTGACAAAGGGGGTCCCCTGAATGTCACAATGGGTCCTGGGGACAATGGGGGGTCCTGGGACGTCACAATGGGACCTGGGGACAAGGGGGTCCCCAGGAACTCACAATGGGCTCTGGGGACAATGGAGGTTCCCCAGGATGTTCACAATAGGCCCTGAGGACAAGGGGTGGTCCCCATGGTGTCACAATGGGTCCCCAGTGACAAGGGGGTCCCCAAGGTGTCACAATGGGCCCTGGGAACAAGGGGGGGTCCTGGGACGTAACAATAGGCCCTAGGGACAAAGGGGGTCCCCACGGTGTTACAATGGTCCCGGGTGACAAAGGGGGATGCCCAGGATGTCACAATGGGCCCTGAGGCAAGGAGGGGTCTCCATGGTGTCACAATGGGTCCCCAGTGACAAGGAGGGTCCCCATGGTGTCACGATGCGTCCTGGGGACAAGGGGGTCCCCAGGATGTAAGAATGAACCCTGGGGACAATGGGGGGTCCTGGGACGTCACAATGGGTCCTGGGGACAAAGGGGGTCTCCAGGATGTCACAATGGGCTCTGGGGACAATGCAGGGTCCTGGGACGTCACAATGGGTCCTTAGGACAAAGAGGGGTCCCCAGGATGTCACAATGGGCCCTGGGGACAATGTGGGGTCCTGGGATGTCACAATTGGCCCCAGTGACAAAGGGGGTGCCCTGAATGTCACAATGGGCCCTGGGGACAATGGGGGGGTCTTGGGACGTCACAATGGGCCCTGGGGACAAGGAGGGATCCCCAGGATGTCACAATGGGCCCTGGGGACAATGGGGGGTCCTGGGACGTCACAATGGGCCCTGGGGACAAGAGGGGGTCCCCAGGATGTCACAATGGGCCCTGGGGACAAAAGGGGTTGCCATGGTGCCACAATGGGCCCTGGGGTCAAAGGGGGTCCCCATGGTGCTACAATGGCCCTGGGGACAAAGGGGTACCTGGGATGTCACAATGGGTCCTGGGGACAAAGGGGGTGTCCCCATGGTGCCACAACGGGCCCTGGGAGCAAGGGGGTGGCCAGGATGTCACAATGAAGTCTTGGGACAAAGGGGTCCCCAGGATGTCACAATGGGGCCTGGGGACCAGGGGGGGTCCTGGGATGTCACAATGGGCCCCAGTGACAAAGGGGGTCCCTATGGTGCCACAATGGGCCCTGGGGACAAACGGGGTCCCCTGGATGTCACAATGGGCCCTGGGGACAAAGGGGGTCCCCACGGTATCAGAATGGGCCCTGGGGACAAAGGGGGGTCCCCTGAATGTCACAATGGGCCCTGGGGACAATGGGGGGTCCTGGGATGAAACAATGAGCCCTGCAGACAAGGGTGGTACCCACGGTGTCACAATGGGCACTGGGCACAAGGGGGGGTCCCCATAGTGTCACAATGGGTCCTGGGGACAAGTGGGGTCCCCAGGATGTCACAATGGGCCCTGGGGACTAAGAGGGGTCCCCTGAATGTCACAATGGGCCCTGGGGACAAGGGGGGGTCCTGGGACGTAACAATAGGCCCTGAGGACAAGGGGTGGTCCCCATGATGTCACAACGGGTCTCCAGTGACAAGGGGGTCCCCAAGGTGTCACAATGGGCCCTGGGGACAATGCGGGGTCGTGGGACGTCACAATGGGCCCCAGTGACATGGGGGTCCCCAGGATGTCACAATGGGCCCTGGGGACAATGTGGGGTCCTGGGATGTCACAATGGGCCCCAGTGACAAAGGGGGTCCCCTGAATGTCACAATGGGTCCTGGGGACAATGGGGGTTCCTGGGACGTCACAATGGGCCCTGGGGACAAGGAGGGATCCCCAGGATGTCACAATGGGCCCTGGGGACAATGGGGGGTCCTGGGACGTCACAATGGGCCCTGGGGACAAGAGGGGGTCCCCAGGATGTCACAATGGGCCCTGGGGACAAAGAGGGGTCCCCTGAATGTCACAATGGGCCCTGGGGACAAGGGCGTGCCGAGGATGTCACAATGGGCCCTGGGGACAATGGGGGTCCTGGGACGTCACAATGGGCCCTGGGGACACAGAGGGGCCCTAGGACGTCACAATCAGTCCTGGGGACAAGGTGGGGTCCCCTGAGAGTCACAATGAGCCCTGGGAAGAGAGGGGGCTCCCAAGGACATCACAATGGGCCCTGGGAACAATGGGGGGTCCTGGGACGTCACAATTGGCCCTGGGGACAAGGGGGGGTACCCATAGTGTCACAATGGGTCCTGGGGAAAATGGGGTCCCCAGGATGTCACAATGGGCCCTGGGGACAATGTGGGGTCCTGGGATGTCACAATGGGCCCCAGTGACAAAGGGGGTCCCCTGAATGTTACAATAGGACCTGAGGACAGTGGGGAGTCCTGGGACGTCACAATGGGCCCTGGGAACAAGGGGGGGTCCCCATAGTGTCACAATGGGTCCTGGGGACAAGTGGGGTCCCCAGGATGTGACAATGTGTCCTGGGGACAATGTGGGGTCCTGGGATGTCACAATGGGCCCCAGTGACAAAGGGGCCACCTGAATGTCACAATGGGTCCTGGGGACAAGGGGGGGTCCTGGGACGTCACAATGGGCCCTGGGGACAAGAAGGGATCCCCAGGATGTCACAATGGGCCCTGGCGACAATGGGGGGTCCTGGGACGTCACAATGGGCCCCAGTGACAAGGGGGGGTCCCCAGGATGTCACAGTGTGCCCTGGGTACAAAGAGGCGTCCCCGGAATGGCACAATGGGCCCTGGGGACAAGGGGGTGCCCTGAATGTCACAATGGGCCCTGGGGACAATGGGGGGTCCTGGGATGTCACAATGGGCCCCAGTGACAAGTGGGGGTCCCCAGGATGTCACAATGGGCCCTGGGGACAAAGAGGCGTCCCCGGAATGTCACAATGGGCCCTGGGGACAAGGGGGTGCAGTGGATGTCACAATGGTCCTTGGGGACAATGGGGGGTCCTGGAATGTCACAATGGGCCCTGGGGACAATGGGAGTCCCCAAGGTGTCAGAACGAGCCCTGGGGACAAAGTGGAGTCCTGGAATGTCACAATGGCCCCCAGTGACAAAGGGGTTCCCCATGGTGTCATAATGGGCCCTGGGGACATAAGGGGTCCCCAGGATTTCACAATAGCACTGGGGACAAAGGGGGGTCATGGGATGTCACAATGGGCCCTGGGGACAAGGGAGATCCCCATGGTGTCACAATAAGCCCTGGGGACAAAGTGGGGTCCTGGGATGTCACAATGGGCCCTAGGGACAAAGGGGGGTCCTGGGATGTCACAATGGGGCCCAGTGACAAAGAGGGTCCTCATGGTGCCACAATGGGCCCTGGGGACAAAGGGGGTCCCCTGGATGTCACAATGGGCTCTGGGGACAAGGAGGGTCCCCAGCATGTCACAATGGGCCCTGGGGACAAAGAGGGGTCCCCTGAATGTCACAATGGGCCCTGGGGACAATGGGGTGCAGTGGATGTCACAATGGGCCCTGGGGACAATGGGGGGTGTCCAGGATGTGAGAATGAGTCCTGAGGACAAGGGGGGGTCCCCATGGTGTCACAATGGGTCCCCAGTGACAAGGAGGGGTCCCCATGGTGTCACAATAGGTCCTGGGGACAAAGTGGGGTCCAAGAATGTCACAATGGGCCCTGGGGACAAAAGGGGTTGCCATGGTGCCACAATGGGTCCTGGGGTCAAAGGGGGTCCCCATGGTGCTACAATGGGCCCTGGGGACAAAGGGGGGTCCTGGGATGTCACAATGGGCCCTGGGGACAAGCGGGGGTCTCCATGGTGTCACAATGGGCCCCAGTGACAAAGGGGGTCCCCTGAATGTCACAATAGGTCCTGGGGACAATGGGGATCCTGGGACGTCAAAATGGGTCCTGGGGACAAGGAGGGATCCCCAGGATGTCACAATTGGCCCTAGGGACAAAGAGGGGTCCCCTGAATGTCACAATGGGCCCTGGGGACAAGGAGGGATCCCTAGGATGTCACAATGGCCCCGGGGGACAATGGGGGGTCCTGGGACGTCACAATGGGCCCTGGGGACAAGGGGGGGTCCCCAGGATGTCACAATGGAGTCCTGGGACAAAGGGGGTCCCCAGGATGTCACAATGGGGCCTGGGGACAAGGGGGTGTCCTGGGATGTCACAATGGGCCCCAGTGACAAAGGGGGTCCCTATGTTGCCACAATGGGCCATGGGGACAAAGGGGGTCCCCTGGAAGTCAGAGTGGGCTCTGGGGACAAGGAGGGTCCCCAGGATGTCACAATGGGCCCTGGGGACAAAGAGCGTCCCCAGCATGTCACAATGTGTCCTGGGGACAATGTGGGGTCCTGGGATGTCACAATGGGCCCCAGTGACAAAGGGGGTCCCCTGAATGTCACAATGGGTCCTGGGGACAATGGGGGGTCCTGGGACGTCACAATGGGACCTGGGGACAAGGGGGTCCCCAGGAACTCACAATGGGCTCTGGGGACAATGGAGGTTCCCCAGGATGTTCACAATAGGCCCTGAGGACAAGGGGTGGTCCCCATGGTGTCACAATGGGTCCCCAGTGACAAGGGGGTCCCCAAGGTGTCACAATGGGCCCTGGGAACAAGGGGGGGTCCTGGGACGTAACAATAGGCCCTAGGGACAAAGGGGGTCCCCACGGTGTTACAATGGTCCCGGGTGACAAAGGGGGATGCCCAGGATGTCACAATGGGCCCTGAGGCAAGGAGGGGTCTCCATGGTGTCACAATGGGTCCCCAGTGACAAGGAGGGTCCCCATGGTGTCACGATGCGTCCTGGGGACAAGGGGGTCCCCAGGATGTAAGAATGAACCCTGGGGACAATGGGGGGTCCTGGGACGTCACAATGGGTCCTGGGGACAAAGGGGGTCTCCAGGATGTCACAATGGGCTCTGGGGACAATGCAGGGTCCTGGGACGTCACAATGGGTCCTTAGGACAAAGAGGGGTCCCCAGGATGTCACAATGGGCCCTGGGGACAATGTGGGGTCCTGGGATGTCACAATTGGCCCCAGTGACAAAGGGGGTGCCCTGAATGTCACAATGGGCCCTGGGGACAATGGGGGGGTCTTGGGACGTCACAATGGGCCCTGGGGACAAGGAGGGATCCCCAGGATGTCACAATGGGCCCTGGGGACAATGGGGGGTCCTGGGACGTCACAATGGGCCCTGGGGACAAGAGGGGGTCCCCAGGATGTCACAATGGGCCCTGGGGACAAAGAGGTGTCCCCTGAATGTCACAATGGGCCCTGGGGACAAGGGGGTGCAGAGGATGTCACAATAGGCCCTGGGGACAATGGGGGGTCCTGGGACGTCACAATGGGCCCTGGGGACAAGGAGGGTTCCCCAGGATGTCACAATGGGCCCTGGGGACAAAGAGGGGCCCTACAACATCACAATCAGCCCTGGGTACATGGGGGGATCCCCTGAAAGTCACAATGAGCCTTGGGAGTAGAGGGGGCTCCCCAGGACGTCACAATGGGCCCTGGGAACAATGGGGGTCCCTTGAAGGTCACAATGGGCCCTGGGAACAATGGTGGGTCCCCTGAATGTCAAAATGGGCCCTGGGGACAAAGGGGGGTCCGCAGGATGTCACAATGGGCACTGGGGACAAAGGGGAGGTCCCCATGGTGTCACAATGGGCCCAAGTGACAAGGAGGGTCCCCACGGTGCCACGATGGGTCCTGGGGACAAGGGGGTCCCCCAGATGTCACAATGGGCCCTGGGGACAATGGGGTTGCCCAGGATGTCACAATGGACCCTGGGGACAAAGGGGGATCCCCAGGATGTCACAATGGGCCCTGGGGACCAGGGGGGTCCTGCGATGTCACAATGGGCCCTGGGGAGAAAGGGGGTCCCCTGGATGTCACAATGGGCTCTGGGGACAAGGAGTGTCCCCAGGATGTCACAATGGGCCCTGGGGACAAGGAGGGATCCCCAGGATGTCACAATGGGCCCTGGGGACAATGGGGGGTCCTGGGACGTCACAATGGGCCCCAGTGACAAGGGGGGGTCCCCAGGATGTCACAATGGGCCCTGAGGACAAAGAGGGGTCCCCTGAATGTCACAATGGGCCCTGGGGACAAGGGCGTGCCGAGGATGTCACAATGGGCCCTGGGGACAATGGGGGGTCCTGGAATGTCACAATGGGCACTGGGGACTATGGGGGTCCCCAGGATGTCACAATGGGCCTTGGGGACAATAGGAGGTTCTGGGATGTCACAATGGGCCCTGGGGACAATGGGGGGTGCCCAGGATGTGAAAATGAGTCCTGAGGACATGGGGGGGTCCCCATGGTGTCACAATGGGTCCCCAGTGACAAGGAGGGGTCCCCATGGTGTCACAATAGGCCCTTGGGACAATGGGGTCCCCTGAATGTCACAATGGGCCCTGGGAACAAAAGTGGTTGCCATGGTGCCACAAGGGGCCCTGGGGTCAAAGGCGGTCCCCATGGTGCTAAAATGGGCCCTGGGAGCAAGGGGGTGGCCAGGATGTCACAATGGGTCCTGGGGACAATGGGGGGTGCCCAGGATGTCACAATGGACCCTGAGGACATGGGGGGGTCCCCATGGTGCCACAATGGGCCCTGGGGACTAATGAGGTCCCCACTATGTCACAATGCGTCCTGGAGAAAAAGGGGGGTCCCCAGGATGTTACAATCTGCTCTTGGCACAATGGGGTTCCTGGGATGTCACAATGGGCCCTGGGGACAATGGGGGTCCCCACGGTGCCACGATGGGTCCTGGGGACAAGGGCGTCCCCCTAGATGTCACAATGGGCCCTGGGGACAATGGGGTTGCCCAGGATGTCACAATGGACCCTGGGGACAAAGGGGGGTGGGCAGGATGTCACAATGGGCACTGGGGACAAAGGGGGGGTCCCCATGGTGTCACAATGGGTCCCCAGTGACAAGGAGGGTTCCCCATGGTGTCACAATAGGCCCTGGGGACAAAGTGGGGTCCTAGAATGTCACAATGAGCCCTGGGGACAAAGGGGGGTCCTGGGATGTCACAATGGGCCCTGGGGAGAAGAGGGGATTCCTAGGATGTCACAATGGGCCCTGGGGACTAATGTGGTCCCCACGGTGTCACAATATGTCCTGGAGACAAAGAGGGGTCCCCAGGATGTCACAATGGGCCCTTGGGACAATGGGGTTCCTGGGATGTCACAATGGGTCCCCAGTGACAAAGGGGGTCCCCAGGATGTCTCAATGGGCCCTGAGAACAATGGGAGGTCCCCATGGTGTCACAAAGGGTCCCCAGTGACAAGGGAGGTCCCCACGGTGCCACGATGGGTCCTGGGGACAAGGAGGTCCCCAGGATGCCACAATGGGCCCTGGGGACAATGGGGGGTCCTGGGACGTCACAATGGGCCCCAGTGACAAAGGGGGTCCCCAGATTGTCACAATGGGCCCTGGGGACAATGTGGGGTCCTGGGACGTCACAATGGGCCCCAGTGACAAAGGGGGTCCCCAGGATGTCACAATGGGCCCTGGGGACAAGGAGGGATCCCCAGGATGTCACAATGGGCCCTGGGGACAATGGGGGGTCCTGGGACGTCACAATGGGCCCTGGGGACAAGAGGGGGTCCCCAGGATGTCACAATGGGCCCTGGGGACAAAGAGGGGTCCCCTGAATGTCACAATGGGCCCTGGGGACAAGGGGGTGCCGAGGATGTCACAATGGGCCCTGGGGACAAGGGGGGGTCCCCAGGATGTCACAATGGGCCCTGGGTACAAAGAGGGGTCTCTAAAGTGTCACAATGGGCCCTGGGGACACAGAGGGGCCCTAGGACGTCACAATCAGCCCTGGGGACAAGGGGGGGGTCCCCTGAAAGTCACAATGAGCCCTGGGAACAGAGGGGGTCCCCAGGACGTCACAATGGGCCCTAGGAACAATGGGGGTCCCTTGAAGGTCACAATGGGCCCTGGGGACAATGGTGGGTGTCCTGAATGTCAAAATGGGCCCTGGGGACAAAGGGGGGGTCCGCAGGATGTCACAATGGGCACTGGGGACAAAGGGGGAGTCCCCATGGTGTCACAATGGGCCCAAGTGACAAGGAGGGCACCCACGGTGCCACGATGGGTCCTGGGGACAAGGTGGTCCCCCAGATGTCACATTGGGCCCTGGGGACATTGGGGTTGCCCAGGATGTCACAATGGGCCCTGGGGACAATGGTGGGTCCCCTGAATGTCAAAATGGGCCCTGGGGACAAAGGGGGGTAGCAGGATGTCACAATGGGTACTGGGGACAAAGGGGGCGTCCCCATGGTGTCACAATGGGCCCTGGGGACAAAGGGGGATCCCCAGGATGTCACAATGGGCCCTGGGGACAATGGGAGTCCCCAAGGTGTCAGAACGAGCCCTGGGGACAAAGTGGAATCCTGGGATGTCACAATGGCCCCCAGTGACAAAGGGGTTCCCCATGGTGCCACAATGGGCCCTGGGCACAAAGGGGGTCCCCAGGATTTCACAATAGCACTGGGGACAAAGGGGGGTCACGGGATGTCACAATGGGCCCTGGGGACAAGGGAGGTCCCCATGGTGTCACAATAAGCCCTGGGGACAAAGTGGGGTCCTGGGATGTCACAATGGGCCCCAGTGACAAAGGGGGTCCCCATGGTGCCACAATGGGCCGTGGGGACAAAAGGGGTCCCCAGGATGTCACAATGGGCCCTGGGGACCAGGGGGGGTCCTGCGATGTCACAATGGGCCCTGGGGACAAAGGGGGTCCCCTGGATGTCACAATGGGCTCTGGGGACAAGGGTGGTACCCACGGTGTCACAATGGGCCCTGGGAACAAGGCGGGGTGCCCATAGTGTCACAATGGGTCCTGGGGACAAGTGGGGTCCCCAGGATGTCACAATGGGCCCTGAGGACAATGTGGGGTCCTGGGATGTCACAATGGGCCCCAGTGACAAAGGGGGTGCCCTGAATGTCACAATGGGTCCTGAAGACAATGGGGGGTCCTGGGACGTCACAATGGGCCCTGGGGACAAGGAGGGATCCCCAGGATGTCACAATGGGCCCTGGGGACAAGGGGGGGTCCCCAGGATGTCACAATGTGCCCTGGGTACAAAGAGGCGTCCCCTGAATGTCGCAATGGGCCCTGGGGACAAGGGGGGGTCCTGGGATGTCACAATGGGCCCTGGGGCCAAACAGGGATCCCCAGGATGTCACAATGGGCCCTGGGGACAATGGGGGGTCCTGGGACGTCACAATGGGCCCCAGTAATAAGGGGGTATCCCCAGGATGTCATAATGGGCCCTGGGGACCAGGGGGGTCCTTCGATGTCACAATGGGCCCTGGGGACAAAGGGGTCCCCTGGATGTCACAATGGGCCCTGGGGACAAAGGGGGGTCCTGGGATGTCTCAATGAGCCCTGCGGACAAGGGTGGTACCCACGGTGTCACAATGGGCCCTGGGAACAAGGGGGGGACCCCATAGTGTCACAATGGGTCCTGGGGACAATGTGGGGTCCTGGGATGTCACAATGGGCCCCAGTGACAAAGGGGCCCCCTGAATGTCACAATGGGTCCTGGGGAAAATGGGGGGTCCTGGGACGTCACAATGGGCCCTGGGGACAAGGAGGGATCCCCAGGATGTCACAATGGGCCCTGGGGACAAAGAGGCGTCCCCGGAATGTCACAATGGGCCCTGGGGACAAAGAGGAGTCCCCTGAATGTCACAATGGACCCTGGGGACAATGGGGGATCCTGGGACGTCACAATGGGCCCCAGTGACAAGGGGGGGTCCCCAGGATGTCACAATGTGCCCTGGGGACAAAGAGGCGTCCCCGGAATGTCACAATGGGCCCTGGGGACAAGGGGGTGCCCTGAATGTTGCAATGGGCCCTGGGGACAATGGGGAGTCCTAAGACGTCACAATGGGCCCTGGGGACAAGGAGGGATCCTGGGACGTCACAATGGGCCCCAGTGACAAGGGGGGGTCCCCAGGATGTCACAATGGGCCCTGGGGACAAAGAGGGGTCCCCTGAATGTCACAATGGGCCCTGGGGACAAGGGGGTGCAGTGGATGTTACAATGGGCCCTGGGGACAATGGGGGGTGTCCAGGATGTGAGAATGAGTCCTGAGGACAAGGGGGGGTCCCCATGGTGTCACAATGGGTCCCCAGTGACAAGGAGGGGTCCCCATGGTGTCACAATAGGCCCTGGGGACAAAGTGGGGTCCAAGAATGTCACAATGGGCCCTGGGGACAAAAGGAGTTGCCATGGTGCCACAATGGGCCCTGGGGTCAAAGGGGGGTCCTGGGATGTCACAATGGGCCCTGGGGACAAAGGGGGTGTCCCCATGGTGCCACAACGGGCCCTGGGAGCAAGGGGGTGGCCAGGATGTCACAATGGGTCCTGGGGAAAATGGGGGGTGCCCAGGATGTCACAATGGACCCTGAGGACAAGCGGGGGTCTCCATGGTGTCACAATGGGCCCCAGTGACAAAGGGGGTCCCCTGAATGTCACAATAGGTCCTGGGGACAATGGGGGGTCCTGGGACGTCACAATGGGCCCTGGGGACAAGGAGGGATCCCCAGGATGTCAGAATGGGCCCTGGGGACAATGGGGGGTCCTGGGACGTCACAATGGGCCCTGGGAAGAAGGGGGGGTCCCCAGGATGTCACAATGGGCCCTGGGGACAAGGGGGTGCCGAGGATGTCACAATGGGCTCTGGGGACAATGGGGGGTCCTGGGCTGTCACAATGGACCCTGAGGACAAGGGGGGTCCCCAGGATGTCACAATGGGCCCTGGGGACAAAGGGGGTCCCCACGGTATCAGAATGGGCCCTGGGGACAAGGGGGGTCCCCTGAATGTCACAATGGGCCCTGGGGACAAGAGGGGGTCCTGGGATGTCACAATGAGCCCTGCAGACAAGGGTGGTACCCACAGTGTCACAATGGGCCCTGGGCACAAGGGGGGGTCCCCATAGTGTCACAATGGACCCTGGGGACAAGGGGGTGCCGAGGATGTCACAATGGGCCCTGGGGACAATGGGGGGTCCTGGGACCGCACAATGGGCCCTGAGGACAATGGTGGGTCCCCTGAATGTCAAAATGGGCCCTGGGGACAAAGGGGGGTCCGCAGGATGTCACAATGGGCACTGGGGACAAAGGGGGGGTCCCCAGGATGTCACAATGGGCCCTGGGGACAATGTGGGGTCCTGGGATTTCACAATGGGCCCCAGTGACAAAGGGGGTCCCCTGAATGTCACAATGGGTCCTGGGGACAATGGGGGGTCCTGGGACGTCACAATGGGCCCTGGGGACAAGGGGGGGTCCCCAGGATGTCACAATGGGCCCTGGGGACAAAGAGGGGTCCCCTGAATGTCACAATGGGCCCTGGGGACAGGGGGGTGCAGTGGATGTCACAATGGGCCCTGGGGACAATGGGGGGTCCTAAGACGTCACAATGAACCCTGGGGACAACGGGGGGTCCTGGGACGTCACAATGGGCCCCAGTGACAAGGGGCGGTCCCCAGGATGTCACAATGGGCCCTGGGGACAAAGAGGAGTCCCCTGAATGTCACAATGGGCCCTGGGGACAATGGGGGTCCCCAGGATGTCACAATGGGCCCTGGGGACAATAGGAGGTTCTGGGATGTCACAATGGGCCCTTGGGGTTTAGAAGTCAGGTCTAAGAGTGCAGCGTTTGGGGTGCAGGGGCTTGGGGGGAAATTTAAGGTTGCAGAGTGTGGGGTTCACAGGACTGGGGCACAGGATTTGGGGGTGCGGGGTTTCAGGGTTCAGGATTTGGAGGTGTGGAGTTTTGGGGTGCAGGGGTTGGGAGTGCAGGGTGGTGGGGGTGAGAGATTTGGGTGCAGGATTTGGGGGTGCAGAGTCTTGGGAGGCAAGGATCCGGGTCTTCAGGATTTGGGGGTTCAGTGTTTAGGGCAGCACAATCTTGGGGTGCAGGGGTTTGCAGTGAAAGGTTTGGTAGGCAGGATTTGGGGTGCAGGATTCTGGGGTGCTGGGTTTGGGGTACAGGATTTGGTGTTGCAGGGATGGGGTTGAAGGGCTTGGGTTGCCAGGCCTTTGAGGTGCAGGATTTGGAGGTGCAGGGTTTGGGAGGGAATTCTTTGGGGTACAGGGTTTGGGGGCAGGTTTAGGGGTGGAGGGTATAGGACGGAAAGATTTGGGAATGCAGGGTTTGGGGTGCAGGTTTCGGGGTTCAGGAAGGTAGGGAGGGCAGGATTAGGGGGTGCAAGGTTTCAGTTGTAGGGTTTAGGGGTGCAGAGTTTGGTAGGGCCGAATTTGGGGGTGCAGGATCTGGGGTGCAGGGTTTGGGAAGACAGGATCGGGGGTGGAGGATTTGGGGATGCAGGATTGAGGGGCAGGGTTTTGGTGCAGGGCTTGGGGTCAGGATCTGGGGTGCAGGTTTGGGAAGAGTATTTTGGGGTGCAGGATTTTGGGTGCCGTGTCTGCGGGGCAGGTTTGGGGTGATCACTGCTGATCCGCACACACTCTCTCTCTCTGTCCCCATTGTCCCCAATGCCCCCTTACCTGTCTCACCTCCCTCTCCAGCTCCGCTCCCACCCCCCCAATCCCCCTCAGCGGGGCCAGCCCGGGGTGCAGCTGCTGCAACGGCTCCTCCTCTGCATTCATTAACAATTAACACCCTCAGCAGCGCTAATTAACACCCCCCCCACCCCCCCGTATCCCCGCTGCCCCCTAATTACCCCCTAATTCGCGCTAATCACCCCTAATTCCCCCTCATTACTCACCCAGCAGCCCCTCGATGTCCGCAGCCGCCATCTTGCCCCGCCGGGAGGGCCACAAACCACCTCAAAATTGACCCAAAATAGCGCTTTTTCAACCCAAAACCCTCCCGCTGAGGCTCCCCGAGCTGTGTCCCCAAAGCCCCCGCTGTTGTCACCTCGGGAAAAGCGCGAAAAAAGCGGCCCCGGGGGTCCCCGCGCTTCGCTTCGCGCTCTGAGGGAAAGCGCGGGAAAACGAGCGGAGACGGAAAGAGCCGAGCGCAGCCGAATGGGCCCGAGCGGAGCCGAATGGGCCCGAGCGGAACCGAACGGCGCCCGAGCGGAGCCGAACGGCGCCCGAGCGGAGCCGAGCGGCGCCCGAGCGGAGCCGAGCGGCGCCCGAGCGGAGCCGAGCGGCGCCCGAGTCCCGGCCGGGGCCGAACGCACCCGAAGGGACCCGAAGTCTTCCCGAAGGGGTCCGAGTGGAGCCGAACGCACCCGAACGCACCCGAAGGGGCCGAACGCACCCGAAGGGACCCGAAGTCTTCCCGAAGGGGTCCGAGTGGAGCCGAACGCACCCGAAGGGACCCGAACCCACCCGAAGGGGCCCGAGTGGAGCCGAACAAACCCGAAGGGACCCGAACCCACCCGAAGGGACCCGAACCCACCCGAAGGGACCCGAACGCACCCGAAGGGACCCGAACGCACCCGAAGGGACCCGAACGCACCCGAAGGGGTCCGAGTGGAGCCGAACGCACCCGAAGGGACCCGAACGCACCCGAAGGGACCCGAAGTCTCCCCGAAGGGGCCCGAACCCACCCGAAGGGGCCCGAAGTCTCCCCGAAGGGACCCGAAGTCTCCCCGAAGGGACCCGAAGTCTCCCCGAAGGGACCCGAACCCACCCGAAAGTGCCCCAAAAGGCGCCAAACTCCCAAATCCCCCCCTTTTTACCCCAAAACCCGTGTTCCGCTCCCCCCCCGGCCCCTCCTCTTCCTCCCCCCGCCCCCTTTCTTCCCCTTTTCCCGCCTCACGATCGTTTCCCGCCGCGGCGGTGGCTGCGAGCGAGGCCACGCCCCCTTCCTCAGGCGGCGGCCAATGGGAAGCGGGGGGGGTGCGTGGCCACGCCCACTGTGCGTGGCGTGCGCGGAGGCGGCTCCGAGAGGAGCCGAAGATACACGAAGGGAGCCGAAGGGACCCGAGGGGACCCGAAGGGACCCGAACGCACCCGAAGGGACCCGAACGCACCCGAAGGGACCCGAACGCACCCGAAGGGACCCGAGTGGGGCTCCGAACGCACCCGAGGGGACCCGAAGGCACCCGAAGGCACCCAAAGGGACCCGAACGCACCCGAAGGGACCCGAACGCACCCGAAGGGACCCGAGTGGGACCCGAACACACCCGAAGGGACCCGAAGGGACCCGAGTGGGGCCCGCACTCACCCGAAGGGACCCGAAGGGACCCGAACACACTTAGGGGGCTCCATGAGTCACTTATGGGTCACTATGGGGCACTCCTGGGTCCCTAAGGGGGAAATTATGGGGGTCTATGGGGAGTTCAGGAGGGACCCAGGAGTACCCCAAGGGACCCAGGAGTGCCCCAAAGGACCCAGGAGTTCAGGAGGGACCCAGGAGTGCCCCAAAGGACCCAGGAGTTCAGGAGGGACCCAGGAGTGCCCCAAAGGACCCAGGAGTACCCAAATGTGTTGTGTTTTGTTTTTTCTCTCTTGTTTATGTCCTCTTTTACCTGAAATGGGACAATGGGGGCAATGGGGGGCAATGGGGTCAATGGGGGGCAATGGGGTCAGTGGGGGGCAATGGGGTCAGTGGGGGGCAATGGGGGACAATGGGGGACAATGGGGGCAGTGGGTACAATGGGGGCAATGGGGGGCAATGGGGGCAATGGGGGGCAATGGGGGGCAATGGGGGGCAATGGGGGGCAATGGGGGCAGTGGGGGGCAATGGGACAATGGGGGGCAATGGGGTCAATGGGGGCAATGGGAGTCAATGCGGTCAATGGGGGCAATGGGAGTCAATGGGGGGCAATGGGGATCAATGGGTCAACGGGGTCAATGGGGGTCAATGGGGGTCAATGGGTCAATGGGGGCAATGGGGGCAATGGGGATCAATGGGGGGCAATGGGGGGCAATGGGGATCAATGGTGATCAATGGGGGGCAATGGGGGTCAATGGGGGGTCAATGAAGTCAATGACTCAATGACTCAATGGGGGTCAATGGGGATCAATGGGTCAATGGGGTCAGTGGGGTCAATGGGTCAATGGGAGTCAATGGGGTCAATGGGGGTCAATGGGGTCAATGGGGATCAATGGGTCAATGGGAGTCAATGGGGTCAATGGGTCAATGGGGTCAATGGGTCAATGGGGATCAATGGGTCAATGGGGTCAATGGGTGAATAGGGATCAATGGGGGGCAATGGGGATCAATGGGTCAATGGGGTCAATGGGGTCAATGGGTCAATGGGGGTCAATCGGTCAATGGGGATCAATGGGGGTCAATGGGGTCAGTCAATGGGGTCAATGGGGTCAATGGGAGTCAATGGGGTCAATGGGTCCCAGGGTCGCATTCCCGCTGTCCCTGTCCCCGCTGTCCCAGGGCTCAGTGCTCACTCCTCATTGGTTCCTGGCCTTTTGCATTCATTAATATTCGGTTAATTATTCGTTAAGGTTTTCTTGCCATAGTTGAGCCCAGCAGGAACCCCCGGGGTCCTAAAACCCTCCCTCTCTATGGGTCCCTATGGGGCTCTATGGGTCCCTATGGAGCTCTATGGGTCCCTATGGGTCCCTATGGAGCTCTCTAGGTCCCTATGGGGTTCCATGGGGCTCTGTGGTTTCCTATGGGCCTCTATGGGGCTCTATGGGTCCCTATGGGTCCCTATGGGTCCCTATGGGTCTTAATGGGTCTCTATGGGGCTCCTTGGGTCTCTATGGGTCCCTATGGGTCTCTATGGGTCTCTACGGGTCCCTATGGGTCTCTATGGGTCTCTACAGGCTCTATGGGTCCCTATGGGGCTCCTTGATGCTCTATGGGTCTCTATGGAACCCCCAGGGTCCTAAAACCCTCCCTCTCTATGGGTCCCTTTGGGTCTCTATGGGTCCCTATGGGTCTCTATGGGGTTCCATGGGGCTCTGTGGCTCCCTATGGGCCTCTATGGTCTCTATGGGTCCCTATGGGGTCCTACGGAGCTCTATGGGTCCCTATGGGTCTCTACAGGCTCTACGGTCCCTATGGGTCTCTATGGGGTTCCATGGGGCTCTGTGGCTGCCTATGGGCCTCTATGGTCTCTATGGGTCCCTATGGGGTCCTACGGAGCTCTATGGGTCCCTATGGGTCTCTACAGGCTCTACGGTCCCTATGGGTCTCTATGGGGTTCCATGGGGCTCTGTGGCTCCCTATGGGCCTCTATGGTCTCTATGGGTCCCTCTGGGGTCCTATGGAGCTCTATGGGTCCCTATGGGTCTCTACAGGCTCTACGGTCCCTATGGGTCCCTATGGGTCTCTATGGTCTCTATGGGTCCCTATGGGTCCCTTTGGGTCTCTATGGGTCCCTATGGGGTTCCATGGGGCTCTGTGGCTCCCTATGGGCCTCTATGGTCTCTATGGGTCCCTATGGGGTCCTATGGAGCTCTATGGGTCCCTATGGGTCTCTACAGGCTCTACGGTCCCTATGGGTCCCTATGGGTCTCTATGGTCTCTATGGGTCCCTATGGGTCCCTTTGGGTCTCTATGGGTCCCTATGGGGTTCCATGGGGCTCTGCGGCTCCCTATGGGCCTCTATGGTCTCTATGGGTCCCTATGGGGTCCTATGGAGCTCTATGGGTCTCTATGGGTCCCTATGGGTCTCTACAGGCTTTACGGTCCCTATGGGTCTCTATGGGGTTCCATGGGGCTCTGTGGCTCCCTATGGGCCTCTATGGTCTCTATGGGTCCCTATGGGGTCCTATGGAGGTGGGTGCTTTTTTCCAACCAAAGTGATTAATGAGTTTTTAGGGTTTATCCCAAATGATGGGAACCCCCGGTTCCTTCCTTCCTTCCTTCCTTCCTTCCTTCCTTCCTTCCTTCCTTCCTTCCTTCCTTCCTTCCTTCCTTCCTTCCTTCCTTCCTTCCTTCCTTCCTTCCTTCCTTCCTTCCTTCCTTCCTTCCCTCCTTCCTTCCTTCCTTCCTTCCTTCCTTCCCTCCTTCCTTCCCTCCTTGCCCTCTCATAACCGCACGTGAGCCCCGATGCTGAGGGCCCTTGAGCTCCTCCTCGCCTTTGAAAACAACATGGACGACCTCATCTTGTTGATGATGGGGATCTTCTGGAGCAGGCCAGGGATCCTCTGGAGATCCTCGCAACGTGGTGCTTTCCTTTGAGCCCACGACTTCTCTGCCTGGGGCCTCTTCCCATTGGACGCTCTTGGAGGAGCCACTGAGTTTTTGGAGCTCGCCACCTCTTTTGGATGAAGCTGGAGCAGCTGGGGATGGGCCTGGGATGCTGGGCAGGAAGAGCCAGGGCCGGTGCTGGACCCTCCCCAGCCCATTTCTCTCTGTTCGCTCCTCCAGAATCCTCTGAATCTGATGGCGAAGATGACGAAGATGACGAAGATGATGAAGATGATGAAGATGACGAGCGTGTCCCCACGCGGGAAGACATCAAGAAGCTGATGGAAAGCAAGAAGAAGCAGCAGTCGCTCCAGGAGAGCTTTGGATACCCCAGACCACCCCTTGTGCTTCAGATGCCCACACCACCCCTTGTGTTTTGGATACCCCAGACCACCCCTTGTGCTTCGGATGCCCACAGCACCCCTTGTGTTTTGGATACCCCAGACCACCCCTTTGGGGAAGACCCTCCGTATGCTGAGGTGTTGCGTCTCCTTCCTCTTCATCCTCTAAAAGGTGTTTGGTGAAGAGCAGAGCTGGAAGCGGGGGTTCCCATCATTTGGGATAAACCCTAAAAACTCATTTTGGTTGGAAAAGACCCTCGAGGTCATGGAGGCCAAGCATAACCCACCCCTGGCACTGACCCGTATCCCTGAGGACGGTGTTTTGTGACACCATGGGGACCCCGCCTTGTCCCCAGAGCCCATTGTGACATCCTGGGGACCCCCTTTGTCCCCAGGGCCCATTGGACGTCCCATGACTCCCCCTTGTCCCCAGGGCCCATTGTGACATCCAGAGGACCCCGCTTTCTCCCCTGGGCGCATTGTGACTTCCTAGGACCCCCCATTGTCCCCAGGGATCATTGGGACACCGTGGGGACCCCCTTTGTCCCCAGGGCCCATTGTGATATTCGGGGGACCCCCATTTGTCCCCAGGGCCCATTGTGACATCCCAGGACCCCCCATTGTCCCCAGAGCCCATTGTGACATCCTAGGGACCCCCTTTGTCCCCAGGGCCCATTTTCGCACCATGGGGACCCCCTTTGTTACTGGGTCCCAATGTGACATTCCAGGACCTTACTTTGTCCCCAGGGCCCATTGTGAATTCCCAGGGCCCCATGTTGTCCCCAGGGCCCATTGTGACATCCTGGGGACCCCCTTTGTCCCTGTCGAGGGTTAAGATTCCTAACCCCAACTCCTAACCCCAACTCCTAACCCAGACCATAACGCTAATCCTAATCCTAAACCTAAGCCTAATTCCTAACCCTAAACCCAATCCTAACCCAATCCCTTAACCCTAACCCAATCTCTTAACCCTTATCCCAATCCCTTAACCCTAACCCAAACTCCTAACTCTAAGCCTAAGCCCAACCCAGACGCCTAAGCCCAACCCAGACGCCTAAGCCAAACTCCTAACACTAAGCCTAACCCTAACGGAAACTCCTAACCCTAACCCAAACTCCTAGCCTTAAGACTAACCCTAAATCCTAACTCAAACTCCTAACCCTAAGTCTAAGCCTAAACCAAACTCCTAAGCTTAAGACTAAGCCTAACCCAAACTCCTAAGCCTAACCCTAACCCAAACTCCAAAACCTAAGCCTAACCCTAACCCAAACCCAAACTCAGTGGCCACTAAGCAGGCCTGGAGCTGTCAGGAGAAAGGACTCCCTGGAGCTCACCCAGCTCTAAACTCAGCCCCAACCTGCTGCTGCCTCGGCAGCCGGCACTGCGAGCGGCGCAGAGACGGAGCAGTTGGCAAAGAGCTTTGCAAGGCAGAGCCCTCTGGGGCACAGCACTGAGCTGGACCCACTTCCCCTCTGCGTGACCGAGCGTCAGCCAAGAAAGCAGCAAGCTAAATTTCACAGGAACGGAAAATTAACATGGAAACGCTCATTTGTTCCCAGGTCGTACCTGTGGGATCGCCCCGAGGCTCACGGACACACTCAGGTGAAGCAGTCAAGGAGCCGCTGCCTACAGGGACGGCTGGAATCGAGCAGAAAGGAAAAGCGTTTCCATTTCACGTTGTGAAATGACCTGCAGCGCCTGGACGGGGGTCAGGCAACAACACGGGACCCAGACGCATGCTGAAATTGCCAAAGCTGCAGAGGGGCTGCAGACCCCTTGTCTGGGACCTGGCAGCTTCCAAACTACTGTGTCCAGGCCACATGCAACACCCCTCAAGGACCAGATGGACCAACACGGGGCCTCTCAGGGCCTTCTGACCAGGAGACCTCTCACACACACAAAAGGAAACCCACACTAACGTGGGAGCATGGAGCACCAGGGCAAAAAATGATCATCCATGTTTCTCCTAAATCAGAGCCTGCTGGCTACTGCAAGGCTCAACTATTGCAAGAAAACGTTCACAAATAATAAACCAAATACTAACAAATGCAAAAGGCCAGTAACCAATGAACACTGAACACTGGGCACTGGAGACAGTAGGGGGTCCTGGGATGTCACAATGGGCCCTGGGGACAAAGTAAGGTCCTCGGCTGTCACAATGAGCCCTGAGGACAAGGGGGGGTCCCCAGAATTTCACAATGAGCACTGGGGACAAAGTGGGGTCCTGGGATGTCAAAATGGGCCCTGGGGACAAAGGGGGTCCCTTAATTGTCACAATGGGCCCTGGGGACAAAGTGGGGTCCTGGAATGTCACAATGGGCCCAGAGGACAAAGGGGGTCCCCATGGTGCCACAGTGGGCCCTGGGGATAAAGGGGGTCCTGAGACGTCACAATGGGCCCTGGGGAAAAGGCGGGGTCCCCACGGTGTCACAATGGGCCCTGGGGACAATGGGGGGTCCTGGGATGTCACAATGGGCCCCAGTGACAAAGGGGGTCCCCATGGTGCAACAACGAGCTCTGGGGATAAAGGGGGTCTCCAGGATGTCACAATGGGCCCTGGGGACAAAGGAAGTCCCCAGAATGCCACAATGGGTCCTGGAAAGAAGTGGGGTCCCCACGGTGTCACAATGGGCCTTGGGGACAAAGGGGGGTCCCCAGGATGTCACAATGGGCCCCGGGGACAAAGGGGTCCCCAGGATGTCACAATGGGTACTGGGGACAAAGGCGGGGTCCCCATGGTGTCACAATGGACCCAAGTGACAGGACGAGTCCCCACGGTACCACTATGGGCCCTGGAGACCAGGGGGTTCCCCGGATTTCACAATCGGCCCTGGGGACAAGGGGGGTCCCCCGGATGTCACAAGTGGCCCTGGGGATAAAGGGGGTCCCCATGGTGCCACAATGTGCCCCTGGGACAAAGGGGTCCCCAGGATGTCACAATAAGCCCTGGGGACAAGGGGGGTCCCCAGGATGTCAGAATGGGCACTGGGGACAACGCGGGGTCCTGGGATGTCACAATGGGCCACGGGGACAAAGGCGATCCCCATGGTGTCACAATGGGCCCTGGGGACAAGGGGGTCCCCAGGATGTCACAATGGGCTCATGGGATAAACGGGGGACCCACGGTGTCACTATAGGCCCTGGGGACAACGGGGGGTCCCCACAGTGCCACGATGGGTCGTGTGGACAAGGGGGTCCCCAGGATGTTCACAACGGGCCCTGAGGACAAAGGGGGTCCCCACGGTGTCACAATGGTCCCTGGGGACAACTTGGGGTCCTGGGATGTCACAATGGGCCCTGGGGACAAAGGCGGTCCCCAGGATGTCACAATAAGCCCTGGGGACAAGGGGGGTCCCCAGGATGTCACAATGGGCACTGGGGACAAAGGGGGTACCCACGGTGTCACTATAGGCCCTGGGGACAACGGGGGGTCCCCACGGTGCCACGATGGGCCCTGGGGACAAGGGGGTCCCCAGGATGTTCACAATGGGCCCTGGAGACAATGGGGTGTCCCCAGGATGTCACAATGGGCCATGGGGACAAAGAGCGTCCCCAGGATGTCACAATCGGCCCTGGGCACAAAGGGGGGTGCACATGGTGTCAAAATGGGCCCTGGGGACAAAGGGCGTCCCCAGGATGTCACAATGGGCACTGGGGACAAAGGGGGTACCCACGGTGTCACTATAGGCCCTGGGGACAAAGAGGGGTGCCCTGAATGTCACAATGGGCCCTGAGGACAAAGGGGGGTCCCCAGGATGTCGCAATGGGCCTTGGGGACAATGGGGGGTCCTAGGATGTCACAATGGGCCCGAGTGACAAATGGGGTCTCTATGGTGTCACAATGGGCCCTGAAGACAAAGGGGGTCCCCTGAATGTCACAATGGGCCCTGAGGACAATGGGGGTTCCTGGAACGTCACAATGGGCCCTGGGGAGAAAGGGAGGTCCCCAGGATGTCACAATGGGCCCTGGAGACAATTGGGGGTTTTGGGATGTCACGATGGGCTCTGACGACAAGGGGAGGTGCCCATGGTGTCACAATGGCTCCTCAGTGACAAGGGGGGTCCCTATAGTGTCACAATGGGCTCTGCAGACAATGGGGGGTCCTGGGATGTCACAATGGGCACCAGTGACAAAGGGGGTCCTCATGGTGCCACAATGGGCCCTGGGGAGTAAGTGGGGTCCTGGGATGTCACAATGGGTCCTGGGGACAAAGGGTGATCCTTTGATGTCACAAGGGGCCCTGGAGGCAAGGGGGTCCCCAGGATGTTACAATGGGCCCTGGGCACAAAGGGGCGTCCCCATAGTGTCACAATGGGTCCCCAGTGACAAGGGGGTCCCCACGGTGCCACGATGGTCCCTGGGGACAAGAGGGGGTCCCCATGGTGTCACAATGGACCCTGGGGTCAAAGGGGGTTCCCAGGACATCACAATGGGCTCTGGGGACAATGGGGATCCTGGGACATCACAATGAGCCCTGGGGACAAGGGGGGGTCCTGGGACGTCACAATGGGTCCTGGGGACAAAGCGGTTCCCCAGGATGTCACAATGGGCCCCGGGGACAAAGCAGGGTCCTGGGACGTCACAATGGGCCCTGGAGACAAAGGGATTCCCCAGGATGTCACAATGGGCCCTGGGGACAAAGGGGGTCCCCACAGTGTCACAATGGTCCCTGGGGACAAAGGAGATCCCCACAGTGTCACAATGGGCCCAGGGGACAAAAGGGGGACCCCAGGATGTCACTATGGGCCCAGGGGACAATGGGGGGTCCTGGGACGTTATAATGGGCCCTCGGGAAAAAGGGGGTCCACATGGTGCCACAATGGGCCCTGGGGACAACGGGGGTCCCAGGATGCCACAATGGACACTGGGGACAAGGGGGTCCCCAGGATGTCACAATGGGCCCTGGGGACACAGGTGGTCCCCAGGATGTCACAATGGGCCCTGGGGACAAAGTGGGGTCCTAAGATGTCACAATGGGCACTGGGGACAAAGGGGGTCCCCATGGTGCCACAATGGGCCTTGGGGACAATGGGGTCTCCCCAGGATGTCACAATGGGCCTTGGGGACAAAGGGGTGTCCCCTGAATGTGCATAATGGGCCCTGGGGACAAAGGGTGGTCGCCGGGATGTCTCAGTGGGCCCTGGGGACAATGGGGGGTCCTGGGATGTCACAATGGGCCCCAGTGACAAAGGGGGTCCCCATGGTGCGACAACGAGCTCTGGGGATAAAGGGGGTCTCCAGGATGTCACAATGGGCCCTGGGGACAAAGGAAGTCCCCAGAATGCCACAATGGGTCCTGGAAAGAAGTGGGGTCCCCAGGATGTCATAATGGGCACTGGGGACAACGAGGGGTCCTGGGACGTCACAATGAGCCCTGGGGAGAAAGGGGGGTCCCCACCCTGTCAGAAGGGACCCTGGGGAGAAGGTGGGGTCCTGGGATGTCACAATGGGCCCTGGGGACAAAGGGGGTGTCCATGGTGCCACAATGGGCCCTGGGGACTAGGTGGGGGGGGTCCCCTCGGTGCCACGATGGGCCCTGGGGACAAGGGGGTCCCCAGGATGTCACAATGGGCCCTGAGGACAAATTGGGGTTCTGGGATGTCACAATGGGCCCTGGGGACAAAGGGGGTCCCCATGGTGCCACAATGGGCCCTGGGGACAAAGAGGGGTCCCCAGAATGTCACAATGGGCCCTGGGGACATTTGGGGTCCCCAGAATGTCACAATGGGCCCTGGGAACAATAGGGGGTCCTGGGACGTCACAATGGGCCCTGGAGTAAAGGGGGGTCCCCAGGATGTCACAATAGGCCCTGGGGACAAAGAGGAGTCCCCTGAATGTCATAATGGGCCCTGAGGACAAGGAGGGTCTCCACGGTGTCACAATGGGCCCTGGGGACAATGGGGGGTCCTGGGATGTCACAATAGGCCCTGGGGACAAAGGGGGTCCCCATGATTTCACAATGGGCCCAGGGGACAATGGGGCATCCTGGGACGTCACAATGGGTCCTGGGGACAAAGGGGGTCCCCATGGTATCACAATGGCCCTGGGGATAAAGGGGGACCCCATGGTGTCACAATGGGCCCTGGGGACAAAGGGGGACCCCAGGATGTGTATAATGGGGCCTGGGGACAATGGGGGGTCCTGGGATGTCACAATGGGCTCTGGGGACAATAGGGGGTCCTGGGACGTCACAATGGGCCCTGGAGAAAAGGGGGGGTCCTGGCATGTCACAATAGGCCCTGGGGACAAAGGGGGTCTTCAGGATGTCACAATGGGCCCGGGGGACAAAGGGGGTCCCCAGGATGTCACAGTAGGCCCTGGGGAAAAAGAGGGCTCCCCAGGATATCACAATGGGCCCTGGGGACAAAGAGGGGTCCACAGGATGTGCACAATGGGCCCTGGGGACAAAGGGGGCTCCCCAGGATATCACAATGGGCTCTGGTGACATAGGGGTCCCCAAGATGTCACAACGAGTCCTGGGGACAAGGGGGGTCCCAAGGATGTCACAATGGGCACTGGAGACAAAGGGGGGGTCCCCACGGTGCCACGATGGGCCCTGGGGACAAGGGGGTCCCCAGGATGTAACAATGTGCCCTTGGGACAATGGGGGCTCCTGCGATGTCACAATGGGCCCTGGGGACAAAGGGAGGCCCCATGATGTCACAATGGACCCTGGGGACAAAAGGGGTCCCCGGGATGTCACAATGGGCCCAGGGGACAACGAAGCATCCTGGGACGCCACAATGGGCCCGGGGAAAAAGGGGGGTCCCCAGGTTGTTCACAATGGGCCCTGGGGACAATGGGGGTCCTGGGATGTCACAATGAACCCTAGGGACAAAGGGGGTCCCCAGGATGTCACAATGGGCCCTGGGGATAAAGGGGGTCCCCAGGATGTCACAACGGGCCCTGGGTACAAGGGGGGTCCCACCCTGTCACAATGAGCACTGGGGACAAAGGGGGTCCCCAGGATGTCACAATGGGCACTGGAGACAAAGGGGGGGTCTCCACGGTGCCACAATGGGCCCTGGGGACAAGAGGGTCCCCACGGTTTCACAATGGGCCCTGGGGACAAGGGGGATCCCCGCCCTGTCACAATGGGCCCTGGGGCCAAAGGGATCCCCAGGATGTCACAATGGGCCCTGGGGACTGCGGGGGGTACTAGGATGTCACAATGGGTCTTGGGGACAAAGGGGGTACCCAGGATGTCACAATGGGCCCTGGGGACAATGGGGGGTCCCTTGAAGGTCACAATGGGCCCATGGGACAAAGAGGGTGCCCACGGTGTCACAGTGGGCCCTGGCGACAAAGGGGGATCCCCAGGATGTCACAATGGGCCCCGGGGACAAAGTAAAATCCTGGAATGTCACAATGGTCCCCAGTGACAAAGGCGCTCCCCATGGTGCCACAATGGGCCCTGGGGACAAAGTGGGTCCCCAGGATTTCACAATGAGCACTGGGGACAAAGGGGGGTCCCAGGATGTCACAATGGGCCCTGGGGACAAGGGGGGGTTCCCATGGAGTCACAATGGGTCCTGGGGACAACGAGGCGTCCTGGGACGTCACAATGGGACTTGGGGACAAAGGGGGTCTTCCACAGTCTCACAATGGGCCCTAGAGACAAGGGGAGATCCCCAGGATGACACAATAGGCCCTGGGGACAAAGAGGAGTCCCCCTGAATGTCACAATGGGCCCTGGGGACAAGGGGGTTCCCCATGGTATCACAATAAGCCCTGGGGACAAAGTGGGGTCCTGGGATGTCACAACTGGCCCCAGTGACAAAGGGTGTCCCCATGGTGCCACAATGGGCCCTGGGGACAAAGAGGGTCCCCAGGATGTCACAATGGGCTTTGGGGACAAGGCGGGGTCCCCAGGATGTCACAATGGGGTCTTGGGACAAAGGGGGTCCCCAGGATGTCACAATGGTCCCTGGGGACAATGGGGGGTCCTGGGACATCACAATGGGCCCTGGGGACAAAGGCGGTCCCAGGGTGTCACAATAAGCCATGGGGACAAGGGGGGTCCCCAGGATGTCACAATGGGCACTGGGGACAAAGGGGGGGTCCCCACGGTGCCATGATGGGCCCTGGCGACAAGGGGGTCCCCAGGATGTCACAATGGGCCCATGGGACAAAGGGGGTACCCATGGTGTCACAATGGGCCCTGGGGACAACTTGGGGTCCTGGGATGTCACAATGGGCCCCGGTGACAAAGGGGGTCCCCGTGGTGCCACAATGTGCCCCTGGGACAAAGGGGGGTCCCCAGAATGTCATAATGGGCACTGGGGACAAGGGGGGTCCCCAGGATGTCACAAGTGGCCCTGGGGATAAAGGGGGTCCCCATGGTGCCACAATGTGCCCCTGGGACAAAGGGGTCCCCAGGATGTCACAATAAGCCCTGGAGACAAGGGGGGTCCCCAGGATGTCAGAATGGGCCCTGGGGACAACGCGGGGTCCTGGGATGTCACAATGGGCCACAGGGACAAAGGCGATCCCCATGGTGTCACAATGGGCCCTGGGGACAAGGGGGTCCCCAGGATGTCACAATGGGCTCATGGGATAAAGGGGGTACCCACGGTGTCACTATAGGCCCTGGGGACAACGGGGGGTCCCCACGGTGCCACGATGGGTCGTGTGGACAAAGGGGTCCCCAGGATGTTCACAACGGGCCCTGAGGACAAAGGGGGTCCCCACGGTGTCACAATGGTCCCTGGGGACAACTTGGGGTCCTGGGATGTCACAATGGGCCCTGGGGACAACTTGGGGTCCTGGGATGTCACAATGGGCCCTGGGGACAAAGGCGGTCCCCAGGATGTCACAATAAGCCCTGGGGACAAGGGGGGTCCCCAGGATGTCACAATGGGCACTGGGGACAAAGGGGGTACCCACGGTGTCACTATAGGCCCTGGGGACAAAGAGGGGTGCCCTGAATGTCACAATGGGCCCTGAGGACAAAGGGGGGTCCCCAGGATGTCGCAATGGGCCTTGGGGACAATGGGGGGTCCTAGGATGTCACAATGGGCCCGAGTGACAAATGGGGTCTCTATGGTGTCACAATGGGCCCTGAAGACAAAGGGGGTCCCCTGAATGTCACAATGGGCCCTGAGGACAATGGGGGTTCCTGGAACGTCACAATGGGCCCTGGGGAGAAAGGGAGGTCCCCAGGATGTCACAATGGGCCCTGGAGACAATTGGGGGTTTTGGGATGTCACGATGGGCTCTGACGACAAGGGGAGGTGCCCATGGTGTCACAATGGCTCCTCAGTGACAAGGGGGGTCCCTATAGTGTCACAATGGGCTCTGCAGACAATGGGGGGTCCTGGGATGTCACAATGGGCACCAGTGACAAAGGGGGTCCTCATGGTGCCACAATGGGCCCTGGGGAGTAAGTGGGGTCCTGGGATGTCACAATGGGTCCTGGGGACAAAGGGTGATCCTTTGATGTCACAAGGGGCCCTGGAGGCAAGGGGGTCCCCAGGATGTTACAATGGGCCCTGGGCACAAAGGGGCGTCCCCATAGTGTCACAATGGGTCCCCAGTGACAAGGGGGTCCCCACGGTGCCACGATGGTCCCTGGGGACAAGAGGGGGTCCCCATGGTGTCACAATGGACCCTGGGGTCAAAGGGGGTTCCCAGGACATCACAATGGGCTCTGGGGACAATGGGGATCCTGGGACATCACAATGAGCCCTGGGGACAAGGGGGGGTCCTGGGACGTCACAATGGGTCCTGGGGACAAAGCGGTTCCCCAGGATGTCACAATGGGCCCCGGGGACAAAGCAGGGTCCTGGGACGTCACAATGGGCCCTGGAGACAAAGGGATTCCCCAGGATGTCACAATGGGCCCTGGGGACAAAGGGGGTCCCCACAGTGTCACAATGGTCCCTGGGGACAAAGGAGATCCCCACAGTGTCACAATGGGCCCAGGGGACAAAAGGGGGACCCCAGGATGTCACTATGGGCCCAGGGGACAATGGGGGGTCCTGGGACGTTATAATGGGCCCTCGGGAAAAAGGGGGTCCACATGGTGCCACAATGGGCCCTGGGGACAACGGGGGTCCCAGGATGCCACAATGGACACTGGGGACAAGGGGGTCCCCAGGATGTCACAATGGGCCCTGGGGACACAGGTGGTCCCCAGGATGTCACAATGGGCCCTGGGGACAAAGTGGGGTCCTAAGATGTCACAATGGGCACTGGGGACAAAGGGGGTCCCCATGGTGCCACAATGGGCCTTGGGGACAATGGGGTCTCCCCAGGATGTCACAATGGGCCTTGGGGACAAAGGGGTGTCCCCTGAATGTGCATAATGGGCCCTGGGGACAAAGGGTGGTCGCCGGGATGTCTCAGTGGGCCCTGGGGACAATGGGGGGTCCTGGGATGTCACAATGGGCCCCAGTGACAAAGGGGGTCCCCATGGTGCGACAACGAGCTCTGGGGATAAAGGGGGTCTCCAGGATGTCACAATGGGCCCTGGGGACAAAGGAAGTCCCCAGAATGCCACAATGGGTCCTGGAAAGAAGTGGGGTCCCCAGGATGTCATAATGGGCACTGGGGACAACGAGGGGTCCTGGGACGTCACAATGAGCCCTGGGGAGAAAGGGGGGTCCCCACCCTGTCAGAAGGGACCCTGGGGAGAAGGTGGGGTCCTGGGATGTCACAATGGGCCCTGGGGACAAAGGGGGTGTCCATGGTGCCACAATGGGCCCTGGGGACTAGGTGGGGGGGGTCCCCTCGGTGCCACGATGGGCCCTGGGGACAAGGGGGTCCCCAGGATGTCACAATGGGCCCTGAGGACAAATTGGGGTTCTGGGATGTCACAATGGGCCCTGGGGACAAAGGGGGTCCCCATGGTGCCACAATGGGCCCTGGGGACAAAGAGGGGTCCCCAGAATGTCACAATGGGCCCTGGGGACATTTGGGGTCCCCAGAATGTCACAATGGGCCCTGGGAACAATAGGGGGTCCTGGGACGTCACAATGGGCCCTGGAGTAAAGGGGGGTCCCCAGGATGTCACAATAGGCCCTGGGGACAAAGAGGAGTCCCCTGAATGTCATAATGGGCCCTGAGGACAAGGAGGGTCTCCACGGTGTCACAATGGGCCCTGGGGACAATGGGGGGTCCTGGGATGTCACAATAGGCCCTGGGGACAAAGGGGGTCCCCATGATTTCACAATGGGCCCAGGGGACAATGGGGCATCCTGGGACGTCACAATGGGTCCTGGGGACAAAGGGGGTCCCCATGGTATCACAATGGCCCTGGGGATAAAGGGGGACCCCATGGTGTCACAATGGGCCCTGGGGACAAAGGGGGACCCCAGGATGTGTATAATGGGGCCTGGGGACAATGGGGGGTCCTGGGATGTCACAATGGGCTCTGGGGACAATAGGGGGTCCTGGGACGTCACAATGGGCCCTGGAGAAAAGGGGGGGTCCTGGCATGTCACAATAGGCCCTGGGGACAAAGGGGGTCTTCAGGATGTCACAATGGGCCCGGGGGACAAAGGGGGTCCCCAGGATGTCACAGTAGGCCCTGGGGAAAAAGAGGGCTCCCCAGGATATCACAATGGGCCCTGGGGACAAAGAGGGGTCCACAGGATGTGCACAATGGGCCCTGGGGACAAAGGGGGCTCCCCAGGATATCACAATGGGCTCTGGTGACATAGGGGTCCCCAAGATGTCACAACGAGTCCTGGGGACAAGGGGGGTCCCAAGGATGTCACAATGGGCACTGGAGACAAAGGGGGGGTCCCCACGGTGCCACGATGGGCCCTGGGGACAAGGGGGTCCCCAGGATGTAACAATGTGCCCTTGGGACAATGGGGGCTCCTGCGATGTCACAATGGGCCCTGGGGACAAAGGGAGGCCCCATGATGTCACAATGGACCCTGGGGACAAAAGGGGTCCCCGGGATGTCACAATGGGCCCAGGGGACAACGAAGCATCCTGGGACGCCACAATGGGCCCGGGGAAAAAGGGGGGTCCCCAGGTTGTTCACAATGGGCCCTGGGGACAATGGGGGTCCTGGGATGTCACAATGAACCCTAGGGACAAAGGGGGTCCCCAGGATGTCACAATGGGCCCTGGGGATAAAGGGGGTCCCCAGGATGTCACAACGGGCCCTGGGTACAAGGGGGGTCCCACCCTGTCACAATGAGCACTGGGGACAAAGGGGGTCCCCAGGATGTCACAATGGGCACTGGAGACAAAGGGGGGGTCTCCACGGTGCCACAATGGGCCCTGGGGACAAGAGGGTCCCCACGGTTTCACAATGGGCCCTGGGGACAAGGGGGATCCCCGCCCTGTCACAATGGGCCCTGGGGCCAAAGGGATCCCCAGGATGTCACAATGGGCCCTGGGGACTGCGGGGGGTACTAGGATGTCACAATGGGTCTTGGGGACAAAGGGGGTACCCAGGATGTCACAATGGGCCCTGGGGACAATGGGGGGTCCCTTGAAGGTCACAATGGGCCCATGGGACAAAGAGGGTGCCCACGGTGTCACAGTGGGCCCTGGCGACAAAGGGGGATCCCCAGGATGTCACAATGGGCCCCGGGGACAAAGTAAAATCCTGGAATGTCACAATGGTCCCCAGTGACAAAGGCGCTCCCCATGGTGCCACAATGGGCCCTGGGGACAAAGTGGGTCCCCAGGATTTCACAATGAGCACTGGGGACAAAGGGGGGTCCCAGGATGTCACAATGGGCCCTGGGGACAAGGGGGGGTTCCCATGGAGTCACAATGGGTCCTGGGGACAACGAGGCGTCCTGGGACGTCACAATGGGACTTGGGGACAAAGGGGGTCTTCCACAGTCTCACAATGGGCCCTAGAGACAAGGGGAGATCCCCAGGATGACACAATAGGCCCTGGGGACAAAGAGGAGTCCCCCTGAATGTCACAATGGGCCCTGGGGACAAGGGGGTTCCCCATGGTATCACAATAAGCCCTGGGGACAAAGTGGGGTCCTGGGATGTCACAACTGGCCCCAGTGACAAAGGGTGTCCCCATGGTGCCACAATGGGCCCTGGGGACAAAGAGGGTCCCCAGGATGTCACAATGGGCTTTGGGGACAAGGCGGGGTCCCCAGGATGTCACAATGGGGTCTTGGGACAAAGGGGGTCCCCAGGATGTCACAATGGTCCCTGGGGACAATGGGGGGTCCTGGGACATCACAATGGGCCCTGGGGACAAAGGCGGTCCCAGGGTGTCACAATAAGCCATGGGGACAAGGGGGGTCCCCAGGATGTCACAATGGGCACTGGGGACAAAGGGGGGTCCCCACGGTGCCATGATGGGCCCTGGCGACAAGGGGGTCCCCAGGATGTCACAATGGGCCCATGGGACAAAGGGGGTACCCATGGTGTCACAATGGGCCCTGGGGACAACTTGGGGTCCTGGGATGTCACAATGGGCCCCGGTGACAAAGGGGGTCCCCGTGGTGCCACAATGTGCCCCTGGGACAAAGGGGGTCCCCAGAATGTCATAATGGGCACTGGGGACAAGGGGGGTCCCCAGGATGTCACAAGTGGCCCTGGGGATAAAGGGGGTCCCCATGGTGCCACAATGTGCCCCTGGGACAAAGGGGTCCCCAGGATGTCACAATAAGCCCTGGAGACAAGGGGGGTCCCCAGGATGTCAGAATGGGCCCTGGGGACAACGCGGGGTCCTGGGATGTCACAATGGGCCACAGGGACAAAGGCGATCCCCATGGTGTCACAATGGGCCCTGGGGACAAGGGGGTCCCCAGGATGTCACAATGGGCTCATGGGATAAAGGGGGTACCCACGGTGTCACTATAGGCCCTGGGGACAACGGGGGGTCCCCACGGTGCCACGATGGGTCGTGTGGACAAAGGGGTCCCCAGGATGTTCACAACGGGCCCTGAGGACAAAGGGGGTCCCCACGGTGTCACAATGGTCCCTGGGGACAACTTGGGGTCCTGGGATGTCACAATGGGCCCTGGGGACAACTTGGGGTCCTGGGATGTCACAATGGGCCCTGGGGACAAAGGCGGTCCCCAGGATGTCACAATAAGCCCTGGGGACAAGGGGGGTCCCCAGGATGTCACAATGGGCACTGGGGACAAAGGGGGTACCCACGGTGTCACTATAGGCCCTGGGGACAACGGGGGGTCCCCACGGTGCCACGATGGGCCCTGGGGACAAGGGGGTCCCCAGGATGTTCACAATGGGCCCTGGAGACAATGGGGTGTCCCCAGGATGTCACAATGGGCCCTGGGGACAAAGAGGGTCTCCAGGATGTCACAATCGGCCCTGGGCACAAAGGGGGGTGCACATGGTGTCAAAATGGGCCCTGGGGACAAAGGGCGTCCCCAGGATGTCACAGTGGGCCCTGGGGACAAAGTGGTCCCCATGGTATCAGAATGGGCCCTGGGGACAAAGAGGGGTGCCCTGAATGTCACAATGGGCCCTGAGGACAAAGGGGGGTCCCCAGGATGTCGCAATGGGCCTTGGGGACAATGGGGGGTCCTAGGATGTCACAATGGGCCCGAGTGACAAATGGGGTCTCCATGGTGTCACAATGGGCCCTGAAGACAAAGGGGGTCCCCTGAATGTCACAATGGGCCCTGAGGACAATGGGGGTTCCTGGAACGTCACAATGGGCCCTGGGGAGAAAGGGAGGTCCCCAGGATGTCACAATGGGCCCTGGAGACAATTGGGGGTTTTGGGATGTCACGATGGGCTCTGACGACAAGGGGAGGTGCCCATGGTGTCACAATGGGTCCTCAGTGACAAGGGGGGTCCCTATAGTGTCACAATGGGCTCTGCAGACAATGGGGGGTCCTGGGATGTCACAATGGGCACCAGTGACAAAGGGGGTCCTCATGGTGCCACAATGGGCCCTGGGGAGTAAGTGGGGTCCTGGGATGTCACAATGGGTCCTGGGGACAAAGGGTGATCCTTTGATGTCACAAGGGGCCCTGGAGGCAAGGGGGTCCCCAGGATGTTACAATGGGCCCTGGGAAAAAAGGGGGGTCCCCATAGTGTCACAATGGGACCCCAGTGACAAGGGGGTCCCCACGGTGCCACGATGGTCCCTGGGGACAAGAGGGGGTCCCCATGGTGTCACAATGGACCCTGGGGTCAAAGGGGGTTCCCAGGACATCACAATGGGCTCTGGGGACAATGGGGATCCTGGGAAATCACAATGAGCCCTGGGGACAAGGGGGGGTCCTGGGATGTTCAATGGGTCCTGGGGACAAAGCGGTTCCCCAGGATGTCACAATGGGCCCCGGGGACAAAGCAGGGTC